>NW_004524707.1:7815273-7817433 GCF_000260255.1 Octodon degus
TTTTTTTTTTTTTTTTTTTTTTTGTAGCAGGGATTAAACTCAGGACCTTGTGCTCGCCAGGCAGGCAATTAGGCTATTGAGCTGTATATCCCAGGCTCATATACTTATTTTGAGACAGGGTATTACTAAGTCCCAAGATTGTCTAGGATGGGCCCAAATTTGTGAATGCCAGAATTACAGACATGTACCTCAACAGCTGGCTAAGAGGGGACTCATGGAGCCCAAGGAGTTAGTCTTGAATTGGCTGTACTTCTAGAGCTCTTCAATAATAGACAACATTTGGAGTAAAAAAAAAAAAAAAAAAAGGGAAGGGATCAAAAGCTTGCAGGTTAAAATATTTTCCTAACGGGACTGGCAATATGGTTCATTGGTGGAGTTCTTGCCTAGCATGCACAAGGCCCTGTGTTTAATCTCTAGTGCCACAAAAACAAAAGGCCCAGAGAGGGAATTGGGCCCTGGGAGATGGCTCAGTGGAATAAGCGTTTCCCTGGCAAGTGCAAGGACCTGAGTTCAATCCCAGGTTCTGGAAAAAAAAAAAAAAAAAAAGGCTCAGGGAGATAGCTCAGTAGAATAAGTGCTTGCCTGAAGCACAGGGTCTTGAGTTTAATCTCCAGTAACACACACACACACACACACACACACACAAAGGAATAAACATTAATGGTGTTTAATTTAGGTTTGTTTTTAAGTTGAAGAGGAAAAGTAGAGTGTAAAGCATTTTAGCAGCACCACTATTCATGTATGCTCTGGAGAGGCTCCTGCTGCGGTCTGTCATCTCCATATACACTGTCAACCACTCTGCCTCTTTGTCATGTTGATTTAAAACATTTGTTACTTTGGCTTTTTTTCCCCCCTTTGGGTCCGTGTCCTGAGAATATAAGCCCTAAAACAGAGATAATCTCATTATTTTCTCTAGACCTGGCATTGCCCTGCCCATCCACTAGTTTGGGACCTTTCTCCATGTTGTACCTCCATCCAGTTCCATGAACTTATGTAAACAGTACAGAAAGTATCCTCACATACCATCACTCAACTTCAGAAATTAGCCACTTAGCTGGGCATGATGATGCAAGACTATAATTGCAGCCCTAGGCTGAGACAGGAGGATTGCCATAAGCTTAAGCTTAGACTGGGCTATGTGGTGAATTCCTGTCACAAAAAAAAAAAAAAAAAAAAAACCCAAAAAAAACTTGGGCGGGTGAGAGCTCAGGGAACTAAAGTGCCTGCTTAGGCAAGCTTAGGCAAAGCACAGGGACCCCCAGCATCACATGCCACACCAGCCCCACTCCCAGGGCTGGCTGAGCAGGCCAGAGTCCGGGTGTAGTGGCACACACCTAAAATCCCAGTATGAGGGAGGCTGAAAGGAAGATCACCAAGAGTCTGGTTTTTTTTTTAACAGAACCGGGGATTGAACTCAGGTCCTTGTGCTTGCCAGGCAAGTGCTTATTCTACTGAGCTATCTCCCCAGCCCCTAGGAGTCTGAAATGCATAGCAAGACCCTGCAACAACCAAATACATAAACAAAGCAAAACAAAAAAAACTTGGGATTGGGGAGATAGCTCAACACTCTAAGTGCCTGCCTGGCAAGCGCAGGACCTGGGTTGGGTTTTTTTTATTTTTTTATTTTTTTTATTTTAGGGAAGGATCTACAGGGTGTTCAGGGTCTCACTACTAGATCAGACTTGTAGTGATCTGCCTGTTTACAGCTTTCCAAGAGCTGGGATTACAGGCGTGCACCACCATGCCCAGTCTCAATTGCCATCACAGCATGTCCTGGGGGTGGCCCTGGCAAGGCTGGGAATTGACCCCCAGGCCCCTGCGCCTGCTTGCAGACGTTTTAATCCACTGAGCTATTTGGCCAGCCCAGGACCTGGATTTAATTCATGGTAGCACATACTGTGCCACACTGGGTGTGCTGTGCCAGACACTGAAACAGGATGGTGGTGCATGCCTGTAATCCCAGTGCTAGCGAGGCTGAAATAGGAGGATCACTATGAGTCCAAGCTGTATAATGAGACCCTGTACCAAATAAATAAAAGATTTTTTTAAAAAATCTTTATTTGGGGCTGGTGAGATGGCTCAGTGGTCTAAAGCACCTACTTAGAACAAGCTAAGCCAAGCAAAGCACAGGGACTGCAGTTCAATCCCCCAGCACCACAT
>NW_004524707.1:7817783-7827420 GCF_000260255.1 Octodon degus
AAAAAAAAAAAAAAAAAAAAAAAAAAAAAAAAAAAAAATCATTTGAAGAAATTCCAGACTAAGTCATATATATCAATATTGCAGTTATGTGTAAATAGACAAGTGACTGATTTGACCTCTTAAATTCTCTTTTTTTCCTTTATTTGAGACAGAGTCTCACTATCTATTTCAGACTGGCCTGAAACGCATGGGGATCCTTTTGCCTCAGCCTCCTGAGTGCTGGGATTACAGGTGTATGCCATGACATCAGGTTTAAATCTTTTATAATCTTTTTTATGGTATTAGTGAATGATCCCACATTGAACCACCCTTACCTTTTCAAAAATTTGATCTAGGGTCTTGCTAAATTGTTACACTGCCTAGGCTGTGCTTGAATTTGTGGTCCTCTTAGTTTTCCAGAGTGCTGAGATTACAGGCATGTATCATCTTCCCAGATTCCTATAGTCTCTTACAATACAAAGATTCTCAGTATTTGTACTTTGTTGAAAAACTCATCCTGAGGCTTTGGATCCTCACACTGTCTTGTAGGATTTCCTTTTGTCCCCTAAATGGCACTGCCATTTTTCTTAACCTCTTCAAACCCAGAAGGGCCACTCATCTTTGTCCCTGGGCGCAGTCAGTTGGTCCAACTGAAATGCTTCTCACAGCCACCTATGCTTTCATTCCTGGGTTGGCAGCATATAAACACAAATGCTGCTCAAGTGATCATCTACTTTCTGCCCCTGTACCTTTGTATGTGTCTGGTTCTCTGTGACACATGCTGGCTGGATATATAGAATTAAATCAGATACAGTCACACCCTATCCACTCAGTGGCCTCTATGGCTCAAGGTTAAACCCCAGTGTGGGGCCCAGTCTCACCCTCCTCAGCAGCCCTGAGACCAGCTGTCTCTGCCCAGAAGGTCCTTCCAGGCCAGAGAGTAACTGCCTTTGAATTTGAATGTCCAGCCCTCAATGTTTCAGAGTTGACCCTGTCTTCCAAGGAGATGTTCCTGACCTTCCCTATGTTACATTAGAAAATGATCTTATTTGTAAGGTTATACAGAAGCACAGTACAGATTTGGAGTCATTCAATATGGGACTTAATTTAAAAATTCACTATATACTGGGTGTGGTAGTGCATGCTTGTAATCGCAGCACTTGGGAGGCTAAGGCAGGAGGATCACCATGAGCTTAAGGCCATCCCTGACTACATGGTAAGTTCAAGGCCCACCTGGGCCGCATAGCAAGACTCTGTCTCAAAGAAAAACAAACAACAATAACAACACCCAAGCTACAAAGTTTAGCATATCAATGATTGATGGAATATACCTGTTCCATGTTATGTCTAAGGGTTTGATGTTCAGATGGATACTGATGTTAAGCTCAGACTGCCTATGTTGTAGGGTAATATCATTAAACTTCTCTTCTGGAGGGTTAACAAGTTAAGTTTGCATACCAAAAAATTAGAGAAAAAGAAGTGCTACAAGGATAGCCAACATTTTGGCCCTAGCCTTTCAAGGTCAGTGAGGACTCAGGACATAAGAGAACCTGTACTGTAACATCCTGTAGCTCAGTGGTGTCCCAAATTTTCTGATCAAGGAGATTATGGGGGCCACAGAGGAAAGTGATCAGTGATATAGAGTGTGCCTAAGGACAGTCACATGGAGGGAAGACATTCTCTTAGGCTTTCACAGAGGGCAAATTGGCCAAGCAATGGCAGTGATTCATCCGTATGGCTGACACTGACAAAAGATCTACAAACTGCTGTACAGGTTTTCAGGGTAAATCCTGAGGGGATTTGACTGACTTTGTGAGATAAAAAAGCTACATTTTTTGTTATATAGGTGTTGCTTTATCTTGGTCTTAACCATCCAGTAGAAAAGTATAAAAATGAGGTTATAAAAAGTAAAGCTGTTATTAGTATGCTGAGCTGTAAAAGGCTCAAGTCAACAACTTATGACATTGCCAGTCATGCGGATAACCCACTACTATTATAGACTAGTGGACTACATTGGATTACTTTGCTGAATTCATGCACCTACAATGAATGGCAATGAAATACCACCTAGCTCTGATAAAAGTAAACAAAAAAGGGAAATATAAATGAAGGTCCATTTTGTAGTGAAAAAAATCTGTATATACAAAATAGTTAGGATTTTGTATATACAGATACCTTCTCTTAGTTCAATGAGAAGAAAGTTTTGAACTAATAGTGTTTAGACAAGATATCATGTCTGCATCTTGTACTATGAATAACTACTACAAAGACAGTATGCAATGTATTAATTATTGTAACTGCCCTACTAACCTGTTTTGAAACTGTCTCACTGCTACTTCTTTCTCAATAAAATATATATATATATATATATATATATATATATGTCACCAACCTGGGCAATTTAGCAACTTAGCAAAACCTGTCTCCACATGTGTGTGTGTAAGTATGTATAATGAATGAGCAGGAGATGTAGTTCAGTGTGGAGGCCTTGAGTTCAATCTCTAGTACTGTGAAAAAAAAGATACTTTTTTTTTTGTTTGTTTGTTTGGTGGAACCAGGGATTGAACTCAGACCCTTGTGCTTGCCAGTTAAGCTTATGCTACTGAGCCATTTCACCAACTGCAAAAGATACATCTTTGAAGTTACATATTTAATACCCTCGGGGGCATAGTAAGAGTATTATTACTCTTGCTGCCCCAGCTCCTTGGGAAGCTGAGATAGGATGATTTCTTTTCTTTTCTTTTTTTTTTTTTTGTTGGCAGAACTAGGGATTGAACTCAGGCCCTTGTGCTTGCTAGGAAAGTGCTTATTCTACTCAGCCATTTCCCCAGCCCTATTTTTTTTTTTTTTTTTTTCCAGAACTGGGGATTGAACTCAGGCCCCTGCACTTGCCAGGGAAGCGCTTATTCTAATGAGCTATTTCCCCGGCCCCAGGAGGATTTCTTGAGCCCAAAAGTTTCAGAGCCTGGACAAAAAAGTGAGACCTTGTTCCTCACCCCCAAATTTTTGTTCTCTTTCACTGAAAAATCTTGAAATTTCTTGTGAAAAGATTCTTTTATTCGAATTAAATTTTAAGGAGGGGAAGAGGAGTTAAAGGAAAGATAGGGGAATGGGGAAAGAAAAGAATCAAGTTATGTCTTGTACAGGTACAAATTCCCTATGATGAATGTCATCATTATGTATACCTAAAAGTATACCAATAAAATTGATTAAAATATTTTAAGGGAAGTATTTAAAAATAATGATGCAAGGGCCAGGAGATAGCTCAGTAGAATAAATGCTTGCCTGGCAAGCACAAGGGTCTGAGTTCAATCTCCGGTTCAAAAAAAAAAAAAAGGATGCAGATCAAATTGCTGAGTGCTAAGGAGTCACCCTGTAGCTTCCCCAGATACCAGGAGGGACCTCTAACCAACAATAGAGAGAAGGAACAGTAGGAGAAGAGAGGTGTCTCATGTGGTGCATCCTTGTGGCCAGCCCTGTGAAGCCTCACTGGTGCACACTAGACTCCTGGTCTACATGTCACTTGGGCCCAGTGTTCCTGCTTTCTGTTCTGCAGGACTACATATTGGGTCTGTGGGTCCTCAGTGGCATGCTCAGCATTCCCCATGCAGCCATGCATGAATGCCACTCATTTGCATGGTGCTGTGGGGACCACAGGATGTGGATTAGGCCATGCTGCCTAGGTTTCCTGCAAGGAGCTCCTGTGGGTTGTTCCCAACAAGGGCACCAATCCTAGAGCTGAGGGGACCCTTATCTCTGGTGTCCTGAAGTCTGTGAGGTTCTCTGACACTTTAGCTCCACTGTCTCTGCTCAGCTGCCCTGAATGTGTCTTTCCTCTCTCCAATCCCATGTTATGCTGTCACTTTTCCACACTCCTTTCCTTTAGGGAAGTTCTCACAAGCTATTTTGTGGATTTATTTTGTGGTTTCTGGTCTCTTTCCCTAAGCTGTGAACTTAGTGATGGTAGGGACTTGATGTTTATACTTTATTCTATGTTGTCCAATCTGCACGGTACTCAGCTCATGCCAGACAATAAATATTTGGCGCATGAATAAGCAAAGAGTAGATATATTTTATCAAATCTTACACTAGCCGGTGAGATAGCTCAGTAGAATAAGTGCTTGTCTGGCAAGCGCAAGGACAAGAGTTCAATCCCCGGTTCCACAAAAAAAAAAAAAAAAAGAAAGAAAAATCTTACACTAAACTGTGGGATGTATTTTGTTTGAAGAATATTCAGGGTGATGATGTGTTTTAAAGTGTTCCCATTAGTAAAAGGCAGAGGAGAAAGTTTTTATTATAGTAAAGTGGTGAGAATGAAATGGGCCAGGTCTGACCATCACCATTAATATTCTGTTAATTTTGAATACTTCTATCATTCTTTCTGTCCCAAGAAGCAATCATGGGAAGGCATCTGTTCTCTCTGGGAGATCTTCAATTCTGTTCATAAATGAAGACATGAGTGTCATCCTGGGGTGGTTAGCTGGGTTAGTGTGGTCCACCTCAAGGAGGGAGAGCACCAGAAACTTAGAGCCGTTTCTGACATGGTTACATTTTGTTTTAGTTGCATTTCATGTTTCTGAGACAAAATTCCCAGCAGCTAAAGTGAAAGGAGAGGTTTATTTTGGGTCAGTTTGTAGAGATTTCAGTCCACAATTGTCTGGCTCCAAGGAAGGGTGATGCAGTAGAAGGAAACAGTTCATGGTGAGCAGAAGACAACAAAAGCAGCGAACAGTATGTGACAAGCAAAAACAGTAGCCCTTTTTGTCCTTTATATTTTATCCAGGCTACCTGGGTAGCACTCACACTTGGGGTGGTACACCCCTAATCTACCCTGAACTATGCCAAATTAGTGGACTAATTTAGTAATTGCACATCTTCAATCCCAGAATCACACACTATAGATCCAGCCATCTCTGAAAAGCCCCGATGACTGCATGAAGCTTTGCGGGGACATCTAAACACAGCTGTAAAACATGGCAAGCTCCTTGGTCACATCTTGACCATAATGTGAGATAGTTCCTTAAAATTACAATATTCTAACACAATGATCTTGATACTTCTTAAGCATTGAGAAAGAGAAAGAAAATTCCATAAACATTTTTCTTTATAAGGAAAGAAGAAGCTAGGCATGGTGGTGCATACCCAGAATCTCAGAGCTGAGGGAAGTGGAGGTGGGAGCAGCATCAGTTTGAGTTCTGCCCGGGCAGCTTAGCGAGGCTGTGTCTCAAAGTACAAACTAAAAAAGAGAAAGGACTTAGATGTAGCTGAAAGGCAGAGTATGTGTTGCATGCATGAGACTCTGGTATCTATCCCCAGCACCACAAAAATTAATGATAAAAAAGAACAAGGTAAAAAAAAATACAAAAGAACAAGGTTCAGCTATAGCTAACATTTCTTTTCTTTTTTTGTGGCACTTGGAATGAACCCAGGCCTTTTGTATTGTGCTATCTCTGAAATCTTGTTTTGTTTTGTTTTATCTTGTCTTCTTTTGTAAGACAGGATCTTCTGCTAGGCTGGCCTTGAATTTGTGGCAATCTTCCTGCATCAGTCTCCTAGTGCTGGGATTACAGGTGTGTACCCCCACACCTAGTGCTAACTTTTCTCTCTCTCTCTCTCTCTCTCTCTCTCTCTCTCTCTCTCTCTCTCTCCCCTCCTTCTCCTCCTCCTTTTTCTCCCCTCCCCCTCCCCCTCCTCTCCTTCTCCTCCTCCTCCTCTTCCTCTTCCTCCTCCTTCCATTCCTCCTCCTCCTCCCCCTCCTCCTTCTCCTTCTTTTTCTTCTTCTGTATTTGGTACAGGATCTCACTAAGAAGCTTAGACTCATAGTGATCGTCCTGTTTTCAGTCTCCCCAGTGCTGGGCTTACAGGTGTGTGCCACCATGCCTGAACTTGGTGGCCTGCTCAGCATGCCCAGGGGTGGGGCTGGCAGGGCATGTGGTGCTGGGGATGGAATCCCTGAGCTTGCCTAAGCAGGTACTTTAGTCTGCTGAGCTATCTTGCCAGCCATTCAACTTTTCCTCTGGATAAAAGAGTGAGTTTGTTTGGTAGACTTGAGAAGGATACCATTCTACTGAGCTTACCTACCATAAAGACAAGGAATTGAGTTTCCAGTGATCCCTCAAGCTACCTGGCACTGTTTTTAACAGTCCAAGTATTGATGTTCTTTTTTTTTTATGGTACTAAGCAGTGAATCTAGGGCCTTTGCACTGATCTCCAATCTTTTTTGTTTTATTGCATTTTTAAAAATCTTTAGACAAGGCCCCTTTAAGTCACTACATACCCAGCCCTCATGAGCTCAGACTTGCAATCTTCCTGCCTCAGTCTCCCAGAGTGCTGGGATTTCAGGTTTGCAGTGCTGTGCCCAGTTTGAAATGATGTTCTAAGTGCTATACAAGGTAACTCATATTACTTGTTAAGTTAATAATTTTTCCTTTCAGATTGACTATTTCCTCCAATAATGTGAAGAATTTTAATCACAGAACATATCAAACTCTAAGTGTAAAATCTTCACCTAGAAAATGAAAATATCTGTCACCTTAATCTGAAAATTCATGTACCTAAGGACAGACTTGATTCTTTGTCCTTGCCTGGGCTGGAATCTATCACCCTTTTTAAAATTCTTGACCACCAAACCAGTAGTCCAATATATATATATATATATATATATATATATATATTTTAAACATTTATTTATTTATTTATTTATTGTGTGTGTGTGTGTGTGTGTGTGTGTGGCCAGCTCAGCCCACCAGGGGGCGGGGCTGGCTGGCATGTGGTGCTGGGGGATTGAACCGCTGTCCCTGTGCTTTGCTAAACTTGTTCTAAGTAGGTGCTTTAGACCACTGAGCCATCTCACCAGCCCCAGTCCAAAATATTTTGAAGGACATTATAGAGATAACAAGGACTACAACTCCATGAACCCCAACAGAAGAGATACACCAGGCAAGGCAAGTAATTAAATGGTGGTGGTGGGGAACCAACAATAGGAACATAATATGACAAGGATAAGTCAATACATGTAAATTATAGCCATAAATATAAATGGTATCAATTCACCAAAGATAAAGACTGACAGAATGGATCAAGAAGCAAAATCCTGATCTCTGGCCCTGCCTTGCCAGCCCCACGCCCAGAGCGTGCTGAGACAGCAATTGAGACTGGGTGTGGTGGTGCACGCCTGTAATCCCAGCTCTTGGGAGGCTGTAAACAGGCGGATCACTATGAGTCTGATCTAGCAGTGAGACCCTGAACACCCTGGAGACCCTTCCCTAAATATACCAAAAAAATTTTAAAAAGCAAGATCGAATAGTATATTTCATATAAGAAACATTTAATTAATAAAGAAATTCATAGACTGAAAGTCAAAGGATGGAAGAGCAATACTCCATGCAACAGGAAGCCAGAAAATGTCAGGGGTAGCTATTCTATTTGCAGACAAATAGTTTTAAGCCAAGACTGATTAAGTGAGACAAAGAAGGTCACACATCCTTATAAAGGGAATAATTCAAGAAGAGATAATAATCATAAATATATATTCAACAAATACCAGTGCATTCAAATATATAAAACAAATACTAAAAATATGAAAAAACAAAGCAAAATGATAGCAAAATGTTGTAAGAAATTCAAAAGAAAGAAAGAAAAAGAAAAAAAAACTTTAAAAAAATAAATAAATAAACTACAACGAACCACAGAATAAAAGAAAATGAGTTTACTTTGGGGGAGTAAATAAACATTTTGAGAAAACAAAACAAAACAAAACAAAAAGACATGAAAAATCAAGTAAACACCAATATAATTATAATGGGGGATCAATATTCCATTGTTACTAATAGATCAACTAGAGAAAAACAAACGAACAAAAAACCTATTGGAACTGAACCAAACTTTTGAACAAGTAGACAGCAGATGTCTACAGAGTGTTCCACACTACATCAGAATACATATTCTTCTCAGCTGCACATGGGATGTTCTCCAAAACAGACCACATACTAGCTCATATAATATGCTTAAGTAAATATAAAGGAATTGAAATTATCCTGTGCATATGATCAGACCATAGTGCAATGAAATTGGAAATTAAAGGCAAAAGAAACCACAAAAATTCCATAGGCACAGATATTAAATATTACTCTCCTAGACAACTTATGGGTCATAGATGAAATTAAAAAAGACATTAGACAGCTTCTACAATTAAATAATAATTCCAGTACCACATATCACCTGCACTGGTCAAGCCTTCTCTCTCTCTGTAGTCTCACTGCTAGTAGGCAGTAGAGTGCCACTGTTATTGAGATTCAGTGAAAGGGATTTTGTCTCATCCAATTTTCCAGGTTTCTTCTTCTCTGAATCCCCAGCTTGAATGTATCTCATTTCTGTGTCTGTAGGGAGGCTATAGTGATTGTGAGTTTATTCCGTCAGCCAGGCCATCACTAACAGGCTGGTTCCCTCCCTCAGTCTGATCCTCTCTCCAAATGGTGTGTATGTTGCTCTGGGGTAGAGGTTCAGGTATCATAATGCCGGATAGTCTTGTTTCCTCTCACATATTCCCTAGACCTGGATTTTGGTCCAGCTGGATTCTCTTTTCCATTACTCTCCTGTATTAGACTATCTTGTACTCCTGCCTCAGATCACCTGCTTTTCTCCAGTGTCAGTTCAGAGACACTGACCTTTACTGTCAGTAGACAGCCATCTTCTCCACCAGTGACATAGGAGGTGAGGTGTGGCAAAGGAGGCCAGGAAAATATGTGAGACCTCTCAGTTATAAGACCCTTTGGACAGAGGCAAATGATTCTCAGGAAATGTATATAGAACTTCTTGTAAGTTCCCATAAGATGTTGACAGCGTAAAAGAAATGAGCTATCCTGAAAAGCCCATTATCTTGACATCACAGTACCACTCTGACCAGGATATACCTTTCTTTTTATTTTTGTATCTAGTACAGAGTCTGCAGGGTCTCACTACACAGATCAGACTCCTGTTTTCAGCCAGGTGCTGAATCCAGCCAAGTGCTGGGATTACAGGTTTGCTCCACCATGCCCAGTCTCAATTGAGGTCTCAGTGTGCCCCAGGGGTGGGGCCAGCACGGCATGCCAGCGACTGAACCCCAGTCCCTGTCTGCCTAAGCAGGTTCTTTAATCTTCTGAGCTATCTGGCCAGCCCCACCATTCACTTTTCTTTTTAAAACTTATTATTATTATTATTATTATTATTTATTTATTTATTTGCGGAACAGCCTCTTGCACTTGCCAGGGAAGCACTTATTCTACTGAGCCATCTCTCCGGCCCACTTTTTTTTTTGTCTAAGAACTTTTAATATCAGCACTCCTGTGTCATCCAAAACTTGCATTAGTAAATTACAGTGTGATATTTTCATCCATCAGATTGGCAAAAATTAAAATATAGATATTAACATTAAGTGTTAGCAAGAAGCACAAATGAAGGGCAGCCTTACACACTGCTGCTGCACAGGTAGAGTCATGACCATTCTGAAAAACAATCCTATACTATCCAGTCAAGCAAACCTGAAATAAGCATGTAGTGAGTAAGTCATAAATCCCTGCCCGTGGGCTGGTGAGATGGCTCAGTGGTCTAAAGCACCTACTTGGAACAAGCTTAGCAAAAAGCACAGGGACCGTGGTTCAATCCCCCAGCACCACAT
>NW_004524707.1:7828790-7877833 GCF_000260255.1 Octodon degus
ATGCCCTCAGGATTTATCCTGAGATCCTGTACCTCAGATTGTAGAACCTTTGTCAGTGCAGCCATGTGGATGAGTCACGGCCATTGCTTGGCCAAAGTGCTCTCTGTGAAAGCCTGAGAGAGTGTCTTCTCCCCATGTGACTTTCCTTGCACTTGCCAGGGAAGCACTTATTCTATTGAGCCATCTCTCCGGCCCACTTTTCTTAATTTTTTTTTTTTTTTGGTGGTACCAGGGATCGAACTCAGGATCTTGCACTTGCCAGGCAGGCACTTATGTCACTGAGGTACCTCCCCAGCTCCCTTCACTTTTCAAATAAAGTTTTGGCACCATTTTTGGGTTGTCTCATCCAATTCTTTGTTCAAGACAAAAAGGACTTGGAATACTTTTCTTTCTTTCTTTCTTTCTTTCTTTCTTTCTTTCTTTCTTTCTTTCTTTCTTTCTTTTTTGCGGAACTGGGGATTGAACTCAGGGTCCTTGTGCTTGCCAGGAAGCGCTTATTCTACTAAGCCATCTCCCTGGCCCCAGGACTTGGAATACTTTTAATTAGTCATTTTTTTAAAGTGAGCCTTATTTATTTATTTATTTATTTATTTATTTATTTATTACAGGGTCTTACTATGCAGCTGGGACTCATAGTGATCCTCCTGTTTTCAGCCTCCCTAGTGCTGGGATTATAGGCATGCGCTACCATGCCGGGTCTTGGTGGCTGCCTCAGTACACCTGTGGGTGGGGCCCATGTGGTGTGTAGTGCTGGGGATTGAACCCTAGTAATACTAGCCCCTTAAAGATGTATTCTTCTGGGCACTGTGATGCATGCCTGTAATTCCTGCATGTAGGAAGCTGATGCAAAAGGATCACTGCAAGTTCAAGGCTAGCCTGAACTACATAGCAAACCTTGTGTCAAAAAAATAAAAGAAAAAAATAAAAGAAAGGGCCGCCCAAGTAGCTCAGTGGATTAAAGCACCTGCAAGCAGACACAGGGGCTGGGGGTTTGATCCCTGGGCCTGTCGTGCTGGCTCTGCTCCTGGGGCGTGCTGAGATGGCAATTGAGCCTGGGCATGTTGGCACGTGCCTGGTTACCAGCTCTTTGGGAGGCTGTAAACAGACTCAGATCACTACAAGTCTGATCTTGTAGTGAGACCCTGAACAGCCTATAGACCCTCCCCCCCCAAAAAAAATCAAATTTTATTTTGAGCCAGGGTCTCACTAATTTTTCCATGCTGGCCTTATACTTTTAGTCCTCCTGCCTCAGCCTCCTGAGTGGATGGGAATACAGGCCTGTGCCACTCTCCCTGGAATTCTATTTTTACTTACCATGCATTGGCCTATTTTATCAGCCAGTCATATTGGTGCATACCTATAGACTTTTTTTTTTTAATTTATTTTTTATTTGTGTGTGTGTGTGTGTGTGTGTGTGTGTGTGTGTGTGTGTGTGACCAGCTCAGCCCACCAGGGGGTGGGGCTGGTTGGCATGTGGTGCTGGGAGATAGAACCGCCGTCCCTGTACTTTGCTAAGCTTGTTCTAAGTAGGTGCTTTAGACCACTGAGCCATCTCACCAGCCCCTATAACTATAGACTTAACAAGTCTGAAAACTGAGCTGTGAGGATTCACTGAGCCCAAGATTTGAAAATGAGCCTAGACAACATAGTGAGATTTCCACCTCAAACAAAACAAAATAGAACAACAAAAAACCCAACTAACCAGTAAAATAAACAAAAACAAAGAAAAGTTTTTTCTAGTGTGTCATATAAATGAATGAAGAAGGGCTGGGGGGATGGCTCAGTGGAATAAGCGTTTCCCTGTCAAGTGCAAGGGCCTGAGTTCAATCCCCGGTTCTGAAAAAAAAAAAAAAAAAGTATGAAGAACTTCACTGAAAGTTGCCATAGTTCAGAAAAAAAAAGAAACCCCTGTCAAAAAAAAAAAGTAAATAATAATGTGTAATATTAAAAGCTGCGGTTGAGCTGGGGTGTAGTTTAGTGAGAGAGTGTATACTTAGGTGAGACCCTGGGTTTGATTGCCAGCACAGTGGTGTGGGAGGGTGGGGAGAAGCTGAAGTAAATTTTGACATTTTTTATAATGCTGGGCATGGAATCTAAGGTCATGAACATGCTAGGATAGTGGTCTACCACTGACCTATCTGGTACTGAGGTTGAACCCATGCCCTTTGCACTAAATTACATCCCCCCAGCCTTTTTGAATTTTTTTTTTTTTCTTTTGAGGCAGGGTCTTGGTAAGTCACTAATTTGCCCAGGCTGGGCTCGAAGTTGTTGCCTTCTGCCTCAGCCTTCCAGCAGGTTGGGGTAGACACGTACCCCCATGATTGCAGTGTTGTAAGAGTAGCACCTAGACACGGAGACCTCCAGGAAGAATGGAGAATAACATGTCTGCACAATGATGTTAGTGGCACTTTGTAAACACTTTTTTTTTTTTTTTAAATCACCTTTACTTCCTTAAGCTATAGGGGCCTGCTATCCTATAGCTCCCAGTGATGCCATGACCAGGTTGAGACTCAGAATCTGGGGGACTCCAGCCACAGGGTCCCAGAGCCCAGTCACTTAGTTTCCTTGGAATGTGATTTTCAGAATTGCCAAATAAGGCTGAAAAGCCAACACTCTGGATCCAGGCTGAGTGGACAAAACTAATGTGAGATGACTCTTTTGTGGCATCCTCTACTTGTGATTTTCCCTTTTAAAAAGTCAAAGAATTATATTTGGCTTGCATATAGCCACTATTTAATGTTATATTACAAAATAGTAGTCCTCATATACTGCATCTATAAGTGGAATTTACAAACACAATGCAGGGTGACAGTGCTTCCCACGGCATTTGCATAGGAAGTGGACCTTTTATAAAGGAGCTGCTTGGAATTTGTGCCTGGAGCTGCTTGGAATTTGGCTCAGACTAAATCTGTCCTAGCCCTGCCTTCTGGAGAGCTGCCCCAACTGGGATCACAGGGTGTAACTTATTTGGGGTTTCACAGCAGTTCACAGATATATCATTGAAAATTGTGCCTTATGGAGTCATTTAAGTGGTTTTTTAAAAAAAATATTCACCGGACTTAAATACTCACCTCTCTTCAGTTTGTCATCTTCAGTAGAGCATCTGGTTATTACTGGTTTGTACCTTGACATTATCTAGTAAAGTAAGGGGTGTTGTTCAACAAAATTGCCATGAGAATCATCTCAGAAGTTCACCCCAGCACTTTGATTTGCTGTTGGCAATGGTATGGAACAGGCATCCTCAGTTATTGTTGATGGCTATGTAAACAGCCACAACCTTTTCGGAAAGCAATTTGCAGGGTGTAGTTCAGTGGTAGAGCACTTGAATAGCGTTATGAATGTGTCTAAATGTTTTCCAAGCCTCATGAGGTCATAGGTAGGGCTTTTAAGAATGGGCTGGATTTAAGCCTAGTGATACTGATTAAGGGTGTATGGTACTAATTAGTCTACTGATTAGCATAGTGCTGGGTGTGGTTAATGGACATCTAATCCTGGGTATGGGTGGCACCAATCAAATGGCTTGTAGCTTGAGTAGACTATAAAGGAGGAGAGGGAAGGTAGGTTTGCTGCTGCTGCTGCTTGCTGCTGCTTGCTGCTGCTTGCTGCTGCTTGCTGCTGCTTGCTGCTGCTGCTGCTGCTGCTTGCTGCTGCTGCTGCTGCTGCTTGCTGCTGCTGCTGCTGCTGCTTGCTGCTGCTGCTGCTGCTCCTGCTCCTCACTCCTGCTCACTCCTTTGTTGCTTCCTGCATCCCTTGTCTCTGTTTCTTCTTTGCAGTGCCCCTCTGCCATGATGCTGCCCTGCCTTGGTGCCAGCCAACTTTGGACTGGAGCCTCCACAAACTGTGAGATGAAATAAACCTTCCTCCTTTAACTTGTAGGTGTTGTATATTTTGTTTTAGAAACAAAAAAAGTAACTAAGACACATCACATAAAAAAGAAAAATCATTTATAAGTGTGATCATACACTAAGTCTATAATTGAATGTTTAGAATCCAAAATAAGGAAATTATTTGAATATCAATCATTGTGTGTAAAATTACATTTATTACATTTTAAAAATTTCAATCTTTGTCAGTGCTAGGGATTGAATACAGTGTCTTGAACATCTTAGGAAAATGAAAAATTATAAATAGAAATATGATTGGTATATTTTAGTAGCTCCCTGAATGAAGTATTATTTTCTTATTAAGAGGCTCCCTTAAAAATGTTTATTGAAAATATTTCTTATAATGTTTTTAAAAGCAATATTATTTGGAGGAAGAAGATATGAAATTGTATATTTAGCTTAACAGTATGCTGGGGAAGTCACATACCTGTATCTACACACGTACCAGGATGCTAATATGATGGATGATGTGGTTTTCTTTCTAAATTTCCCAAATTTTTTTTTTCTTTTCAAAGTTTTATTGATAAACATACATAAATTTCCCAAATTTTAATAACATGCTTATATTGTTTTCATATTGATAATGTCTTAAATTAAAAACCCCAACCCTCAGTACAGTTAGAACCAGGGACTATGTAAGTATTTTCAAAATCAAAGACAGAAGCTGGAGGCTGGAGATGGAGCTCAGCACAGAGTGCTTGCCTCACGTGGGGGAGGTGGAGCATGCCGGCAATGCCACCTACTTAGAAAGCTGAGATGGGAGGATCACAAGGCCAAAGGCCAGCCTGGGCAACTAGAACTCACCTCAAAAACCAAACCAAACCAAACCAAATTAAAAAAAAAAAAAGAAAGCAGACATTATGGGCTGGGGAGATAGCTCAATGGGATAAGCACTGCCTGGCAAATACAAGGTCCTGAGTTCAATCCTTGACACTGCAAAACAAACAAACAAACAAAAGCAGACATTAGAGAGAAAGAAAAAAAAAGAAAAAGAAAAATAAGAAAGCAAATGAAGAGGAGATAGGAGCTTGCAGCCTAGTAATGGGAGAAAAGGTTTGAAATGAGAATTTATCCCCAAATACAGGAAATATATAGATAAATAGATAAAATGGCAATAATAGCATGAGGCCAGACTCACCTGTGTAAGCTGGTTTTGTTTGAGGGTACCCACCAGGCATTTTGGCAGTGATCTCTATATAGTATGCTATAAGACAGGCCTCTCACAGTCTCCTGTTCGGGAAACTTCTCTGTTGGTGGTGCTGTCACGGGACAGTGTTCTAGGTTTCTAGAGCTCAGATAAGGTTTCTATTCATAGGATAGGTTTATGGGGTCACTGACTCCAATCACAGAAAAAAAAAATTTTCAGGACTAGTCAGTAAAAGACATGGGAAGGGCTGGTGAGATAGCTCAGCAGTTTAAGTGCCTGCTTAGGCAAGTGCAAGCACCAGATTTGATCCCTGGTACCACAGTGCTGGCTGCCCTGGGCATGCTGAGCAGGCCACCAAGACCTGTTGTGGCACATGCCTGTAAGCCCAGCCCTGGGGAGGTTGAAACAGGAGGATCAACACGAGTCCAAGTCCGAGCTGTGTAATGAGATCCTGTACTAAATACATTAAAAAAAAAAAAAAAAGAGGGGGTGCGGGGGAGATGGCTCAGTAGAATAAGTGCCTTCCTGGCAAGCGCAAGGGCCTGATTTCAATCTCTGGTTCCACAAAAAAAAAAAAAAAAAAAAAAAAGACACAGGAAGGGTTCATTTGACAGAAATTAAAGTACACATTCAAGACTGGAATGCAGTATTCAGAGAAACAAGGTGCATTACAATTCAAAGCTGGCATATTTGTGTGGCTTAGAGTGTTCCCAAGATGGATGATATAGCATGTGTATTTCTACTGTCTGGTAAGCCACCCACCTGGTGGGCTATGTTGAGATGGAAGCCTTTTACATGTGTTTGAAGTTAAGATCTGTCACCCATAAATATTGTTTCCTTGAGAATAAGTACAATTCACAGGTGAAAAGAGGTGGTCTATTCACAGTGAAAAGGACATTTGCAAGTAAAAGTGGAATGATATTTCATGTAAAAATGAATGGCTAGAGCCGGGGAGATGGCTCAGTGGAATAAGTGCTTCCCTGGAAAGCATAAGGACCTGACTTCAATCCCTGGTTCTGGAAAAAAAAAAAAAAAAGAATTGCTCAAGCTTATTTTGTCTTGGGAAAAAGGAGAAAAAGTTTAAATTGAGTTTCTGCTCCTGAAGCCATATTTTCCTGAAAAATATAATTTTAAGATTTTGGTTTTCCTTGTCTCCTTTCTGCCTTTATATTTTCTATCTTGCCTCAGTGCCACCATCCTACACAAAGGCAAGTCTGAAAAAAAAAAAAAAAAAAAGAAAGAGAGAGAGAGAAAAAAAAAAAAGGCAAGTCTGGCTGGACCTAGTGAAAATACTGTTATGCAACACCACTGTAATGTCTTTCTTTCCTTGGTACTGGGGATATCACTGGCTTTAGCAGTAATGTTGGAAGACGGCTCAGAAAGAGAAGTGAAGACACTGAGGACAAATGTCACATCCTGGACAAGTTTGCCTATGTCTGTCTTCTAAGTGAAGGAACAAGAGTGTCACTGTGGGTGATGGGGGTATGGATGGCTTTCTAGGTTCGTGTGTATGACCAAGAATTGGACGTGGCAAACAATGGTAAGGTAATAGCAAAGTTTTTTTTTTTTTTTTTAATGTATTTAGTACAGGGTCTACAGGGTCTCACTACACAGATCAGATTTGTAGTGATCCTCCTGTTTTTCAGCATTTCAAGTGCTGGGGTTACAGGAACACACCATCACGCCCAGTCTCATTTGCCATCTCAATGCACCCCAGGGGCAGGGCTGGTATGGCAGGCTGGGAGATCAAACCCCCAGCCCCTTCATCTGAAAATAGCAAAGTTTTAATCAAACCACACACGCTCAGAGTAAGGAGACTCACACTGGTGGAAAGAAAAATGGAATGAGTGCTGAAGGCATTTGATTTAAGAATTTAAAATATGATTCTGAGTCTAGGGCACCTCCCATTGGGTCTTGTGGGGCTTGACTGATGATATGATTGACAGCATACTGAATCATATCAGCTGTATCTATCATGAAGTCTTTTCTCATTATTCACTCTGTAATAATTGGATGTATGAGATGCAGTCCATGCATGTGTTAGTTACTTTGCTTTCATTGCTGAGACAAAAGAGCCAACATCCACAAATTAAGAAAGGTAAGGTTTATTTAGCTCAGTTTGTGGAGGTTTCAGTTCTAGTCAGCTGGGCTCCAATGCAAGGTAATTTGACAGAAGGAAATCACAGAGAACAGTTCCTTTTTGCCTACAAAGTAGCAAAAGCAACAAGGAAGTGAGATAAAACTTTTTCTGTCCCTTCTATTGTAGGCAGCCTACCTACCTACTCTAACCCTTAGTCCTAGCCAAAACTATGCCAAAACAATAAGTGGACTGATTAAAACTACACACCCTTAATCCCAACATCATACACAGTAGATTCAGCTACCTATGAAAAATCCTCCACCCCATGACTATGTGAAGCTTCTGGGGGGATATCCAGACATAAACCATAACAATGCACATGAACCTTCACTGAGTTCCAGGTGAAACAAAGTTACTGTAGGTCATGCTGGAGAACCTGGCACACATGCATCCTGGTTCGGGACTTCAGAATTTTCCAAGGCATGCCCAGGGGTCTTTCTTTTTATCTCTGCCTCAGGGTAGTAGACCTTAGGACTACTACCCCAAGGATCAGCTCTGGGATTCAGGTGAGCAGGGGGGAGTCATGTACAGCTCCAATTGTATTACCTATATTATTTTCCCCTCAGAGACCTGGTCTCCCAAAATCTCTAAGGGTGCTGAAGGTAGAATGTTCTGCTTCCTGTTGAATAGGGGCACTGGCCCTACCCATATGGAGACCATGGAACTCTAACCTTGCTTCATCTAGGGGACTATGGGAGCCATACCCTTCCTCTGAGGATACAGTAATGAACTCTAGATAGGAAGGCAGGTTTTGGTCCTTGGCTCAGAACATCATCGGTATTTTAATGGCTGTTAAATGAGAAGAAAAAATTGAATAAGAGATTATGCATGATGCAAATAGTAAGACTATGTGAAGCATTAATAAAGACCTCATCAAAGGAAGTACTAGTGGCTAAAGGAACTGGAAGGGATTGGTTCTTAGGTGCTATATTGATCTCCATGGCCTGAGAAACATGGGTGAGTGTTCCTGCCAGTTTGCTGAAAGACACAAGTGGGAATTAGTACCACACAGGAAGAAATGTACTTGAGTCTCAGGACAAAAATGATTTTTAATAGTAAACATATGGGTGAGCTGATATGTTATTTACCAGATGAAATCCTTGCCAATGTAGCTCCAGTCAAAGGCTGGAAGGATGTGTAAGAAGTATCTGGAGTAGCTCTTCTAGTTCTATTTTCCCAATGTATAAGCTTTCTTTCTTTCTTTCTTTCTTTCTTTCTTTCTTTCTTTCTTTCTTTCTTTCTTTCTTTCTTCTTTCTTTCCTTCTTTCTTTCTTTCTGCAGAACCAGGGATTGAACTCAGGCCCTTGCACTTGCCAGGCAAGCACTTATGCTACTGAGCCATCTCCCCAGCCCCTAACATTTCTTTTGGTATCCACTAATACTCATTCAGTCAAATTGTCATTACTGGGTGCTAGCAAACTGTCACTGGTTGTGAGCTCAGAGCAATCTTCCATGGAAAACTAGAAATGCAAGTGGAGCTTCTTTTCAGAGGAGAAGTATGGTTCCATTAGTTCCCTGATCAGGCAAAGTGAGAATTCCATGCTGTCCACAGAGATAGGGCCAGTGCCCCTCCCTACTCAGCAATTTTTTTTTCTTGTTGCTGAGACAAAATACTTGACACCCAAAGTCAAAGGAGGAAAGGCTTATTTAGCTCACAGTTTGCAGAGGTTTCAGTCTGCAGTCAGTTAGCTGGCTCCAAGATAGGGTGGTATGGCAGATAGGCACCACAGCGTTCATGGGGGCACACCTTCAATCTTTTTTTTTTTTTTTGTATCTAGTACAGGGCTTACAGAGCCTCACTACACAGATTGGACTCATAGTTATCCTCCTGTTTGCAGCCTCCCAAACGCTGGGATTACAGGTGTACCGGCACTATACCCAGTCTCACTTGCCTCTCAATGAGCCCCAGGGGCAGGGCCAGCACAGCAGGCTGGGAGTCGAATCCCCATCCCTGTGTCTGCCTAAGTAGGCACTTTAATCTGCTGAGCTATCTGGCCAGCTCTACACTTTTAGTCTTAGTGCCCTTGATCCTAGCAATGCACCATGAATCAATCTTAGTATCACACACTCTAGATTCGGCCACCTCTGAAAAGGCCCACCTATGTTTGCTGAGGCTTTGCGGGGACATCTAGATACAAACCATACTGTCTGTCAATAGCCTGACTACTAATTCCTAGCACTTGTGTGCCAGAGACAGCTTCTGTGAGAACCTCACCAGGTTTTTAAAAGATGTGGCTTAGTTTGCCTTCATACTGGAATGGTCCAGTGGAGGCGTTGTTTAGAATTTGTTTGTAAGGGTACTAAGGGACTGAGTCAGGGGATACTGGTGCTTAGAGGGTAAAGAGGAAGTCTATCCCCTCCCCAGTCTGGTGGAGAAAGAAACAATCAGGAGTGCTGGCCAACCATGAGAATTTTGTTTTCAAGTTCAAAATTTAGGAATTTGCTCCAACTGGCTCTTGGCAAAAACATTCGATCACCCCAGGTGAAGAAATTTGCTCAAAAATTCCTAGGAAGCCTCACTGGCAGGTGGCCATGAACACTTTCCTACTGGCAGAACCATCCAAAGGGAACCAAACTCCACAGGTAAATTCAAGAAGAAAAAAACAACAGTCCTGCTATTGATATAGAAAGTACAATTGGGGCTGTGGACCAGTCCACTCCACTTACTTCAATCTGGGAAATACCCCAGAGCCAACTCCTAACCTTATCCTAAGGCCTTGCACCCAGAGGCAGAGATAAGAAAAAGACCCCAAGCACACCTTGGAAGATTCTGACTCTCCAACCCAGGATGCATGTGTGCCAGGTTCTCCAGCATGACCTACAATAACCTTCCTTCACTTGGAGCTCATTGAAGGTTCATGCATATGTACTTCATCTCATACATCCAATTATAACAAAGTGAATTACGGGAAAGGACATGCATGATAGATGCAGCTGACACGACTCAGCATCAATCATATCATCATGTTGTCAATCATGTCATCATGTTGTCATGTTGTCAATCATGCTCTAGAAGAACCAAGGGGAGTTTCCCTAAGCCCAGACAACATTTTAAATTCTTAAACCCAGTACCTTCAGTGCTCAAGCCATTTTCCTTTCTGCCAGCACAAAGCTCCTCAATGAGCACATGTTGTCTGCTTAACACTTAGCTGCTTTGTCCTTATCATCACATGCCACATCCAGCTCTTTGTTGTTCACAAAAACATAGAAACTTGTCAGTACTCAACACCCACAGTGACCTCTCAGCAAGCCTACCCAGCAGTCAAGCCTCCCTCTTGGGGAGATTTTTGTATTTGTCTTCTCTCTCAGTTTTTATGCCTTTGGTTGCATATTGTGGGCACAGCATAGGCAGTTAAGTACCATTGAGGTATCTGCCACACAAAAAGAAAGCTCTGGGGATGAAAAACTTTAGTCTTCACTAAAAGCAAGGAAACTTCCAAGCACTGCTCAGGTGTGTGTTGCGCCATCTCTCTTTGCCATGAACTGCTGCAGCTTAGGAACTCATTTTCAGTAGCTGGAGTCTCCTGAGCCCCTAGGAAAATGAGTGCTTGTATATAAAAGTGCCAGAGTTCCTGAGGCACTTGCTCCCTCTCACCAAAATGAGAAGAGGCATCAGGAACTCCCTCTAGAATGTGCCTCAACCTAGCCATGTGTTCTATACTCGTTCTCTCAGTTACATGGAACTCAGAAAATCTTGCTCACCCAGGAAAATGCTCATTGAATGTCTTCAGCAAAGTTTCTCATGAAGCGAGCATGGGAGCCCCCAGTCCTGAGATACAGGGGAGAGAACAAGTTTCCAGGTCACACTGGAGAAAGCAACCTCCAAAAGCACACACAGTGTGGACCCAAGACACTTTGGTCTGGTGGAGATCTCACTTTGTAATTCAGGATGGCCTTGAGCCCACTGTGTAGCCCAAGCTAGCCTCAAATTTGGGGTGATTCTTTTGCCTCAGCCTCCAGAGTGCTGAGATTACAGGTATCCACCACCATACCCGGCTTCTCAAGTCTTGTAAACTGCTCTTTTCTCTCTGCTTCCCAATCTCTTGCTCTCATAAACCAAACAGACAAGATCCTTTATCTCCTCTCCGTGAGATACATTGCATTAGTCACTCTCCTTTCATTGCTGGGACAAATATTTGACACTCAAAATGAGGGAAGAAAATGTTTATTTAGTTCACAGTTACTGGAGGTTTCAAGACACTGGAGGAGAGGCTGTGGTGTGGCTCTGCCGTGCCCAGGATGACTCTCTCCACATCTCAGAGAAAGCACAGAATAACCAGTTTAACAGTTCATGTCTCTCTGTTCCCGCCCCTCTGGCCCCACGCTGGTCCTCTGGCTGCACGCTGGTCCTCTGGCCCTGTCCCTTAAGCCACTTGTTGCTCCTCCAGCTGCGTCTGCCCCATAACTTATATGAGGCTTTGGGGGAACAATTAGACACAAATCATAACAAAAGTCAAATCCCTTCTTCTGCCTTCTCTCCCACTTATGCTTTCATCTGTCAGAAAAACCTCTCATATTAGTTATCAAAGAAAAGCAGAACTAGAGGTCTGCTAGTTCTAGAGGTCCTCTCTAGACTCTGATTTTAAATTAGTTGTACTTACTGTCTTAGTTGCTTTTCTCTCTTTGCTGGGACAAAATATCTGACATCCAAGAGGGAGGGAGCAGTGTGTAGTCTCTGTGTCAAAAGCCCACAAACCTGAGGATGGGGAACTGGGCCTTCTCAGCTATCTGTCATAACCTTCTGGGGTCCTAGGGCCACTTGTTAAGCCTGACCATATGTACCTCCTTCTGGGAACTTTTGATACTGTCCCTCATCCCTCTTCCAGTTGGCTCAGATGTTATGATTTAGGCCTCAACCTTCTTCCATCTAGACTGATATGTGACATATAGTTGTTAATTGACTTCTCATTGGGAAGATTTCACCTGCTAGGAAACTTGTACCTCTTTATGATGTGTGCTGATGGGGATGCAGGGGAGTTTGGGGGCAGAGAGAGGGGCTAAGGAGGGTGAGGGACTGTACAAGAGCTCTTTATTTATTTATGTATTTATTTATTTATTCATTTATTTATTTATGTAGAACCAGGGATTGAACTCAGGCCCTTGCACTCGCCAGGGAAGTGCTTATTCCACTGAGCCATCTCCCCAGCACCAAGAGCTCATTTTTAAAATGAGGGCCTGCCTGGGCTACTAGCAGCAGCAAGGTCCAAATCCCACCTCTTCTAGGCTAATAGTTATTTAGATGGTTTCCCTAGTTTGTTGGTCTGTTTCCCTCTTGACTCATCTTGTCTCCAGTTCTTAGACTGTCACCTAACAGCTTCCTCACCATTAGACTTTCCTCAGTTCTTTGCAAGCAAGCAAACTCCCCCTACCCTATTTGTGATGGCTGAGGGAAAAAGTTATTGGGACACAGATAGGGTCACAACTAAAAACCATTTGTCAAGTTGCTCACCTCTATCAGCCAGGGTACTCAAGATGCACCTAAGGGAAATTTATCAGGGTTTTATGGGGTTGGGGGCACTTACTACCCCATCTTAGACAGCACACCATGATGGGGATGCCCATGTGCAGGTGCCATACAGGCCACCACGGGTACCATCAGTTGCTGCCCAGCATTCTTCCAAGGCCACCATCATAGTGGATGCCCTCATACCCTTCTGCTCCCTCTTCCAGTGTCAAGGGTCCTCTTCCATGTTCAGATGGGATCAGTAAGCACTCGGTAGCTTTTAAGGACACTCCTTTGCCCAGTGTCCGGATCACTTGCACTTGAAGCCCCTAGACTTGCCTCCATCACAGTTCCCCTTGGTGCCTCCGGCTTCGTCCTGATCCTTGTCCATGAGGGCTTGCGTGATTATAGCTGCCTGTTCTCCTTGTTCAGCTCCCACATGGCCTCTATCTCATCTTGGTTGGTGAAAACCAAGGACACCACATCATCCAGGAACTCATCCCACTGTGGGCCCTGTTGGCATTTCTGGACTTCCTCCTATGTCTGGAGCTGACTGGCTAGTAAAATACTGTCCCAGGTCCTCTCTAGACTCTGATTTTATTTTATTTAATTAATTAATTAAATTTTTTTTTGGCAGAACCGGGGATTGAACTCAGATCCTTGCATTTGCCAGTCAAGCACTTATCCTACTGAGCCATGTCCCCAGACCCTAGACTCTGATTTTAAATTAGAGTACTTACTGTCTTAGTTACTTTTCTTTCATTGCTGGGACAAAATATCTGACACCCAAAATTAAGGAAGGAAAGGTTTATTTAGCACACAGTTAATGGTGGTTTCAGTCCATACTCAGTTGGCTCCAAGGCAGAGGGGCACAAGGCAGAGGGCAGCAGTTTATGGCAGTGGAAAATGCTTTAGTCCCCTGAGCTATCTGGCCAGCCTCCCATTCCCCCCCTTTCTTGTTAATTTAAAGCAATTACTCAGAGTATAAAATATGGGTATAAAATTTCTCTGAAAGAACGATATTAGCATAAAACTTTCTGTTCAATAAACTAAGATGACACTAGTAGTATAATTGTTTGCTTTTTTTTTTTTTTTTTTCTTTCCAGCTCAGCTCTCCCTTAGGGTGGGGCTGGCATGGCATGTGGTACCAGAGGATTGAACTGTAGTCCCCTGTGCCTGCCCAACCTTGCCTAAGCATGTGCTTTAGATCACTGAGGTATCTGGCTGGCCCCACTAGTAGTATAACTATCTTGTATTCTTTTTTCTTTTCTTTTTCTTCCTTTACTCTTTTCCATTGTAATTCCTTTTTCCATTTAAACAGTTTATTCCCATTTCACTATATTTATTGTATACTTTGAGCCTTCTTTACTCTTTCAGTTTCTCATACGAGGGGGATGATATAGGTTTTGTACATGTGGCTCTGATTTCTTTTTACTTTTTTTTTTTGGTATTTTAGGGAAAGGTCTACAGGGTGTTCAAAGTGTCACTACTAGATTGGACTCATAGTGATCTGCCTGTTTACAGCCTCCCAAGAGCTAGGATTACAGGCATGTGCCACCACACCCAGTCTCAGTTGCTGTCTCAGCATGCCCCCGGGGCCGGGGCTGGCACAGCAGGCTCTGGGATCAAATTCCCAGCCCCTGTGATTGAATCCTCAGCCCCTGTGCCTGCTTGCAGGAGCTTTAATCTGCTGAGCTACTTGGCTGGCCCTTGATTTATTTTACTTATGAGTATGGTCTCAAGTTGCATTCATTTATCCCTAAAAGTCTTAAATTTATCCTTCTTTATCTCTGAGTAGTACTCCATTGCGTTAAAAAAAAAAACATCTTTTTTTATCCACTCTTCTGTTGATTTGGGTTGTTTCCAAGATCTAGCTATTACAAATTGTGCTGCATAAACATGGGTGCACATATATTGCTGTGATATGATGTTTTTAATTCTTCTAGGAAGATACCCAGAAGGGGCATAGCAGGGTCAAATGGGACCTATAATCCAGTTTTTTTTTTTTTTTAATGTATTTAGTACAGAGTCTACAGGATCTCACTGCACAGATCAGACTCATAGTGTTCCTTCCTGTTTTCAGCCTTCCAAGCGCTGGGATTGTGCCACCATGCCCAGTCTCAATTGTGGTGTCAGCATGCTGCAGGGGGTGGGATCGGCACTGTAGACCAGGGATCGAACTCTCAGTCCCTGTGCCTGCCTAAGCCAGCGCTTTAATCTGCTGAGCTATCTGGCCAGGCCTTAATCCCAGGTTTTTGAGGAATCGCCACACTGACTTTCCACAGTGGTTGCACAGCCCACACCCCCACCAACAATGAAGAAAGGTTCCTTTTCCCCCATATGTTCCCTCCCAGGATTTGTTACTGGTTGATTTCTTGATGACAGTCATTCTTTCTGGGATGAGATGGAATTGTCTTTTTTTTTTTTTTTAATGTACTTTTAGTACAGGATCTACATGGTCTCAGTACGTAGATCAGACTCCTAGTGGTTTTGTGGTTTTCAGACTCCCAAGTGCTGGGATTACAGGGATGCATCGCCACGCCCAGTCTCAGTAGCTGTATCAGTACACCCCTGGAGTGACATGGCAGGGATGGAAACCCAGCCACTGCGCTCTGCCTAGGCACGTGCTTTAGTCCACTGAGTTATCTGGCTGGCCCTCAGTGTTGTTTTAATTTGCATTTCTTGAATGACCAAAGTTGTTGAATATTTTTTCATATATTTATTTGCTTATTGATCTCAGATGCCCATTTTTGGGTTGGATCTTTGAGTTTTGGGGACCTGATTTCTTTTTCAGTTCTTTATATGTTCTAGATAGAAGTCCTGGGTCTAGGGAGGTAGCTCATCAGCATAAGTGCTTGCCTAGCAAGTGCAAGGTCCTGAGTTTGAGCCCTGGTACCAAACAAACAAACAACAGAAGTCCTTTGTCTGAGAGTCTACTGGCTAAAATTTAATAGGATTAAAGTTTTATAAAAGAGGTTTCATGTTCTCTTCTCTCGTTGTTCCACCTGTTACCACGACAGGACACAGTGGCTCTTGCACTCTGGATCACACAGCTTTCATCAGACAGCAAATGTGAGCTCTGGGATCTTGGATTTCTGGCCTTCTTGCTTCCTTGCTTGCTTACTTTCTTTCCTTTTCTTTTTTTCTGAAGTGCTGGGTATTAAACCTAAAGGTTCATGCATGCTAGGCAAGTACTCTACCACAGAGCTGCACCCCAAGCCCAAAGTTCTGTCCTTTATAGTCCTGCCCCCGCCCCCACTGGGGATCGAACTATGGACCTTGCTCTTGCCAGGCAGGCACTTTAGCTGCTGAGCTGTCTCCCCACCCATTGTCCTTTTAAAATCACCCTGTGTCATGTTGTTATTAATGCACAAAACAGATTACGACAACAAAGAGTTAATAACAGACTACACATGAACTAGTTAGGCCAGCCAAAACAAAAAATAAATAATACAGATACACCTACTGTTTTTTACTATTGCCTGCCTTTATACTTTTTTTCCTTTTTGAGACAGGTCTCCATATGTAGTTCAACCTAACTTGAACTCGAATGGATCCTTCTGCCTCAGCCTCCTGGGTGCTGGTATTACAGGCATGCACCACCACACCTGGCTTCTGCTTTTAAACTAAGACCTACTCTATATACCTTCTTTTCCCTAGAGATCTCAGCTACAAAAATACCACTCCAGGCCCCTATCCACAACATTGTTTAGGGGCTGGGGAGATGGCTCAGTAGAATAAGCACTTCCCTGGCAAGCGCAAGGGCCTGAGTTCAATTCCTGGTTCTGCGAAAAAAAAAAAAAAAAAGTAAAAGTAACACAACATTGTTAAACTTATAGGTATGATAATTGTATTGGACTAATGCAGGAGATTTTTTTCTGTTATCTTCTGCAGGAGAGAGAGAAAAAAAGACGACAGTAAAGGTGAATTGTTGAATCCAGGTGTAAAGTAAATGGCTACCATTTACTCACTATGTAGTTCAAGTTAGTCTTGAATTCACTCTGTAGCCCAGGCTGGCCTTGAACTCACTATTCTCCTGCTGTAGTCTCCTGAGTGCTAGGATTATAGGTGTGCACACCCAGTTCCCATTTTACTTTCATATATATATATATTTTTTTTTTTTTCAGTACTAGAGATTGAGCAGAGAGTCCTAACCCTGAGCTATATCCCCAGCTTTTAAAAAAATTTTAGAGACAGGATCTCCCTAACCTGCCCAAATTGGGCTCAAACTTGTCATCCTCCTGCTTCAACCTGTCAGAGTACTGGCATTACCAATAAGAATGTGCCCCCATGTCCAGGTGGCGTCAAGACATTTAGAAAGGCGTGTGAAGGCTGGCCAGGTTCAAGCTATAAGGTCAATCTTACTACTTTGTAGAGAATATCTGGGTAGATTGAAGCCAGAATAAAAGTGGGCAGATCAAGTGAGTCATCTGTGGGGCCTGGCATATGGCTTGGTGGGAAATGAGAGGGGTACCTGGGGGCGTGTGATGGGTGGGGTGGTCAGGACGCGCAATAAGGAGGGGTGCTGGAGATGGGGCACCAATGCCCAGGAAGTCCTAAGTAGAGGGGTGAAGGGTGAAAGGTGCTGGAGAGCTTTCTATAACTTTTCTGTAGGAGGCCAGATAATGGGGATTGAGGCCTAATGGACCTTCTCTGCAAGCACAAAGGAGAGAAGCAATGAGCTGTGCTCCAGCAGCAATGCAAAGGCATGCTGGCATGTGGCAAGTTCCAAGGAAGTGTCAACACATCTGAGATCTGGCTGTTTACCTGGGCGTACTATAGGTACTATACTATAGGTAATAGGAGGCAGGTGAATCTTCTAATACTCTAATTGTTTGCTTCTATGTCTAATAAAAGTGAGGTGGCCTAAATGCCCAAGGCTCTTTGTCCATGAAAGGAAAGAGCCCTGGTCCCTCTTTCAAAATTATCGCTATGTCTTGTGTTCAGTTTCCCTTTATCCCCTCTGGTTAGGTAGGCATTCCTTTTTTTTTTTTTTTTCAGAATCAGGGATTGAACACAGGCCCTTATGCTTGCCAGGCAAGCACTTATTCTACTGATTTATCTCCCCATCCCCAAGGTAGGCATTTCTAGCAGGCTGGTTACCTTCACTTTTCTCTGTGTTAAAAATTTTTGTTAAAGTGTTGAGGTTGGGGGAAAAAATTCTGGGGCAGAGACGTGAGAGGAGCCAGGAGAAAAGTCAGAAATGAAATAATTTTGAAAGAGAGATAGAAAAAGGTTCTGGGAAGGGGGAAGAAATGGAGAGGTGCTGGAAAGGGGAAAGCATGTGGTATCATTTGTTGTCCCTCACTGTGTTCTTCTGTGGCCAGAGGAAATTTCAATGAAGCAAAATCAAAGAAACAGCTGTGCATGGGTGGTACACTCCTAAAATCACTGCATGCTGAGAGGCTGAGGCAGGAAGACAGCAAGATCTTTCACAGCCTGGGCAACTTAGTGACTTAACAAGACCAATCAATCTACTGGGGATGTAGCTCAGTACTGGGGGAAAAATAAACAAATGAATAAACCCTAATAAAATCCAGTTTGTTTTATTACATTGGAACATGAAAAAAAAAACCCACAAACTTATTTTACAGGAACACTAACCCTGTACTGAATTTGTTAACCTGTAGACCCCACCTGCTGCTGAGGGGCCGGGGTCTCCATAGGTCCTGGAGTGGAGGCAGGCCTGCTGTGAACCATGTGCTCTCCTTTGAACATTTTAACTCAGGTAGATACCAGGGCAGACAGTTGTCACTGAAGAGACAGCAAAGCAGGGCTGAGGGTGTTGCTCAGTGGTAAAGGTGTATCTTAGTATGCAGGAGGCTCTAGGTTCAATCTCTAACACAATAAAACTTAAAAAACAAGAAAACTAAGAGATTTTTGGGGCCAGGGAGAGAGAGAGAGAGAGAGAGAGAGAGAGAGAGAGAGAGAGAGAGAGAGAGATATTTTGGTCTTGTAGAAATGCTAAATACTGTTCTTATAAAGCACAAACAATGCCAAGGAAGGCTGGTTAACTCAGGGGGCAGAAGCAGGAAGATCATTGTGAATTTGGGACTAGCCTGGGCTACAAAGTGAGTTTAAGGACAGCCTGAACTGCATAGCAAGACCCTGTCTCAAAAGGACAACAAACAAGGAAGACTGGTTAATGATGTGTTATATTTCAAGTATATTAGTTGAATAAATCAATCAATTTTAAAAAAAGGAAACCAAGCAAAAGACATTGGTCAAGAAAGAGGTGCATGGACAGAAAAAGCTGAAGCACCCTAAGGCCCAGAGAAGGGTACCTCCCTTCCTGCCCCACCCAGCCCCCTGAGGCTCCCTGTGCACTTCCTGCTTTTTGAATCTTACCCCAGAGAGCTACTGTGTGGTGGGACTCTCCCAACACGTGGGCTCTCTGCAGGGGGCACTATCCTTGTTACACAGCTCACCTTATCACTGCTGTGTCTTCTTTCCTGTCCAGCAGCCAGGCCAATCTGTCCCTAGGATGCCCAGCACCTGGGGCGATGCCAGCTTACCCTCGCAGGTGTTCACATCCCTTTCTGCGTGGGGAAAGTGTTTCATTTTCAGCTTTGGTTTTGTGGCTCAGGCAATCCCTGGCCTACAGTGAACATGTAAAGACAGTGCCTAAATGAAGGAAACGCCTGCAGGTTCCTGGAACTCTCCTTTCGCTCCACAGTGTCACCCATCCTTGCTGACTCCTTTTTGTTTCCTGCCCTGCTCTTCCACCTGCTCATCACCCACTTCTGCCTCTCATCAGAGCCAGCAATAAGAGCCAACATCTGCCAAGTGCATATGTGGGCCAGGCACTGTCCCGGGGGTTTTACCACATGCTTGTTCCTTTAATCCTCTGGGCAAGGAGGGAACAGATCCTATTATTATCCCTCCCACTTTACAGATGAGAAAGCTGAGGTATGGAGACTAAGATACATGTCCACATTCACAATATGATGAGGATTCAAACCAGGCAGGCTGGTTCCAGAGTCAACATCCTTGATCTCTGATTAGTTTCATGATAATAAATCCAGCAGTGCTCAGTGGCCTAAATAAATAAGAGAACAGAGAAAGCTTTATTCTTCAGAAAAGAACATGACTCCTCTTTCTGGAAGCCTGCTTGGAAAAGGTTGGGATTGGTCTCTAGTTCAAGGGCCTTCTACAAACACTTACCTCCTAGTTTGTGAGAAAACGGAAGGAATCAGGCATGACTGCTGCCCTCTCCTTTGCCAGCCATCTCCCCAGGGTCCTGCTCTCTAGTCAGAGAGCAGGGCATCTCCTTAACTTTACTCCTGCTCTGGGTTCTTTCTGAATGATTTTAGTATTGTCTCTTATCTTAATTCATTTTGTTACTAAAGTAAAATACTTGAGGTCTGATACACACGTGTAACGAAAGTGCTATGAAAATGCTGGTTTCTTGGCTCTGGTGAGGACTCCTGTGGATGGTGCCACAGCAGCAAGAATGACAGAACGCCTGTGAGGAGATATTGTGTGATGAGATGGGACACCAGCAGTGATTCGGTGCTCACTTTTCTTTTTATTCTTTTAAATGTCATCATTCATTTATTCTGTGGTGCTAGGGATTGAATATAGGGTCTTGCGCATGCTAGGTAAGCACTCCAGCACTGAGCTGAATCTACACAGCATGGGCTGGTCAAACTCCTGGACTCAAGTGATCCTCCAGCCTCACCTGCTGAGTAGCTTGGACTGCAGGTGGATGCCACTGTGCTGGCCACACGAAACTTATTCTTTTATAGCAACTCACTCTCTCAGCATGGTCTCTAACCCTTCTGTGGGTAGGTGGTAACCTAATCACTTTGCACTCAGCTCTGCCTCTTAAAGGTCCTACTAACCTGTTCACACTACCACACTGAAGACAAGCATCTAACATAGGAACACCTGAGGCATAGACTCAAACCATCCCTCCGCTATGACATCTCATTAGATGTATCTGCCAGGTCATGGAAGAATAGGACTAGTGAGATAAAAATGAGGCTGCTAGCCAGGCACAATGGCACATTTCTATAATCTCAGCATTCTTGGAGGCTGAGGTAAGAAGATGATAACTTCGAGCTTAGCCTAGGTGACTTAGCAACTTAACAAAACCCTGTCTCAAAATTAAAAAAAAAATTAAAAATTAAAAATGTTTGGAGATTTATCTCACAGTGTGAAGGCCCTGGATTCAATCCACAGTACCAGAAAGATAGAAGGAAAGAAAAGAAAGCCCTCTGTTGAGCACTGACAGGGCGTAGCTAAGGGAACTCTGATGAGCAGACCATCTGCAGGGTGTGGGCGAGTTAGGGTAAGGGCCTGACTGAGCACCTGCAGAAAACCACAGCTGCCCTGGGCTCCAGGCCAAGGGCAGAGATGGTGGTCCTGGCCTTCAGGGAGAGGAGCAGCTGTGGGGAGTGAGATTCAGAAAAGGAGGTGGGTTGGAGGCCTGTGAATGTGTGAGAGCCGTAGACTTTGCTTTTTTCCCATTTCCTTGTCTGTGCAGAGACCCCAGGGGCTGGAGGGCCAAGGGCCTAGGTGGGAGTCACCGGCCATGAAGCAGGGCAGAGGACAGATGAGCACAGTCTTGGTGCACAAGGCTGCCTTGCTGCTGGCCTTGGCCTCTGTTGGTGTCTTGTTCCAGTGGCATTAGTGAGGAAATGCCCCCTCACCCACTCCCTCTTCTGTTCTCTGTCCACTTCCTTGCAGGCACAGGCTTAGCTGTAGGCTCATTTCTAATAACTGTCTTCACTTTCTCTCTCTCTTTCTTTTTTTTCTTTGCATTTTTAGGGAAGGGTCTACAGGGTATTCACGGTCTCACTACTAGATGGGACTCTAGTGATTTGCCTGTTTACAGCCTCCCAAGAGCTGGGATTACAGGTATGCACCACCACGCCCAGTCTCAACTGCATCTCAGCATGCCCTGGGGGCGGGGCCTGCATGGACTGTCTTCACTTTCTTACTGCCTTTCTTAGCTCCTTGAAAAATCCTTTTTGCATTTTAAATTACACACTATTAAATTATAAGAAATTTGAATGTTATAAAACTATATAATATAATCCCTCTCTCATACCAGAAATAATCACTGTAAGGGGTTAGTTGTAGGTAGTTTTAGCAGGGAGTGCTCTCCTAGCCTGTGTGGGCCAGAGGGCTTCATCCCTAGCACCACAAAACAAAAGTGTGATGTATGTTTGCTTGAATTTTAAAAATACATGTAGGAGCTGTGTGTGGTGGCGCATGCTTGTAATCCCAGCACAGGGACGTGAAGCAGAAGGATCGCTTTGAATTCTAGTGCAGCCTGGGCTACATAAGGATTTCAAGGACAACCTGAACTACACAGTGAGACCCCTGTTTTAAAAACAAACTAACAAACTATATGTATCTATATCTATCACTGGTAGAAATGTAAAACCACATGACCTCCAGAAAAGAGTATAGCTGTTTCCTACAATATTAAATGTGTACAAAATTACTGTGTAATGCAGCTAGATATGACTGGGCATCTGTCCTAGAAGAATGATAAAGTTTTTTTTTTTTTTTTTTTTTTTTTTTTTTTTTTTTTTTTTTGTACTAGGAAGCAAACTCATGACCTCACACTTGATGGTGATGTGCCACTGAGCTATATCCCTGGCCCTAGAATGAAGACTTACGTTCATATAAAAGCCTTTATGCAAACGTTCATGGCATCTTTGCTCCTGTTGTCCCAAAGGAAACACCTCAAATGTCTGTCAGAGGTGAAGGGGTAAATAAACTGCACCTCCATGGCAATAAAAAGACCCCACACCCTAACAGCCAGTAGCAAAACGAGCATGTGTAAGGCAGGTGACACTTGAAGACATGGATATGTCAGTGTCAAACATTCCGTGTTGCAATAGTGAAGGACGTACAGAATCTCCCTGAATTATTTCTACATCTTACTGGGGTACAAGTCACAACATTAACCTTTTATCATGTACCTCGCAGTGAATTTTAGTATATTTGCAGAGTTGTATAAAGTTACTACTAACTTTAGAATATTTTATCACCCCAGAAAGAAACCCTGTGCCTATCAACACTCACTCTCTCCCTTTGCTGCTGGCAACCACCTTTCTGTAACCTTCTGTCTCTGGCAGAGCTGCCCCTTACAGATAGCTCCTATAATGCAACCACAGAACCTGTGGCCTCTGTGTCTGGCTTCTTTCACTCAGCATAAGGTTTTCAAGGGTGTAGCTATGTTCTAGTATGTATCAGTACCTCATTTATTTTTCAATCAAATCATATTTCATGTATGGATATGCTTTCACTTTTTTCTTAGCCATTTGTAAGGCAAGGAGATGTTGGGTTTTTTTCTACTTATTGGCTAGTTTGAAAAGTGCTGCTATGAACATGGATGTACAAATTTTTGTATAAATGACTTTTTCTTTAGTTGTATACTCAGAAGTGGAATTACTAGATGAGATGGTAATGCCTCGTTTATCTATCTGAGAAACTGCCAAGCTATCCTTTCAAAGGAGGTTGCACCATCTTCCACTTCTACCAGCAGTGTATAAGGGTTCTAATGTCTCCCTAGTGTACCCTTACCAACACTTGCTATTTCCTGTCTTTTTTGTCTTTTGGCTATGGTGTTTCACTGTGATTCTGCATTACCTCTTATAATTGCATGTAAATCTCAAGACAAAAAGTTAAAAGCACAGGCCAGAGAGATAGCTCAGTGGCATAAGCACCTGCCTGGCAAGAGCAAGGTCCTGGGTTCAATCTGTAGTAACAGAAAAACAAAACAACCCCCCCAAAAAAGTTAAAAACACATATATTAACTTGTTTTTTCTTAACTTAGTAGACTATTTGGCTATCTTTACACATCAGTGTGTGTCATAGATCCTCTTTCTTTCTTTCTTTCTTTCTTTCTTTCTTTCTTTCTTTCTTTCTTTCTTTCTTCTTTCTTTCTTTTCCTTTGGAGACAGAGTCTTGTGTGGTTCAGTCTGGTCTTGAATTCACTAATTAGCCCAGGTTGGCCTTCAATTCACTACTTAGCCCAGGTTGGTCTTGTGCTTGCAGTAGCTCTCCTGTTTCAGCTTCTGGAATATTGAGATTACAGACATGTTCCATACCCCAGGCTTAGTCTACCTTAAGTGTCTCACAAAGGTCCATGTTGTAAAGATTCAGTCCTTACTGTGGTGCCTTTGGGAAGTGGTAGACTCTTCAAAAAGGTTGGGACTACTCAGAAGTCATCTGGTTACTTAAGTGCTATTCTTGATAGATCATGGGACCCTGTGCCTTCCTCCCTCCCTCCCTTTTGTTTTCTGGCCATAAGGTGAGTAATTGTCCTTTGCTACACCCCCGTCATGGTGAGCTTCCTCTACTTCCAGACCTGGAAGCAGTGGGGATGGAGGAGACCAGGCCAGTCATGGCTTGAAAGTTTCAAAATATAAAACTTTTCTGTTTATAAACTGTTTATAGAGCTGGGGAGATGGCTCAGAGGAGTAAGTGCTTCCCTGGCAAGCGCAAGTGCCTAAGTTCAATCCCCAGTTCTGCCAAAAAACAAAAAGAAACAAAAAAAAATATCTCATAAACTGTTTATAGCATGCATTTGTTATAGTGGCAGAAAGTCAGTCAATGTAGCATGTACTTTTAATGACAGCATAATGTCTTTCTGTGTAGATATTGTGTGTTTAAACATCTTTACTGGTAGATATTATTTGTTTCTGGTGTTTCTTTTGTAAAACTGTCTTTTTTTAAAAAAATTGTCTTAACTCTTAGAACTTTTCATTCCATATTTAATTCACAATTTTCTTTTTTTGTAAGGACTTTTCTGTTCTTCCTTCTTCATTCCTCCTCTCACCTGCTGTTCTGAACTTTCTTTCCCCAGGCTCCTCTGTACATGCAGATGGCCCCTTGTGCATTCAGAGTCACATTGTGCCCCCCTGCCATACACCAGCCTCCCTCGTGGACACCCAATGCACAACATCCCTGCAGGAATGCTCCTTAAATGGGTGTGTAAAAAGCACCAAATTTCTGCCCAATGAGGAACACACTTCTAGGAAGGTGAAAGAAGACGGGAACTTCACTGATAGGGAGGTGACCACCAGGAGGCTATGGTGCGGTAGAATAGAACATACTTTGTGAGCATCAGGAAGGGAGAGAGTTGGAAAGGAAGAGGGTAAAAAAATTGCTTGGGGGACCAGCCTGGGAACCTCCAGCAGGGGGTTCGTCCCTCACTACTGCCTGGATGGGGAAGTAAAAAGGTAAACACAGAGAAAAGAAATAGATCTGTCTTTGTTAGGCCTCACTTGCTAAATTCAGCCCTAAAGGCTAAATTTGGAAGCCCTTTTCTTACTAAAACGATGCTTGGAACAGCTTCCTCAGACGTTTAGCCTTGCCTTTATCCTGGGGAGAATGAGAAACCTTCAGGACCAAGGCCAGAGAATAGCTTTCTTGGTCCATGGGAACTTCTCTGTCTGGAAATAATGCTGCTTCCATGGATGCAAGTATTTTTCAGTATGTGTCTTTTTGGGAAAAATTCAAGTGTAATCCTTTTTTTTTTTTTTTTTTGCGGTACCAGGGATTGAACTCAGGACCCTGCGCTTGCCAGGCAGGCACTTATTCTACTGAGCTCTCTCTCCAGTCCTTAAGTATAATCCTTATAGGTATATTTTTCCAATGATCAACTTGTTCTTGGTAAAATTTTTCATACAGCTAAGGTAAAGATGAGTAAGTTATAGATCTCAAAACCAAAGAAAATTCCCCAGAAGAGAGTTCTAATTTACCTTTAAAAAGTTGGGTGATTGTTTAATTTTTTAAAAAATCAGCAAGAAATAGGAATTAGAAAAAAGAATGTATCATGCCTGAGGGTGGAAAAAAGAAAAACAAAAATCAGGCACAATTTTTAACAAGTTAATTATGTGCTACTGAGGTGGGAATGGCTCAGTACCTGACTCCTCACAGTGTGATAAAGCAGGTTTTGCACCCTAAACTGCTGGCTGTGAGTGCAACAATTTGTCTGCCTCCTGGCAGAAGGCACAGAAATGACAGCTGAGATCTTCAGTAATTAGCAAAGTGCAGTGACCAGTACTTCTGGGTTGTCCCACAACCACTGCAACTTCTTTGTTAATTACATTCTGATTTTTCTTGAATATCTAAAAGATAGTTCAAAATTCATAACATAAAGCCCATGATTCTCCTTGTGAATCTGAAGCATTCAGTATTCCCTAACTAGGATGATTTCATTACCACCACCCAGTTTTGCAAGTGAAACACAGATGTCTCAGTGTAGTTCCTCTTTCTTGTACCACTGCCCTGTGAACCACTGTAGCAGAAAATGCTCCCCAGTCAGTTAGTTGCCCAGGTAACGGTTCTTGTTATAAGTTCCTGTTACTTCCGTTTCTTAGAAATGGGCTGGTCTCTGTGATGCATAGCTAGTCACTATGATGCATATTGTAAGAACCAATCAAAGATGGCCAAGTACTCTGCCTTTTTACTTCCCCTTTCAACCCTATAAAAACCTTCCTCCCTGGGCCTTTGGGACCTGATATTTTGGGAATGATCTCTCTCTCTCTTTTTTCTAATTTAGGGAAGGGTCTACAGGGTGTTCAGGGTCTCACTACTAGATCAGACTCACAGTAATCCTCCTGTTTACAGACTCCCAAGAGCTGAGATTACAGGTGCGGGCCACCATGCCCAGTCTCAAATGCCAGTTTCAGTGAGCTCCAGGGGTGGAGCTGGCATGGTAGGCCCTGGGATCAAAGCCCCGCCCCCTGAATATTGGGAATGATCTCGATCAGTCCCCATCAATATAAAATAAACCTGCTTCCAAACTCTGGATATCATTTTGGTGTTTCTCCTTGCCATTGCACCATCTCCAGGTTCTTTGATTTTATTTCCTCAGTTTTGAATTCATCTATTTCTCTCTGTATCCACTTCAATAACCACCCCAGTCCAAGTCTCTGCCTTTTGTGGACTTCCAAAATAGTCTCCTAAGTATGGTGTGTCAGTTGCTAATGGAGTAAACTCCTTGTGACACTTAATTTTAGATATCCAGGGCCGGAGAGATGGCTCAGTGGAATAAGCACTTCCCTGGCAAGCACAAGGGTGCTGAGTTCAATCCCCGGTTCCACCAAAAAAAAAAAAAAAAAAAAAAAAAAATTTAGATATCCAACTTGCCCGGATGAAAGGATGCCCAAGTAACTGGTAAATCATTATTTCCTAGTGTACCTGTGAGTATGTTGTTTTGAATTACTAGATGAAGGACGCCCCTCTCTCAATGTGGGCAGGCACCATTCAATCCATTGAGGGCCCAGACAGAACAAAAGGGCAGAGGAAAGGTGAATTTGCTTCTCTCCTGGAGCAGGACACCCTTCTCCTTCTTTTGGACATTGCAACTCTGGCCTCTGGACTCCAGGATTGTATCCATATCCACCCAGTTTCTCAGGCTTTGATCTTGGGTTGGAAACTGTAATACTGACCCCTGTTGCGTAGGCCTTCCAATTTGGGCCTCTGCACCAGACATCCTGGTCTCTAGCATGTAAGAAGCATTTCATAGCACTTCTCAATCTCCTCACTCATAGGGCTGAGTCCTAATAAATTCTCTACCTCTCCCCCAATTCTTACTCTGGAGAATCTTATTTTTTTTATGCTTTTTTTTTCATTTTATGTATTTGGTACAGGGTCTTACTATACAGCTTGGACTCATAGTGATCTTCCTGTTTTCAGCCTCCCCAACACTGGGATTGTAGGTGTGTGCCACCATGCCTGAACTGGGTTGCATGCTCAGTGCTTCCTGGGGGCGGGGCTGGTACAGCATGCAGGACTGGGGATCTAACTGCGGAGAATCTTGATGAATACATGCTGGTGTGAAAGAGGCCCCTCCCCCACTTAGAGGGAAGGATCCCTGTCACCTCCCCTACACTAGATATATGCCCTCATACGCCCACATACCTTATCTCTCTCTCTCTCTCTCTCTCTTTTTTTTTTTTTTTCAGAACCAGGGACTGAACTCAGGCCCTTGCACTTGCCAGGGAAACACTTATTCTACTGAGCCATCTCCCTGGCCCCTACCTCATATCTTTTTGTAACTCTCCTGCTTCAGCTTCTGCAGTGTTGGGATCATAAAAGTGTGTCACCACAATATACTCTCTTCTTTTTTTGAAATTTAATCATAATTATATGTAATATAAAATATTTATGAATATATATTGTTCTGATGTAATTAAATTTAAAGAATAAAACATCAAGTTCTTATGTAGTCATGACCCAGAATTACCAGTGCTAACAAATGGTAACTTTCTGTCATATTTATTTTAATAATTTCCCCTTTTTTTGGTGGTACTGGGTATTGAATCCAGGGCTTTGGTATTGAGCTACATCTTAGCTCCTTTATAATTTCTATTTTGAAACAGGTTCTGTAGATGATTAGACTGCCTAGCTAGGCTGGCTGTAACTTGGGATCCTCCTGCCTCAACCTTACAGAATGCTGAAATTGCAGGCATGTGATACCACACCCACACATAGTTAAAATCTATCTGAAGCACTTGGCATGGTCTTAGCCCAGCACTTGGAGGCTAAAGCAAGAGGACTGTGAACTTGAGACCAGTCTGGGCTACATAGTGAGTTCAAGCCCAGCCTGGAAAATATAGCAAGATTCTGTTTCAAAAGCCAAACCAAACCAAACCACAAAACCAAACCAAACCAAACCAAACCTAGCCCCACAAAATCAGTGGAGTATGCTGGTCCTGGAGGTACCAGCTGGGCTTGGTACTGTGACTGCAAGCCTAATGCCATACCCAGGAATATTTAGGAATAAGTGAAGTTTTGGTGAAGAGGCTGTAAGTGCTGCTGAGCTGTAACCACTGCATCAATAATGGTGTACACATAGCCAACTCTTTCTCAAGCGCTTCCCCCCACCCCTTCTCCTGCAGTGGTTAGCAGATATGACTACATGAGCTGCAGAGTAGTTGCCCACATGGATGGGGCATTACAGGGAAGTAATCTTCTTATCAACTGTGAATAGCAGCCAGTCTGTGTCCGGTAGATTGAGAATTATATCTTATCTCCAGAACACTGTAAACTCAGCATATTGGTCAGGAATGAAGATACTGGTTTTTAAGAAGCCAATAGGGGATTTTATGGCCTTATGTCATCAAGACACTTGTCACCTCTAATTAGACCCAGTTTGGCTCAGTGAGTTCCATCCCAGTGAAACTCAGAACTAGTTCAGTGTGGACGGGCAACAGTGTTTATTGATCTGTAAATTAGGTTCTTTTTCTCTTTGATAGAAAGTGAGGGAGTGGGGAAAATGTGACATTTGGAGTCAAGCAGAACTTTCTTTCTGCCTGTCCCAGGGCTGCCTCTCACCTGTGCTGTTAAAACTCTGAAACAAGAGGATAGAAATCCCATCTCATGAATAGCAGAGAGAACGCAGAGAAAGCACTGAGTGCTACAACAGGGGTATAATTGCTCTTCCTCATCTGAATTTGGAAGCTATAAAGCTTCTGACTGCCTCCTGCCTGGGTGAATACAGCATGAAGAACAGCTCCAGGCAACCACATTAGTTGCACAGCCTGCTGGCTTGCACTCAGGTGGGGGCTGGCAAGCCCGGCCAGGCAAGTATGGCATTGTTTTGATGCTATTAAGCAAGCCACAGTGAGGTTTAGCATTTGGGAGTGGCTTTTTGTCATCTGTTGCATCGCCTTGGTGCAGAAAAGTTCTGTCTTAGTCTCATATACAGAGGTGTTCATGCTCTTTGCATTTTCAGAGGATGGAGAAGACCTTGGTCCCTGGGTGACCGTGGAGCTCCAACATTTCTCATGCAGTGCTGTACCTGGCCCTGGGTTCCACTCATAGCTGAAGACACTGCTGTCAGAGGCAGAGGACATCTGCCTTTCCATTGTAACCAGAATGAAAAGCAGAACCCCTTCTTCTCTGTCCTCATCTGAAGGGAGCAATTCTGGCCACCTTCAGAGCCTTCATGCACACAAGGATTTGGCTCACTGTAGCAACCTTCTGAATGGGCAGAACAGCTGGGCTCGGTAATTCCATCTCTTGCTCCATCTTCACCTCTGAATAATGGTTGACTGGGTGAAATGACCAAAGGGAGCATGCATTATTCAGGGACTGAGAGCTGTTGGCCCTGTGCCCACAGGCATCTCATGGCCTCCCTGAGGAGGTGTGTTGCAAAGGATGAATGTCTTGTTTCAAACAGTATGATGCTAATAGGGGGGAAGATGTCCAAATGACATTTCCCTTGATTCTTCACCTAGGAAAATACTAATTTTGACAGATGGAGTTCAAGCCAATAATTTCTTTACCTAACCCACTCTTTCAGTCTTTGTAAGCTGGTTTCACAAGATTTTAAATAAGCCACCTGATGTGGGTGGAGCATTATCTCCTGGGAACTACTCCCAGGTGTTTGAAATATCATTCAAGAATGAGCAAGACATGTTTTTAAAGCCAAAGTTTTCTTTCTATTATACTTCATGGTGTGCTACCAATCATACAAACTTGTGGAATGATTTGTAAACCCTACTAGGTTGTTGATCAGGCATTAAAAATCTAGAATTGCAAGGTATGATATTTATCCTTTGCTTCTTTGTTGTAACATTATTGCTCCAGAGCTAAGGTGTCAGGTATCTAAAGTATTTACCACAGAGTCCACATAGTATTGCATGCCTATGCTTAGATTTAGGCTTTGGCAGAGATGCTAAAACATAGATGCCAATTAGTAATATAAAATACAGTCATTACTCAGAGATTAAATATTTCAACACACTGTCTCAAGCTATAATTAAAGGCAGTAAGTTTTGTTATTGGCAGAGCAAAAACACAGAGGCAGACAACTATTTTTGGAATTGTTCTTATCTTCTATATAACCTGCCCTACATATTATCAACTTGTTTGCATGATTTCCAATGTTACACATCAATCAAAATAAAATGTCATAAAATGACATATTTGTGGAATGGCTTGTGGAAAGCATGGAGAAGAGTCAACAAGAGCAAGAGAGGATTTTTTTTTAAATCCCCTAAGTGAAGGTTAAAAAAGAAAGTAATTAAAGAGAGTAAATTACAATCCATAGTGTTTGCATCACATCTTAAGAGGAGGTATAGTTCAATTTTGACCTAAACTTAGCATTCATACTTTTTGTGTCTTTCAGGTCAAATTGTAGTTGTAAGAATACAGCCTTTTCAACCTTGTCCACTGCTTGGTGTGGCTTCCGTCCCTGCTGCAGATCTTTCCTCCTCCTTCCCTTCCCACTAGACCTAGAGATAGCCCACTATGGCTCTACTCACTGCAGCTGTTTGGCTCTTGGGAGCCAAGAAGTCATCCTATCTTGTTCTTGCTGCCCAGAATGCCAATGCTTCTTCCATGAATTTTAAAGACATTTGCTATGGTGGATTGCCAACTGGTGGTCTACTTATTATGCCCAGCTGAACTGAGCTAGCATGGTTCTGTGTGTGAGGCTAACCTGAAGGCTGTTGTCAGCACCATAAGAGGCTGAACTGGAGGAGGAGGAAGGAGGCTGTTAGGGGAGCTGTTGGGAGCTGCCAGAAGCTATTAGACACTGTTAGAAGCTGCTGGTTGTCTTGGGCTATTTTGCTGGGGGACCTTGTCATACTGGCTTTCCTGGTGAACTTGACTATTCTTGTTGGAGGAACTTGGGACCTTGTTGTCACTGAGAATGGTGACAGTTCATTTTGGGGGAGTCCTGGTCCTCACCTTGAGCATAGCTTTCTGGCTCTGGAGGGGAGAATGGTACACTGTTCAGTCTTCTAGAGAAGCTTGGCATATTGGCTTTCCTGATGGGAACCCAGATTTTCTTATCAATGGAGGAGCTCAGCACCTCACTGTTGCTGAGGATGGCTGTGGTACTTTTCAGGAGAGCTCTGGTTCTTACCTTGAGCATTACTTTCTGGCTCCAGTTCAGATCCCTCAGCCTGCTAACCCAGGTCCTTCACCTCCCTGGCACAGATTTTCTGGCTTCTACCATTGACCTTTGGGCCTTTCCAGTGCAGATCTGTGAATCAAGCCTGCATTGCACTTGTGGGAAGCATTGTTATGAGCACTAAGTTTTCACTTGGACTCATGCAGGATATTAGGATCCAGGCCCTCAGCAAGATTCTTTGGTCTTTAGTGTGTGTTCAGGTTTCCTCCACTCTATGTATATGATTCTTTGGGTGATTAACTATAAAATAATTTTTTTTTTTTGTATTTAGTGCAGGGTCTACAGGGTCTCACTACAAAGATCAGACTTATAGTGATTCTCTCATTTTCAGCTTCCCAGGGGCTACCATTACAGGTTTTCACCACCACACCCAGTGTCAATCGCTGTCTCAGCATACCCCAGGGGCAGGGCCAGAAAGACAGACTAGAGATAGACTCTCCCACCCCTACATCTGCCTAAACAGGCTCTTTAATCTGCTGAGCTATCAGGCTGGCCCTTAAAATAATCTTATAAAATGTGTCCTGTATTGTATTGTTCCTTTTGCAAAACCCCAAACTATGACATTGGCCAATCTGATACCAAGGAGTCATCCAGAATTAATGTCATCAGAGAGCAGCGGAGCAAGACTATGGGGCCCAAATCACTGTGGGCATGATGTATGGTGGTATGAAGGGACTGGGATATGAGACATAAGTTCTTTTTTTTTTTTTTTTTTCCAGAACTGGGGATTGAACTCAGCCCTTGCGCTTGCCAGGGAAGGGCTTATTCTACTGAGCCATCTCCCCAGCCCCCAGACGTAAGTTCTTGATGCTGATGAAAGCATCCATGTCCAAGGCCACAGTATCCCTGAACGCCAGAAACTGCTGCCTAAGGCTAAGGTTGGGGAAGAGTCCCTGTTTTTCTGGCTGCTAGTTACTAGCTCTCAAAAGAGTGGACAAAGAGCAGCTCTGCTGTCTCTCCTGGTCACCATGCTGAACAACTTTCCCACCAATCTATACCCTAAATCTCAGCTAAATGCAGATTGAGGGCTAAATTACAGCCCTCAATAGTGAAAGTCACTTTGACTGTGCATACATAGAGGACATTGACAGAACCGAATACTGGAGGTTGATTTAGGAAAATTGTTGGATCTGATTGCAAAGCTACCTTGTATTGCAGAAAGATCTACTGAAGTCTTTACCTTGAAAGCAACAGTACTGGAGCCATTGATCTCAGCTGGACTTGTCCCAAAGTTTCACCAACTTATTAGGCTATACTGATGTTGTTTATAGAACTTGTGTGCTTATACCTAACCATACACAGCGACCATGAGGGTGGCACTGTAAGTGCACATGGTAGCTACTTGGTGGGTAGTGCCCTTTCAGAACTTTCCTATCATTTACAGCAACATGTCTGACAGGGCCTCTATATGAACTGGTGGATCAGGAAGTGCTTGCCTGGTTAACACAACTATAAAAGGAAGTTGGCAAAGATGTGTCAGAGGAGATGTTACAAGACTACATTTGGAACACACTCAACTCAGGAAGGGTTGTCACAGACTATGGCTATGCAATACTAAGACTGATCCACAATTCCTGTCATTGAATTTGGGCTGAAACATGCCCATTGACCCATGTTTAAGCAGGTCACTCAACTGTGTAAAATTTGCCCAATATTCTTCTAGAGCAGGGCAAGGCCAAGAACCCTTGGGTCAACATAAATGCTCACAGTGAGATACTACTCTAGTGCCATGGAAGGAGATGAATTATCACAAAGTCCTGTTTGGGCATTAGGGGCACTGCGGTTTCTAGCACTGTTCATCTGGAGCTGAGCCTTAGTTTTGCCTCTTGAAAGCCTGAAATCCATGAGCATGGATGGTTTGATGAAATTTGTGGACTCTTGAATCAGGGTAAAACTTGGAGACTGGGAAAACCTACTATGAGAAAATAAAGAAGCTCAACAACAACAATAACAAAATAGTATATTTTTGTTTCAGGTGACATTTAAGGGAAGAATTATTTTTTAAAAAATTTCTTTTATGTATTGATACAGGGTCTCACTACACAGCTCAGGCTCATGGTGATTTTCCTATTTCAGCCTCCCCAGAGCTGGGATTACAGGTTCAGGTAACCTTTAAAGACTTAACATTAAATTGTGTCTGAGGCACTGAAAATATTTGAAGTTAAAATATAAATTAAGACTTTAAAAGCTAAAAGGTGATCCCTTCTTCCTAACCAGTTCCCATCCCCTGTCTGATATGAGTTGCCATGCATGACCAGGACTAATGTATGTGATGTGGGTTAGGTCTGGCTCCACCATCTCTAGAGTAAAAACCTGGCTTCTCTTTATCTAGGGTAAGTCAGGTTACAGACAACCTCAGTCACTGTGGAGCTTCTGCTTCTATTCTTCTCAGCCCTCTAGGCCCGGAAACCAGGACCTTGACCCATCTACTTTCATGGAGAGCATTTTGGACTATCAGCTGTGCCAAACCTGTGCATGTGGACACACTTTGGCAGCTTTTTCTTATGCTACTGAGTGACCATGAAGGCATGGCATTTGTTTTGATTAACATACAGTGTTTTATTTTATTTTCTTTTTTTAAAGTGTGCCATTAAAATTAAAGTATGGAAGTGTCCTGTTTCCCACTACTTTAATGCTTCCTTCCAGACTTGGTATAACTGTTTTGCCTCAAACAGCATACTCTGGACCTTCCCCTCTTGGCCCCTACTAAAGATCTCAGTGGGTCTGTGTGATCTGTGGTCTTTTCCACTAATTAGGATTTAACAATACTTAATGCAAATTAAATTTTTACTTCCACTGAACTAAAGTCACTATCATTTGACCTTTCTCCTGTTAATATGCTCAGGAGCATAGATGAGAGACTCAGGAATGCCCAGCCCCTTTATGGTCTGGTCTCAGGGTGGCAAGAATTTCCTTTTGAGCAAAGAAATGATACAAGATTACATATGGTCTTCTTTGAATATTGGGTCCATGGGCTGCGGACATTCAGTGTAGTAAGCCTCCTTCCCCATCCTTTGTCCCAGAGGATGCCCTCTTATTTGTCAATGACTTTGTCCTACCCCTTCCCCAAGAGCTTATAACACATGTATGTTTCAGAAGCCCCACCTGCACAGGTTTCCAGTGACTCAGAATACTCTACTGTCTGTTCTTTGAAAAAAGGCTGAGATAGACTCTTGCTGTGTCTCTTCTTCCCTGGATGCTCCTGCCTCTGTTTGTGTGGATCTCCAAACCCCAGAACCATGCTGTTGAGATGCACACACTGTAAATCTTTGGTTAACGATCAAGTCATTATGTAGACTTCAAGTTATTCTGTATAACATTTAAAGAGTTTTTATTTTTTAAAAAAATATAAAGCACATATACAGTATGTGTATGTCTTCAGTATGCACTAATGAAATTCATTATGAACATCTGGGCTTTTATTTATTTATTTTAATGTATTTGGCACAGGGTTTCACTATGTAGTTTGGACTCATAGTGATCCTTCTGTTTTCAGCCTCCCCAGTGCTGGGATTGTGGGTGTGCACCACCACACCTGGTCTCGGTGGCCACCTCAGTGTGGCCAGCCTGGCATATGGTGCCAGGGATTGAACCCTGGTCTCTGTGCTTGCCAAAGCAGGTGCTTAGTCTGCTGAGCTATCTCGCTGGCCCTCTATTACTTTAGAAAGTGACAAGTCAAAGCCAGCCATGGTGTGGTACATCTGTAATTTCAGCACTCAAGAGGCTGAGGCCAGCCTGGGCTACGTGGTGAGACCTTGTCTCAGCCCACCTCCCCAAATGACAGGTCAAATATTACATAACCCCTCCATGCACAGAGAGAATTGTCCGTTAATAACTATGGAGCATTGTCAAAGAACTCATTAGGATACCAAAGTCTGCACATGAGCAAGTCTGTTCTGTAAAATGGTGCGGTGTTTGCATATATCATACACCACCTACAATACACCAGATCATCTCTACATTACTTACAGTGCCTAACACAATGTAAATGCTGTCAAATTTGCCACAATGTTATTATACTATATTTTATATGACAAGTAGGCCAGGGAGATAGCTCAGTGGAGTAAGTGCTTGTCTGGAAAGCACAAGGTTCTGAGTTCAACCCCTGGTACCACAGGGAAAAAAAAAAGAAAAAGAAAGAAAAAATCATATATGAAAAGGAAAAATGCTGCATATAACCAGTGCAGCTGTAATTTTTATGTAGTTTTGATCCATAGTTGTTGAATTCATGAATGCAAAATTCATAAGTATGAAAAGTCAACTATTTTTTTTTGTGTGTGTGGCAGAACCGGGGATTGAACTCAGGCCCTTGTGCTTGCCTGGGAAGCACTTACTCCACTGAGCCATCTCCCTGGCCCCTGAAAAGCCAACTATTTACACAATCAGAAAAAAGTGACTTTTAGAGAGACTTAAATTTTTAAAAATCCATTTTCTAGGACTTAAAATATTTGGTTAACTATCTTCTTATGATTTCACTTATCTTTTTTGGCTTTGAGATCATTTAAATACTTTTGGGAAAGTGGTTACTAGGGACTGAACCAAGGTCTCCTGCATGCATTACCATACTCAGACATTTGAGCACTTTTTTTTTTTGAGACAGGTTCTCACTCTAGTTCAGGCTGGTGCTGATCTCACTACGTAGCCCAGGCTGGCCTCAAACTTGTGGTGCTCTTTTTTTCTCCTAAGTTCTTAGGTTACAGGCTTGTGCCACCATATCTAGCCAAACATATTCTCTGTGTGTGTGTGTGTGTGTGTGTGTGTGTGTTTTATTTTGTTTTGTTTTGAGATAGGGTGTCACTATGTTGTTCAGACTGTCCTTGAACTCACCATGATTCTCATGACTCAGCTTCCCAAGCATTGGGATTATAAGCATGTGTCACAATGCCAGGTAGCACATTCTTAATGACTTTTAAAAATTAAATGTGTTGCTGAGTATGGTAGACGATGCCTGTCACTTCTAGAACTCTGGAAGGCTGAGGTAGGAGGAGAAGTTCAAGCACAGCCCGGGAAGTTTAGCAACTGAGTGAGACCCTGTCTCAAAAGAAAAGAATAGGGCTGGACAAATAGCTCAGCGGATTAAAGTGGCTGCTTAGGCAGATGTGGGGGCTGGGAGTTTGATTCTCAGGCCTGCAGTGCCGGCCCACTGAGACGGCGATTGAGACTGAGTGATTGAGACTGAGCGTGGTGGCGTGCACCTGTAATCCCAGCACTTGGGAGGCTGTAAACAGGAGGATCACTACAGGTCTGATCTATGCGGTGATACCCTGTACACCCTGTACACCCTGTCCTAAAAAAGAATAGGACTTGGAGTATATAGCTAGATATAAAGGCCCCGATTTCCAATGAACACACACACACACACACACACACACACACACACGTACATTTTAATATAAAGTACTTAATGTTTTCTTTCTTTCTTTTTTAAAATTATGCATTTGGTACAGGGTCTCACTGTACAGATCAGACTCTTAGTGATCTTCCTGTTTCAGCCTCCCCAGCCCTGGGATTACAAACGTGTGTCACCACGCCCATTTTTGGTGGCTGGCTCAGCATGCCCAGAGTGGGCCTGGCACAGCATGCAGTGCCAGGACGGGGATGGAACCCAGGTCGCTGCACTTGCCAGGAGGTCCTTAGGCCTCTGAGCTATCTCTTTGTCCCTATTTGTCTTTCTCAGACAGGGATTTGCAATGCAGTTCAGGCTGGTCTTGAGCTCACTTTGTAACCCACATTGGCCCCAAACTTGTAACAATCTTCCTGCCTCAGCCTCCTGAGTGCTGGGATGATAGGCATGCACCACTGTGCCCAGCTGAGATAAAATACTGAAAAGCACTGTGTATATGTGTGACTCTGGAAATTGCATCTGTATGCAAGCTCTCCATCACTGAGCTATACCCACAGTCCCAGTTGTACTATATTTCTAACAGCACAGGTGTTTTTAAGGCAGTGTGAGAAATGCCATGCCTGTCCATGATTTGCACTTCATTTTTACCACATGAAGAATTGGGCAGATAACTAGCATGGTATGGCAGAAAGCTGCACTTACACTGACCAAGATTCACCCTAATTATACTTTCTGACAAGTATAACAACATGAGGTGGTGTACACTTGTAAGCCAGCACTCAGGTGGCTGAGGCAGGAGGATCACTATAAATTCAAGGCTAGCTTGAACTATGTAGCAAGTTTCAAGAAATAGTAAATTTTTAAAAAGAATGATGATGTCACACTATTTAAAATGGGAACTTGAGAAACAAATAGCAATGAAACAGTTTCAAAACTGATCACAATTTCAATAATTAATACTATTGAATAGTATTCAATAGTTATTCAATAATTAATCATATTGTTGTCTTAGTGGTTATTCATTGTACAAGATGTAGACATGATATCCTGTCCACAAACACTATTCAAACAACTCTCTCTATTCATTGAATTAAGAGAATGCAGCTGTATATCTATCCTATTTTAAATATACAGATACAAAATGGTCATTCATTTGTATCCCCCTTTTTTGTTTAGTTTTGTCAGAGAAGGGTATTCCATTATTATTTAAATATTGTAGGTGCAAGAATTCAGCAAAATATTCCAACATAGTCCAGTAGTCCAGAATAATAATGGGTTTTCTGTAGGACTAGCAATGTCAGAAGTTGTTGACTTGAGTATTTTACAGCTCGTCATAAAAATGTTAATAATTTTTAAATCTGGGGAAAAGTATATGAAGGTTTGTTGTTCTATACTGCCTAATTCTATGTAAGGTTAAAAATTTTACACAATGAAAAGTCTTCGAAAATACTTAAAGATGGGTATTCCATTGCCATTTAAATATTGTAGGTGCATGAATTCAGCAAAATAATCTAATATAGCCCAGTAGTCTGTAATAGTAGTGGGTTATCTGTAGGACTGGCAATGTCAGAAGTTGTTGACTTGAGCCTTTTACAGCTCAGCATATTAATATGACTTTACTTTTTATACCTCATTTTTATACTTTTCAGCTGGCTGGAAACTAAACAAAAAAGGGAGATATAAATGAAGGGCCATTTTGTATCTATATATACAAAATAATTAGGATAGATATACAGCTACTTTCTCTTAATTCAATGAGAAGAAAGATTTGTACTAATAGTGTTTGGACAGGATATCATATCTGCATCTTGTACAATGAATAACTACTATGAAGACAACAATATGCAATGTATTAATTATTGCAACTGTCCTACTTACCTGTTTTGAAACTGTCTCATTTCTATTTGTTTCTCAATAAAATTAATTAAAAAATACTTAAAGCCAGGCATGATGCCTGTAATCCCAATAGTTAGGAAGCTGAGGCAGGAGGACCACTGCAAGTTCAAGGGCAGCCTGGGCTACATAGTGAATTCAAGGCCAGCATCAACTACATAGCAAGATCCTGTCTCAAAAAGCCAAAAACAAAGATATCTTAAATTTTAATAACTGCTTTAACAGTTTGTTTTCTTTGAGTGCAGAACATTAATTTGATGGGGAGAGTGGTGCCACCTTTGGGCTTATCTGCTAAACAGATTGTTCCTCTAGTTCAGTTGTCCTCAAATATGAGTCAGCACCAGTGTGAACTGGAGGGCTGGTTAAGCCCATTTTGCTGATGCCACCCCAGGTTCTGCATCAGTGGATCTGCAGGGGGCAGAGACATGAATTGGCATTCCCAGTATGTTCCCAGTTGATGCTGCTATTTTGTGGAGCTGGGGATTGAACTCAGGCCCTTGTGTTTGCCAGGGAAGCACTTATTCTACTGAGCCATCTCCCTGGGCCCTCTGCACCATTTCTATCTGCACCCAATTCCATTCTTTTATTGTTTTATGTCAATTATGACCTTCACTTGTTCACACTGACCAATTCCTTCCTTCCTTCCTTCCTTCCTTCCTTCCTTTCTTCCTTCCTTCCTTCCTTCCTTCTGTACTGAGGATTGAACCCAGGGGCTTTGCACAGAGCTACATCTCCAGCCTTTTTATTTTTGATTTTGAGACAAGATCTTACCACATTACTAAGTTGGCCAGGCTGGGCTTGAACTTGTGATTCTCCTGCCTCAGCTTCCCACAGTGGTAAGATTATATGTGTGTGCCACCATGCCTGGCCTGGATCAGTTTCTTTAGCTAATTTATTCTGGAATATACTGCGTCAAATCTTCAGAATTTTGTAACTAAGTCTTCTTACTGTTTATTCTTGACCTATATAGATTTCTAATCTTATTTTCCCTATTGCTTTTACTATAATCATATCAGAATATCTATTTTCTTTTTTATTTAACAAAAATTTAATATATGAAAATGTGTATGACCCAATCTTCAGTCAGTGAAAGTAGCACTTGGAGGAGGGCATGAATTTTTCTGCTGAGGAGTCATTAATACTCCTACTTCAGTACCTTTGCCCATGTTATAAGTCTCTCATAGAATGCATTTGCATGTATGTACACACACACACACACACACACACACACAGAGGCACATACATGGAGCAAGGTGTGGTCCAAATCTTTCCTTTTCCACAAAGTCCTTGTCTCCCACTGACACCCTCTCATTTTACATGAATCATAGTCTATCCTGTAATAGTTTTTACTTTGACGGGTGTTTGTTTAGGAGAGATTTTATTGGAAAAAAGGAGATGGAGAATAGCTTCTGGATTACCAGCAGGCATCACATGTAGGTGGACTAGTAGTTTGTACTTTATCATCATTATATGCATGCTTCTTCTTCAATCAACTATAAGCTCAATGGCAGGGTCTATGCTTTAAACACACCTACTTGTACAGCTCCCACATTTGGCCCAGAGCTATGTGATTGTCTTAGTTACTTTCCTCATCACTGAGACATGATACCTGACATTTGTAACTCAGAGGAGAAGTGGTTTATTTTGGCTCCTGTTTGAGCCCATAACCAGCCGGCTCCGAGATGGGATGGCATGACATGGACACACAGCAGGCAGGAAGCAAGGAGAGGAAGGAGCATACGGGAGGGGATACAGCCTTCAGGCGACACACCTAGTGACCTGTCTCTTTCAAGCAAATCCCACCTCCTAACAGCAAGTCAGCGATAGGTCCCCATAATCCAATGACCTTCCAAAACCTCCATCTGTGAGTGCACATGGCTTTTGGAATACACCTAGATATAAACATTAACATTCTGCCCCTGCCCCTCAGATGCATCTTTTATGCAAAATGCATTTAGTCCATCTTTTTTAAAAATGTATTTGGCACAGGGTCTCTTTTGCAGATTGGACTCATAGTGATCCTCCTATTTCAGCCTCCCTGGCACTGGGATTACAGGCCTGTGTCAACACAACTGTTTTTAGTAGCCAGCTCAGCGTGCCTGGGGGTGGGGCATGGCAGCATGTGATGCAGAGATTGAACTCTGATCCCTGTGCTTGCCTAAGTAGACAAGGAGGCCAGAACATGAATTTGATGAGGAGAGTGATGCCACCTTTGGGCCTATCTGCACTTAGTCTGCTAAGCTATCTCACCAACCCTTTGCATTTAGTCCATCTTTAAGAGTTGCCAAAATTTTAAGTGTTCCAGGAAAAGAAAAGTCCGAGTCCAAAGTTTCTTCTGAGACTTAGGGCAAACTTTTAGCAGTGAGCCTCTGTAAATATCAAAATATAGTTAAATATTGCTGACAAACAAAGGCACAGAGTAAATATTTATATTCCAAAAGAGAAAAATAAGGGGGTAGAATCCAAAGGGACAAAAGCAAGACCTAAGCCCCGCAGGGAGATCATTAAGTTTCTTAGTTCCATGCACACCACTGGGCAAGTTGTGGCAATGAAACGTGAACTCCAAAAAGCTTGGGTGGCCCTTTCCCTACAACATTGTGGGTGGTTGTAGCCTTCATGGCTTCTTTCCTTGGCTGGTTATGTTCACTCCCTGCAGTTTTCTCCAGATGTTTCATGTTCTTGGCCTCTCCTCTTCCAGAAGTCTCCAGTGCAACTTTGGCTTCACACTCACAGCTTCACACACTGCCTGTGAGACCTTCTGAAATCTGGTTTGAAGTCCTCTGACCCCATGTCTCTCACATTCAGCATGCCTGTAAAACCAGTAGCACATGGCTGACTCCAAGGTCAGAGCATTGGCCAGGTCCTTTTGCAGTGTGGCTACAGAGGCTCCCAAATATTGAGATTGTTTGGCACTATGAACTGAATCCCTAGGCTCCCATTCTCATCATGGTACCTGTGGTACCATGGATTGACAACTGGTGGTCAACTTGTAACACTCAGCTGAGGGCTGGTGAGATGGCTCAGTGGTCTAAAGCACCTACTTAGAACAAGCTTAGCAAAGCACAGGGACCGCTGTTCAAATCCCCCAGCACCACATACCAGCCAGCCTCGCCCCCTGGTGGGCTGAGCTGGCCACACACACACACACACACACACACACACACACACAAATAAATAAAATTAAAAAAAAAAAAAACACTCAGCTGAACTGAACCAGCATAGTACTGGGTGTGGGAGGCCCACCTAAGGATCGTTGTTAGCAGGTAAGTGTCAGAACTGGAGAGAAAGAAGTTCAGAAAACTGTTAGGGAAGCTGTAGAGAGCTGTTGGTTTCCCTGGAGGAGCTTATCCATCTGGCTTTCCTGATGAACTCAGCTGCTCTCATTGTTGAATGAACTCAGGACCCTACAGTCCCTGAGAATGGATCCGGTTAATTTTCCATGAGTTCTGGTCCTCACTTTGAGCATTGATTCCTGGTTCTGGAGGGGCAGATGGTGGACTGCTCAGTCTCCTGGAGAAGCTTGTTGCATTGGCTTTCCTGAGGAACTCAGCAGTTCTCATTGTCAGAGGAGCTTAGAACCTCACTATTACTGAAGATGGCTGTGGTACTTTTTGGGAGAGCTCCGGTTTTTATGATGAGTATTTATTCCTGGCTCCAGTGTAGATCCGTCAACCTGAGAGCAGAGATCCTTCATCCCGCTGGCACAGACTTTCTATCTTCTACCACTGACTGACCTTTGGGCCTTCCTAGTGCAGATCTATGAAACAGTTCTGCAAGTCCTGACATTGTCGTGGGCTCTTTGACTCTGGATGGACTTGTTGGGGGCATTTTTATAGGCTCTAAGTCTTCATCTGGACTAATTCAGGGCACTGCTGTGGACCCAGGCCCTCAGCTGGATTCCTTGGTCTTTAGTGTGTGGACAGATTTCCTGTTCTCTTTGTACATGACTCTTTGGGTGACTATTAGAAAATAATTTTGCTCTCGCCCTCTAGTATGGCTGGGGCCGGTTAACTGGGCTGCGGTCGCGAAGAGAAGGCAGGCTTCCCGTGCTTTCGCTGTCATCCTCTCAACGATGGAGCTTCTGTCACGGTTCTGCAATTTGCCGATTCGCAGGAACTCGGGCTATTTATCTCATTCTCAGCGTACACTACCGTGCCTGCACAAGTGTAGGCTCGCGGCTCTCTCAACCAGCTCCACGCCAGCGGTGAAGCCGAAAACAGAGCCTGTGGAAAATGAAGCTGTTGCCCCAGAGTTCACCAACCGAAACCCTCGGAATCTGGAGCTGTTAGGTGTAGCCAGGAAAGAGCGGGGTTGGGGGACCGTGTGGCCGTCCCGAGAATTCTGGCACAGGTTGCGAGTTATAAGGACTCAGCATCACGTGGAAACCCTTGTGGAGCACTGGAATGGCCGGGTTGTGGTGTCAGCATCCACTCGTGAGTGGGCTATCAGAAAGCACCTTTATAGTACCAGAAACATGGTAGCTTGTGAGAGTATAGGACGAGTGCTGGCACAGCGATGCTTAGAAGCAGGAATCAACTTCATGGTCTTCCAGCCAACGCCTTGGGAAGCAGCAGTAGACTCGATAAAGTGTCTACAAAGTGCCATGAGGGAGGGTGGTGTGGTGCTTCAGGAACCTCGGAGAATCTATGAATGAAACGGAGGCATTAATTGTGGAAATACAAAATTGTTAGCTACTTACGGCCATCAAAAGAAAGCTTCTGGAAGAAAAAGCCTGGAAGTTTCCTAGCAGTAATGTAGAAGTGGGCCGGGGAGATGGCTCAGTGGAATAAGCGCTTCCCTGGCAAGCATAAGGGCCTGAGTTCAATCCCTGGTTCCGCCAAAAACATAAATAAATGTAACAGTGGAAGATTATTTGTAGTTAGGTTTGGGGTGTGTGTGTGTGTTTGTGTGCGCCTGCCTGTAAAGTTTTGTTTTTTAATCTAAATTCTTCCTCATTTTTAGTTATGAAAGCTGTATCTAAGGAAAGCATAATCATTTGTAACTTTTGAAGGACAAAATTTGTAAATTAACAAAATAAAGGCACAGTAACTTCAAAAAAAAAAAAGAAAATAATTTTATAATTAAGTGTCCTATTTTCTACTGTTTTCCCTTGCAAAACTCCAAACTACAGCAGTGCCTAAGGGCTTTCTTCTCAAACCAACATTTTGCAATTATGAGACAGGAGGTGTGGGGAAGTCTTACTGACATGCCTTTTGGCCAATTTTTCTATAGTCCTGATCCAAAGTACTTGGCTTATTTATTTATTTATGTTTTTCTGAGACAGGGTCTCACTCTGCAGTTCAGGCTGGATTTGAGCTCACTTTGTAGTCCAGGGTGGTCTCAAACTTGCAACAATCCTCCTGATTTACCCACCTAAATCCTGGGATTACAGGGGTATGTCAGTACTTGGTATTTTTTTTTTTTTAATTTACTTACTGTTTTGTTTTGAGGCCGGATCCCACTGTATAGTTCAGGCTGGGTTGGTAGTCCAGCCTGGTTTTGAACTCAGAACTGTCCTCCTACCTCAGCTTCTTTTGTGCTGGGATTATATGTGTGTGCCATTATGTTTGGCTTTGTCTTCCTTTAGTATTAATCCTTTCAGCAACCAGGCTCTCACGTGCTCCAAGTTTATAGACCCTTCCTTTCTGGGAAAATTGAAAATGTTTTAAATGAGCTTTTTGCTCCTGAATTTTATTACAAAAAGTAGCAAGAATTATTCATACTGTAGCCTAAATATTGGGCTACTTAGAAATTTTTCTGCCTGATAATTACTCAGGGTCCTTAATCACAGTCTCCTGCAGAGTCTCAAGACATGAACAGGGCTGGAGAGATGGCTCAGTGGTCTAAAGCACCTACTTGAAGCAAGCTTGGCAAAGCACAGGGACCGAGGTTCAATCCTCCAGCACCATATGCCAGTCAGCCCCGCCCCCTGTGGTGGGCTGAGCTGGCCACACACACACACACACACACAATAAATAAATGTAATAAAAAAAATAAATAAATATTTAAAAAAAAAAAGAAATGAACAAAATGTAGATAATTTCCACCAGAATAAACACACAGGGTGTGAAGCCCACCTACTAATGGAATCCCTTGCAACTGAAATTTCCAAGCCTGGTCTTGACTTTCTGTCTTCTCAGCATTCTGGTTTTTTTAGCTCCAACCAGAATCTCCCATCTAGTTTGGCTCACAGCAGTCTAAGGCTGCTTCTCCAGCTGGCATCTCCAAACCATTCCAAACTCTTCCTTCAAGTAAGTTCCAAAGGCTTGCAGCAACTCTACCTTTCTGGCACCAGAATCTGTCTTATTAGCTTTCCTTGTCACTGGGACATACTACCTGACACCTGCAACTTAAAGGAGAAAAGGTTTATTTTGTCTTATACTTTGAAGAGGTTTCAGTCCACAGCCTGCTGGCTCTGAGGCAGGGCAGCATGGTCAAGGGGTGTGACAGAGGGAAAGCTGCTCATAGCACATTGGTTGGAGAGGAGAGAGAGAGTGGGAAGAGCCAGGAAGGGAGATGGAAACTTCCAGGTGATGCCACTGTAATGTTCCTCTTCCAGCTAGGCCCACCTCATGAGAGCAAGTCAGCTATGATGTGCCCCATAGTCCAATCACCTTCCAAAGGTCCCACCTATGATACCATGAGGTTTTGGAGTACATCTAGATACAAACTATAGGCAGGTGTAGGGGCCGGGGGTTTGATCCCTGGCCTTCTGTGCCAAACCAATCCTGGGGAGATGACAATTGAGACTGGGCGTGGTGGCACACATCTGTAATCCCAGCTCTTGGGAGACTGTAAACAGGCAGATCACTATGAGTCTGATCTAGTAGTGAGATCCTAAAAACCCTGCAGACCCTTCCCTAAAAATACCAAAAAAAAAAAAAAAAAAAAAAAAAGATACAAACTATAAGTAAATGGACAATTTCATTTTGCTGAAATTTTGGAGGAAATATATCTGCTTCTGTGGAGCTCCCTGGGCTGTCAGCCCGTGTCTGGGGAGCCTGGGGAGTCACGGCCTTGGGTGTGGTGGGCAGTGACCAAGGGGCCGAGTGTGCAGGTCTTGGAGGATTCTGAGGTTATCTGCTGGATGCTTCATCTCTTAGTTTCAACACCAGATTGAAGTGGTTTGTCATATGCTTCGTGGCTGGCATTTTCTTTTCTATCCTTGGAACCGGCTTGCTGTGGCTTCCTGGTGGCATAAAGCTTTTTGCAGTGTTTTAAACCCTTGGAAATCTTGCAGCATTAGCCAGTATGTGCTTTTTAATGGGACCTGTGAAGCAGCTGAAGAAAATGTTTGAAACAACAAGATTGCTTGCAACAGTTATCATGCTTAATGGGGAATTGAACTCAGCCCCTTGTGCTTGCCAGGGAAACGCTTATCCTAATGAGCCATCTCCCCGGCCCCATAAATATTTAAAGATTTAAAATTTCTGAATTTAGTTGAACTTATAACACCATATTTCCAAGAAAAACAAACCTTTTCACAAGAAATTTGAATAAAATTATATCCAGATACACAAAAATGAAATTGTCTAAAACTTATTGTAAGGAAAAAATCATTAAAGCATATACATTAAAAAATTAGCTATGGAAGAACAAAATTAAATAGTATCTTATTCCATATTAGAAAGAAAAAGATTAAAAAAGACCAAGTGTGGGCTGGCGAGATAGCTCAGAGGTCTAAAGCGCATGCTTAGGCAAGCTTAGGCAAGCATGCAGGGACCTCGGTTCGATACCCAGCACCACATGCCATGCCGGCCCCGCCCCCAGGGTGGGCTGAGCTGAGCATAAAAAAAAAAAGAAAAAAATAAATAAAGGAAACATTAAAAAAAAAAAAAGACCAAGTGTGTAAGAAACTAATTAAAGGACTGAAAGAAAGGAAAAAAACAGATCTGTCCTCTTTGAATTTTATACTTAGCAAACATACCTTTGAAAACTAAAAGTAAAATATTTTCCAGCTATTCAAACTCCAAATATTCTAATACCTCCAGACGTAGCATATAGAAAATAACAAAGAGCATAATTCAGAGGCAAGAGAAGTTGTTGTATGCGTCTAGCTGAAGAATAAAAAGCTCTGAGGGGGCTGGTGAGATGGCTCAGTGGTCTAAAGCACCTACTTAGAACAAGCTTAGCAAAGCACAGGGACCGCGGTTCAACCCCCCAGCACCACATGCCAGCCAGTCCCGCCCCCTGGTGGGCTGAGCTGGCCACACACACACACACACACACACACACACACAAATAAATAAACCAGGAAGGACTTTAAAAAAAAATTTTTTTAAAAAAAGCTCTCAAAATGATAGTTATGCAGGGCTATGTAAAATATACTAGATGAACCCATTTAAAAGGTCATTAAAGATTTCTATGAAACAGTAATATATATATATATATATATATATATATATATATATATATATATATATATATATATATATATATATATGTATATATAGCTGACTCAGCCCACCCTGACGGCAGGGCTGGTGAAGTATGTGGTGCTGGGGATTGAACTGTGAACCCTGTGCCTGCCTAAATTTGCCTAAGCAGGCACTTTAGACCACTGAACTATCTCACCAGCCTTATTATTTTTTTACCCTAAAATAAATGAAACAGAGGCTGAGTCAGAAGGATCATTCTGAGTTCAAGGCCACTCTGTGCTACACAGTGAGTTCAAAGTCAGCTTGGACCACTAGCAAGACCTTATCTGAAAAAAAAAAAAAAAGTAAAGTAAATGATAGCTGGGTGTGGTGGTCTGTAATCCCAACATTCAAGAGGCTGAGGCAGGAGGATCTCTGTGAATTCAAGGCCAGCCTAGGCTACATAGTGAGAGCCTGTCTCAAAAAACAAAACAAGGGGGCCAGCCCCTTAGCTCAGTTCTTTAAGTGGCTGCTTCAACAAAGCAGTCAGGCTCAGGTTGCTGTGGTTTGATTCCCACAACTCAAGCCAGCCAAACCTACCATGAAGGCATTTGGAGGAAAAAAAAAATCCTTCAAAAAACAAAAAACAAAAACTAAAGCAAATGATAGAAGAGCTGTAGATGAAGCTCAGATGTAGAGTGCTTGCCTACCATGTGCAAGGTCCTGGGTTCAGCTCCAATATTGCATAAATAATGGAATGGAACCTGAAGTTCCCATGTGCAGAAGTGTGAAAAGTGAATAGAATCCTAATCTCTATCTCTAAATAGTGCTAGTAGAATAATTTCATTAGTGTTTATGCAGATCTTTGTGGTCTTCTGATGAAAGAGGCTTCAAAGAATATAGAATTATTATGATATTATTTAGACTTTCAAACTCAGACTTAGGGGCCAGGGATGTAGCTCAGCTTGTCTGCCTGGCCAGTGCAAGGCCCTGAGTTCAATTTGTGGTTAAACAAGTCTGTGCTGCATAGTGAGACCCTGTACTAAATAAATAAATAAATATTAAAAACAAAACAAAAAAACCTCAGACTCAGTTCCATAGCACCTGTCAAGTTTTTTCAAACTGGGAAGAGTCCAGGGTTACTCCTTTGATGGTGGCTAACAGGTGACTTCCCAAGACTGCTTGGGATGTTCTGGGAAAATGAACTTTAAAATAAGAATACAGGTCATATAAATCTGAACAAAATCTTAGCTTCCTGAGCAAAAGCAAAACAAAAAATTTTCTCACCATCCTTTAGCAGGCAGTCACTGAACTTTTGGGCTGGTTATCTGTGCCCTGGTTCTGCCCCCCACTACACTGTTGGCCTCATGCACAAGGCATCAGGTGTCTATGTGGATTTGTACCAGAACCAGGGATTGGTACAGATTCATCTGAGGCATGCTCTAACATTCCTTATTTTTGGCAGAACCAGGGATTAAACTCAGGCCCTTGTGGTTGCCAGGCAAGCGCTTATTCAACTGAGCTATCTCCCTGGCTCCTGTACCAGAGTTTCTGTTCAAGATATTTCAGCTCAAAGTGAGCTTTGAGCTCACTTTGGTCTCAGTATACAGATTTTGGTCTCATGTCTGCTTTTCATGGAGCATTTTGGGTCTCTCTCTCTCTCTCTCTCTCAATGCTCAACTGATTTCTAATCACCAGTTCAAAATGTGTTGTGACTCAGGCTAGAGAATATTATTTTAATGTGTAAGCTTGAGTTTTCTCTAGTTTCCATTTTCCTTGCAGACAAATACCCTCTCTCCTTTTTTACTTTGCTTTTGTTTCTGCATCCTTGTTTTATTTTTTATTAAAGTTTTATTTATTGGGGCCGGGGAGATGGCTCAGTGGAATAAGTGCTTCCCTGGCAAGTGCAAGGGCCTGAGTTCAATCCCTGGTTCCAAAAA
>NW_004524707.1:7877998-7888313 GCF_000260255.1 Octodon degus
TTAGTAGGACAATTACAATAATTAATATATTGCATATTATTGTCTTCATGATAGTTATTCATAGTACAAGATGCAGAGTTGATATCTTGTCTAAACGCTATTAGTACAAATCTTTCTTCTCATTGAACTAAGAGAAAGTAGCTGTATATCTATCCTATTTTGTATATATATACAAAATGGTCCTTCATTTATATCCCCCTTTTTCATTTAGTTTTGTCAGAGATGGGTATTCCATGGCCATTCAAATATTGTAGGTGCATGAATTCAGCAAAATAATCCAATATAGTCCAGTAGGCCATAATAGTAGTGGGTTATCTGCAGAACTGGCAATGTCAGAAGTTGTTGACTTGAGCTTTTTACAGCTTAGCATACTGCATCCTTGTTTTGGTTGACTTGGATTGATACCACTTTAGAAAAAGTCATTAAGTATAAAAAAAATTCTGCTCTGAATCTAAAATTATGACTATATTATATGGGAAGAAAAGTTCCAATACTTTTGCAGGTCCAGGCAGAGATGGCTACAGTTATAATTAATCAGTAAATCACAAGATGCTGTTAGAGCATGCCTCAGATGCATCTGAAAAAGTTGAATGTCCTCTCCTGCCAGCAGGAAAGCAAAGTTAGGCCAAGCTATATCAGAAAAGGATTAGAGCTAGGAGGATCATAAAGCTACTCCCACTTTGAATTTACAGGAGTGAAAAAATCTAACACACAAAGAGCCAGGGCGATATTACACAATAAGTGCTAATTCCTTCCTTAGCAGATCAGGCCCAGCCATTTCTAGGCTCGCAAGGGTCAACTTTGATAAAGCTAAGTGTGAGACTAGAAGTCTCTAGACTGCTATAACTGGCATCCCAAGAAAGTCTACAATTTAATTAAAACAACAACAACAACATCCATAAAAAGACTCCATTTCAAACTGTAAATTAAGGGGCCAGGGATATAGCTCAGTAGAATAAGTGCTTGCCTGGCAAGCACAAGGGCCTGAGTTAAATCACTGGTTCTGCAAAAAAAAAAAAAAAAAAAAAATTAAATTAACACCCTAAATTAGAAATAATAGTTTTTGGACTATTTCTCTTCAGGATGCCCTTTGCCCTGCTGCCCTGCCTTGGAGTCAGTGTACTACAGACTGAAACCTCTACAAACTATGAGGTGAAATAAACTTTCCTCCTTTAACTTGTGGGTATTGGTATTTTGTCCTAGAAGCAAAAAAGGAACTGAGACAGTCCTTGCAGAGGGACATTGATATGGACAGCCCCTGATTCTTGATTCACACTTTAGAAAAACTAGCACACAAGTACTAAAGGGGACCCTAACTCTCCATCTCTAGTGCTCTCAAGCCCAATTCAGGATATATTTCTACAGTTAAAGGAGGTCTTTACCTGGCAAATATACATGAATGATGACTTGATGATGCTTCCTACCCATGTCCCACCTAGCACACATTGTGGTCTCCACCAATACTTGGCTGTGTTAGGACCCCTTGAGCTGTATGAAGAGGTTCACTTGAACTGGAGGGACAACAAAATTGTGTTGGTTACTTTTCTCTCATTGCTGGGACAAAACACCCAACACCCAAAATTAAAGAAGGAAAGGTTCATCTCGCTAAGAGTTTGTGGAAGTTTCAGTCCGTACTTAGCTGGTGCCAAGGCAGAGTGGCACATGACAGAGTGCAGCAGTTCATGGCGGTGGAAAACAGCAAAACAGCAAGGGCAAAAGGGAGGAGTAGTGGCCACAACAGCAACAGAGAGCAAGTCTGTCTCTCTTATTTTGCATTCAGACTATCCACTCCACGCTGGTTATAGCACTCACATCCATAATCCCAGCACTGGATCATGAATTAATCACAAAGTCTAGAAGGCCACCCCATAACTGCATGAGGCTTTGGGGGAACAACTAAACACAAACCGTAACAAAAATATATAGTAAGCTGTAGTTAAAATAATGCTACTATAGTTTGGATTTTGAGTGTCCCTAAAGGTCCCTGTGTTGAAAGCTTGCACCCAGCCTGTGGTTCCTCTGGAAAGTATTAGAATGTTTGGGAGTGGGGCCTGTTGAGAGGAAGTCAGGTCATGGAGGTGTGGCGTAAGGGGATTTGGGAACCCTGGCTCCTTCTTAATCCTCTCTTCAGTTCTGCATGAGATACTGGCTAAAAACAACAGGGTTCAGTAACCATGCAAAGCCTCTGAAATCATAGGCTAAAATAAATTTTTCCTCCTTATAAGTTATTTCTTTTTTCTTTTTTTGGAGGAACTGGGGATTGAACTCAGGCCCTCGCACTTGCCAGGGAAGCGCTTATTCCACTGAACCATCTATCTCCCTGACCCCTATAAATTATTTATATCAGTATTTTGTTACAGTAACAGAACGATGACCAACATAAATACTGTACTATTAAATTCAAGTAAATTGTGGGCCCAAGAGGCATTCTGTTATTTGATCTGGGACCTTCAAGCACTGCTACATTTATGTAGGAGAATGCTTCTTGAGATGTCCATACCTTTGAAATATAAATCCATCTGTAAATGGTTACCTGGGTGTCCTCACCACAGAATCTGCCTCCCTTCAGAAAGGAATACAGTCACAGCTCCAACGCCATGGTCTGTCATGTGTTCTTGAAGCCCATAGCCTCCAGCAGCAAGCAACATCACATAGGAACTTGTCAGACACATAGATTCCTCAGCTTTGTCCCAGACCCACAGAATAAAAACTCTGGGGGTGCGCCCAACAGTGTATCTTAGCAATTCCCCCTTGGTGCTATAAGTTAAGAGCCCCTCATCTATGATAAAAACATTTATTTCATTTTTTTAAATGGTAAAAACATTTACAGAGTGAAAAATTTGGAGTATTGTTTGTCTTGAATGTGCTTGATATTTGGGTAAACACAATTTTTTCCCTTCTTGGCAACCTAGTTCTGATTGTGAAAAGCAGAAATGCTTTTTTTTTTTTTCTTTTTTTTTCACTCTGGAGCCACAGACAGTATGCTAGTTAACTGTCTCTTATCTCATGATGGAGGCCTCCCAGCCCTGAAGGGAAGTGGGCAAGGAGCTTCCCATAGTGTAATTCAGAAGCAGCCTGAGCAAGCAGAAGAAGGCACAGGAAGGGTTTGCAGTTCCCACACAGGAAAAAAATCTGCTCTTGTGCTCAGGAGTCCTGCCCAGTTCTCTGGAGGAGCCCCTCAGCCTGGAAAGCAACAAATGAAACAAAGACACTCTCCTAGGGTAGTCTGTGTCAGTATCTGTCTGTCTGTCAGTGTTTGGGGTGAAGTGCAGTGTCTGCCCACTAGGGAGTACAAAGCCAAAGCAGGGCTAGGCAGGGTCTGTCTGTGCCTTGTGGCATCCTTTAGAAGCACAGGGTGCACTTGTCAGGTTTTAAGCAGGGCAGTGATGTAAAGAATGCCTGCTCACAGGGAGCCTGCTCTGGTAGCAGTGGTGTAGGCATGGGGAGGAGGTGGGGGTGGCCTAGGGACTCCCTGGAGACCAGAGCCCAGGATAACTGAGTGACCTGGCAGGTCAGCACCAGGAAGGAAGGCTGGGGAAGATGTGTACAGAGAATTCTGGACATGAGTAGGTTTGGGGGAACAAGGAAGCCTGTAGCAGATTTTTCATCAATGTTGCCTAAGCTTGAGCTGATTCCCTTCTAAGGAGAAAAGCTTTCTTTTGGCTCATAGTTTTGCTGTTTTAATCCATGACTGGCCCTACTGCTCTGGTCCTGTGGCAGCGCATGGTGGCAGAAATAGATAGGCAGACAGACACCAGGGTTCCACAGTCCACTTTGAGGGTTGATCTCCAGGGATCTCTCTCTCTCTCTCTCTCTCTCTCTCTCTCTCTCTCTCTCTCTCTCTTTCTCTGGTGGATCTGAACCCAGGGCCTTTGCACTCCACGTCCTGTAAAAGTTATTACTATTGTTGTGATTGTTATTTGGAGACAAGGTCTTGCTAAGTTGGTATGTTGCTCAGGCTGGGCTTGAATTTGTGATCCTCCTGCTTCAGTTGGCCAGAGTACAGGGACTACAGACATTCACTGTCATGCCTGGTTTAGATCACACCTCTTAAGGTGCCACCACTTCCCAGTAACATGCAGATCTTTGGGGTGGCCATGTATCTAAAACATAGCAATGACTCAATTTGACAAACTTATGCTCATGTAAGTAAATAAGAGTATAGACAATGAGTTAGTGAATATACAACATTAAACAAGGTTAGACGGAAGATAGCTAATCTTTGAAATTCATCTGGGATATTTCAATGTCTGAGAACTGAGAAAGAGGCCCACTGTCCTGTGTCACGGAGGCCATACTGAGCACAGGGGCAGTGACAGCCCCTGGAAACCTCTAAGAAGCTGGCCAGGGAGGAAGGGGGTTGAGAGCAGAAGTGACAGAAGAGTATGAGGTGGGAGAAGGCTTTTTTTCTCTTTTTTGTAGCCAGGGTATGTGTTTGTTTCTCTTGTCCTAAGCTACAAAACAAAAAGAAATCCAGGATAACTGGAATATTAAAAATATATCACAGAAGAATCCTGCCTTTATATCTTGCTTCGTATGGGGATTGAAATGTCTGAGAAAAGGTAATCATATTTCTAGGAAGCTGCTGTTACTCTAAAATAATTCCTTACTGTGTCAGAATGATAAACTAATTCTTGTTGCCTCATTAGCAGCAAACAGACATTTTGATGCATAAACAAAGCAATGTGTCCAAAATTACAATAATCACACAAAAGAGGCTGGAGATATAAATTAGTGCAGAGTACTTGCCTAACATGTATAAGGCTCTGGGTTAGATCCTTAATATCATAAAAATAAAAGAAACTTAGAAATTTTAATAATTTTAATTAACAATGAAATATTTAATATTAATTATAATCTTAATAATTATTAGAACAAAAAATAATTATTAGAACAATCAACTATCATTTTAATCACAGCACATTATTTCATTGTGACATTTCCATGCATGCATATAATCTGTTTTGATTGGACACATAACTTTTTCTTGGAATCACACAAAGGAACCTGAGTGCAGGTGCCTGCACAGTACCATGTCAGCATCTGCACCTGCATCTGGTAGTTTCCCACAGTTTTCTCCACATCCTGCTTGCTCACTGGCTTTTTCCGTGTACATACATGTAGTTTCCAGATTCATTCAGATAGTATCAAAATTTCATCAGAGTGTTATAATGCCAACACTAAAATAGGCTGCATGGAACACAGATGTATAAAGGAAAAGGCAAAGAAGGCAACCCAGAAGAAGTAGAGTGAAGGTTAAGTCTCATGGGAGCCCTCCAGCTGGGTTTCCTTGCTCTGAATTTGTAGGTGATCTTGACATCCTGGCAGGAAGATGACACTGAAGATTTACTAGAATGTGGCCACCAGATCGCCATGAGTAGACAGGGTACCACTTGCTTCCTCAGAGCCTCACTGATCCTCCTGCTGCCTTCATCTCCTCTGCTCTTCAGTGGTTGCCTGACCAGGCTCAATGCAGTGGAATCAGGCAGACCTGAGTTGAAATTCTGGCTCTGAACCCTTATGAGGTAGTTCCTTTAGAAATGGCTCACCAATGAAAAGTATTGAATAGTGGCATGTGCCTGTAATCCCAGCACTCAAGAGGCTGAGGAAAGAGGATTGTTGTGAGTTTGAGACCAGCCTGGGCTACACATAGCAAGATCCTGTCTCAGGCTTTTTTATTTTTGGTATTGGGAACTGAACTCAGGACCTCGTACTTGCCAGAAAGGTACCATGCTGACCCTGTCTCAAAAAGATTAAAAAAAAAAAAATCCAGCTTTTTGCAAATGGTTTGCTGCAAGAGCACTGGTGTAGTGAAAACCACCACTAAATCAAAGCTAATATGGGAAAGGAAAAGGCTCACATTAATATTGTCGTCATTGGACACATGGACTCCGGCAAGTCCACCACCACCAGCCATCTAGTCTACAAATGCAGTGGCATCAACAAAAGAACCATTGAAAAATTCAAGAAAGAGGCTGCTCAGATGGGGAAGGGTTCCTTCAAGTAAGCCTGGATGTTGGACAAGCTAAAAGCCAAGTGTGAGTGTGGTATCACCACTGACATCTCCCTGTGGAAATTTGAGACCAGCAAGTATTATGTGTGCATTATTGATGCCCCTGGACACAGAGACTTCACCAAAAACATGATTACAGGCACATTGCAGGCTGACTGTACTGTCCTGATTATTGCTGCTGGTGTTGGTGAATTCGTACTTGCCAGAAAGCTGGTATCCCCAAGAACAGGCAGACCCATGAGCATGCCCTTCTGGCTTACACACTGGATGGGAAACAACTAATTGTTGGAGTTAACAAAATGGATTCCATGGAGCCACCCTACAGCCAGAAGAGATACGAGGAAATTGTTAAGGAAGTAAGCACCTACATTAAGAAAATTGGCTTCAACCCTGACACCGTGGCTTTTGTGCCAATGTCTGGTTGGAATGGTGACAACATGCTGGAGCCAAGTACTAACATACCTTGGTTAAAGGATGGAAGGTCACTCGTAAAGATGGCAATACCAGAGGAACCACACTGCTTGAAGCTTTGCATTGCATCCTTTCACCCACTCACCCAACTGATAAGCCTTTGCAGCCGCCTCTCCAGGATGTCTATGAAATTGGTGGTATTGGCACTGTCCCTGTGGGCCGAGTGGAGACTGGTGTTCTCAAATCCAGCATGGTGGTCACCTTTGCTCCAGTCAACATCACAACTGAAGTCAAGACTGTTGAAATGCAGCATGAAGCATTGAGTGTAGCTCTTCCTGGGGACAATATGGGCTTCAAGAATGTGTCTGTCAAAGATGTCTGGCGTGGCAATGTTGCCAGTGATAGCAAAAATGACCCACCGATGGAAGCAGCAGGTTTCACTGCTCAGGAGATTATCCTAAACTATCCTGGCCAGATCATTGCTGGCTATGCCCCTGTCCTGGACTGTCACACTGCTCACATTGCTTGCAAGTTTGCTGAGCGGAAAGAAAAGATTGATTGCTGGTCTGGTAAGAAGTTAGAAGGAAGATGGGCCCAAGTTTTTGAAATCTGGTGATACTGCTATTGTTGACATGGCTCCAGGCAAGCCCATGTGTGTTGAGAACTTCTCTGGCTACCACCTCTGGGTCCTTTTGTTGTTCCCGATATGAGACAGACAGTTGCTGTGGATGTCATCAAAGCTGTGGACAAGAAGGCTGTTGGAGGTGGCAAGGTCACCAAGTCTGCCCAGAAACCTCAGAAGGCTAAAAGGATATTATGCCTGGCATCTGCTACCCCAATCTTTTTTTTTTTTTTGGAAGAACCAGGGATTGAACTCAGTCCCTTGCACTTGCTAGGCAAGCATTTATTCTACTCAGCCATCTCCCGGGTCCCAAAAGAAAACCTTTTTCTTTTTGGCAGAACCCACCGGGGACTGAACTCAAGCCCTTGAGGTTGTCAGGCAAGCACTTATTCTACTGAGCCATCTCTGCCCCCTCAGCACCCCACCCTCCACCCCCTCCCTAGTCTTAATCGGTGGAAGACCGATTTCAGAATTGTTTCTCCCAATTGGCCATTTAAGTTTAATGGTGAAAGAATGGTTAATGATAACAATGTATTGTAAAACCTTCAGAAGGAAAGGAGAATATTTAATGGGACTATTTTTTTGTGTGTGGCAAATTTTAAGTTATTAGTTTTTAAAATCAATACTTTTTAATGGAAACAACTTGACCAAAAATCTGTCACAGAATTTTGAGACCCATTAAAACAAAGTTTAATGAGAAAAAAAAAAAAAATTCCAGAGATGAGACAACCCAAAAACAGTGTCAAAATTTTATTTCAGGGCCAAGGAGATGGCTCCTTGGAATAAGCACTTCCCTGGCAAGCGCAAGGGCCTGAGTTCAATCCCCAGTTCCACAAAAAAAAAAAAAAAAAAAAAAAAAATCAAGAGTATGGATTGAGTAAATATGGAGAAATAAACTCTGTTGAGCAAACTTGGGCTGAACAAAGGGAAAAATAAGGTAAAAGCACCACCAGAAGTATCTGAAAAATGCAGTGTGGGTATTGTGGGAAGTCATAATAATGGCTCCTGTGTCATATGATCTTGCTTTATGCCATCCACCTCCCCTGGGAGCTCAGGAGAAGATCTATGTATGGGGCCCTGGGCTTTCCATGCAGTCTTGTGATTGACAGGGCCTGCTTATGTCCCCAGCCAGCTGTCACACCCTATCTCCTGTATCAGAACCTGTTATGGGGGGGCTGGTGAGATGGCTCAGTGGTCTAAAGCATCTACTTAAAACAAGCTAAGCTAAGCAAAGCACAGGGACCACGGTTCAATCCCCCAGCACCACATGCCAGCCAGCCCCACCCCCTGGTGGGCTGAGCTGGCCACACACACACACACACACACACAAAATAAATAAATAAAAAATAAATAAAAAAATTAAAAAAAAAAAAGAACCTGTTATGGGATCTACATCAAATTATTTGACTTTTCTTGGTCTATTTCTACACTGATAAAACAGAAACCTGAGGAAATGTTGGCTGTGTACAATTAGCTAATGGTCAACTTGGAACACCCAGCTGAACTGTGTCAGGGTGGTGCTGAGTGCAGGAGGCCCATTTGAGGATTGTTGCCAACAGCATAAACGAACTAGAGGAGAAGATGGTGTGCTGTTGATTCTCCTAGAGAAGCCCTTCCCCACTTTTTTGAATTTGGCTTTTTGGGTGAATATTGTGAAGTCCTATAAATTATGTATTCTGTATTACACCTTTTTCTTATAAACTGTGACTACAACAGTGCCTTCCCACAATACCCAGATTGGTTTTCTTTTACCTCTCAGCCTCTTGATGGTTTTCTTGATATAAAATCAGCTGTTCTCATTATCAGAGGAGCTCAGGACACTGTAGTTCTGCCAAGGATGGCTGCAGTTCTCTTTGGAAGAGCTTTTGTCCTTGAGTGTCACTTCTTGATTCCAGTGCAGGTAACTCAGCTGCTCTCACAAATCCTTCATCCCACTGACACAGACTTTCTAGTTTCCATCACTGACCTTTGGACCCTCCCAGTGCAGATCCTTGATACAGACTTGCATGAGACATTGTTGTGGACGCTCAGCCTCCAGCTGGACTCATGCAGAACATTGCTGTGGATCCAGGCCCTCAGCTGGATTGTTTGAGTCTTTATTGTGTGGACAAATCTTCCCCACTCTTTTGTCTTTTTTTTTTTTTTTTTTTTGGTGTGGTGCTGGGGATTGAACTCAGGACCCTGCACTTGCCAGGCAAGTGCTTATTTCTACTGAACTATCTCCCCAGCCCTTCCCCACTTTTTTGAATTTGGCTTTTTGGGTGAATATTGTGAAGTCCTATAAATTATGTGTTCTGTATTACACCTTTTTCCTTATAAACTGTGACTACAACAGTGCCTATAATTGTTGTTTATACTTCCAACCTCTCCCCAGGGTTATATTTTAAAAACAGATCTGACCTTATCTCTTCTGCTCAAAATCTTTTCTCTCCTTTTGGATGAGGTCCAGCTGTCAGTCTGTCATGAAGGGCCCTTTTTGCATCTTTAGCCATTAACTTCTACAGGTTCCATGCCTTCTCTGTGCTCTGCATGTGTTCTCTGCAGTGATGGAAGACTTCTCTATTTATGATATGTATGGGGGGACAGATTGGTTTTTTTACCTACTCAGCCTCTCCAATGTATACACATTCAAACTCCACCTTTGTGTCTCCACTTCATACCTTGAGATGTATGTGCCTGTATGTCCTATGTGTCTATTACAACACTTATTGGTCTGAGATACTCTAAAGATTTTTTTTTTAATGGTTTTAAAGCACTGGGACAGTAGGTCCTTCTCTCTTTTATCTTGATGTCTCCTTGTCTAGTTCCTCTTACACCTCTGTTCCTGGGCTCTGAAGGCAAGAAATGCATGGTTGTTAAATTGAACTGTATGGCCTACTCAGATCACAGGTCTCTAAACCTTCGGCATGACCCACAATACACACAGATTTTCATCTCTATGCAAAAAATATTTTTGTGGTTGTTTACTTTGAACATGAACATAAAGAGGATAAGTGGTGAAATTGTGTTGTTATTACCTTTTCCTCCAAGCAGCAGAAAGAGGAGTAAACTCATGAGCATTGGTCCTAACAGCTACAGCATAGTGTGTTGTAAAGTGGGTTTGGATGTGTGGAGAACAAGTGTGTGTGTGTGTGTGTGTGTTGGCTTTCTGTCAATATTAAGAATAGTTGGGTGGGGGCCTGGCCCTAGCTCAGGCCTTTAAGTGGCTGCTTCCACAAAGCTGTCAGCCTCAGGTTGCTGGAGTTCGAACCTCACACCTCTCCCGCTGG
>NW_004524707.1:7888641-7898408 GCF_000260255.1 Octodon degus
GGGCGGGGCTAGCTGGCATGTGGTGCTGGGGGATTGAACCGTGGTCCCTGTGTTTTGCTTAGCTTAGCTTGTTCTAAATAGGTGTATTAGACCACTGAGCCATCTCACCAGCCCGGAAATCAGATTTTAAAGAGAAAAGGTTTTGGGTCACTTTCTAGAGGCCTTGGGCATACAAGATGGTGATAAAGGGAACAGTGCACAACAGCAAAGCACTTGCTTCTTGGTCAGGAAGCAAAAAGGAGGAAGGGACTGTCCTATGGAGAGCAGTGTACAAGGACCTTGGTCTACCATGAGCCCTATTTCCCAAAGTGCCTGTACTCCCATAGCTTCTCCTGGGGACACGGGAGCCTTTGGGGACTGTTCAGGGTCCATCCAGGCTAATGCAGTGGTTTTAGGAACTGAAGAGACTGGGATTTGTAATACCTCAAGGACTCAGATGCATTGCCTGTGTACTTGGAGTCTGTAGGGAGAAAACCTGAGCTTGCATTTCAAAGGTGAAACACAGAGACACAGAATAGGTGAAAATGTAGGGGTCAGGGCTTCTACCTTCCTTCAACAAAGAACCCTAAGTGACTGGTGTACTGGGCTTTAGTCACTTAGACACTGGCACAAGTCAGTAAAACAGGGTTCATCTGTCTCCCACCAGCCACAGTACATAACCAAGCAAACATCAGGGTCTCAGCTGTATTCATTTTCCCTGCAGCATGTCAGCAGGCACGCATGCTACCTTGCTCTCTAGTGTTCAGAGGCCAGTTAAGCCTTAATCTTCCTATCTGGTCTCCCACAAGCGTCTGTTTTTTGTTATTTAAGAAACTTCATAATTAACATATACTTCTAAATCTCAATCTCAGACGTCTTTTTCTAAATATTAATCCTAAAGCATGCTATTCAGTATAGCTCGATACTCCATGGTCAGATAATTTAGTGAAACATTAGATTAGGCAAAAATAAAATAATTTTTCAAGGTTTTTGTTAGTAAACTTAGTGAATCTGTAAAAAGAAGCATATGGTATGGAAGTTGTCACAGACTGAACACATCCACCCAGAATTTGATATGGAAACTTTTACTCCCAGTGGGGCAGTGTTAGCAGAATTGGGACTTTGGGAAGTACGTAGGGTTAGAAGAGGTACAAGGGTAGGGCCCTCATGACAGGATTGGTACCCTTATAAGAAGAGAATAGCCAGGCATGGTGGCACAAACCTATAATCCCAGGGCCTGGGAGGCTTAGGCAGAAAGATAACCTATGGTTTGAGCCCATTCTGGGCTACATAGTGAGTTCAAAGCCAACCCAAACTATTTAGTGGGGCTGTGTCTCCAAAAATAAAAATAATAAATAAATAATCTCTTCTTCCTTACTTTAACTCCCCTTCCCCCAAAAAGCACAACAAGAAAAAAAAAAAAAATAAAGATTAAAAAAAAAAAAAAAAAAAAAAGCAAAAAACACCAAAACTGGCCATCTGAAGCCAGAAGAGTCCACAACCAAGAACTGAATCTCTCATACCTAGATCACAGGATATCCCAGCCTCTGGAACTGAAAGAAAGGTTTTCTATGTAAACTGCTTGGTGTATGTATGCTGTTTTGTTATAGCAGCCCAAGATAGGACTCCTTCCAAATGCATCTGAAAACAGAATTATTTTATAGTGTACTATAGTGACTTGTTTCATAGAACATATTATGAAAAACAATGCTCTGATTTCATTTAAATTCATCTGGAGACTTTATGTAATTTGTTGCATCTCATAATAGCAGCACAGGTGTTATAATCCTAGCACTTTGGGAGGCTGAAACAGGAGAACTGCAAATTTGAGCCCCAGCCTAGAAAATTTAGTAAGACCTTATCTCAAAACAAAACATCAGAGGAGATAGCTCAGTGGAATAAATGTTTGCTTGGCAAGCACAGGGTCCTAAATTTAATCCCTGATAAAACCAAAAAAACAAAACAAAACGACTGGGGATATAACTCAGTGAGAAGGCCCTGGTTTTAATCTCTAGTATTTTTTGTTTTCATACACAAAAATAAATACATTAAAGTAAATAAATACTGGGAGCGAAGCTCAGCACTTGAAGTTTATTTAGCATACTCAAGCCTCCTGGGTTCAATCTTCAGTACCCAAAAACAAAAACAAAAAGCAGCACATAATTCGCATTACATCATCCTTCTCCTTCTATCAATATCCAGAGGTTTTCACTGTATTCACAGGATAAATATACACTTACAATCAGCTTTGGACTTGAAGACTGGAACTGAAACATCAGCTCTTTCTTGGTCTTCAGCCTTCTGATGTCAACTTCATTTAACTCTTCTCATCTCCCCAGTTACTCTGCTCTGATTTCATTTTAATTCATCTGGAGACTTTATGTAATTTGCTGCATCTTATAATAGCAGCATATGTGTTATAATCCCAGCATTTTGGGAGGGTGAAACAGGAAGACTGTTCAGTGACTTTTTAGCACCTGAAGTAGGGTGAGTACTTTATCTATCTATCTATCTATCTATCTATCTATCTATCTATCTATCTATCTATCTATCTATTCATCCATCCATCCTCCTGTTCTTTTTTCTCTAGAGAACCCTAGTACTGTAGAAATACATCAATTAAAGAATTAACTAGTTAAAAATATACCTAAAGACTAGGAAGAAACTCCTCCGTTTTTGTGTTTTTGAGACAAGTCTCATTGTACAGTTCATGTTGGGTTCAAACTTGAGATCCTCCTGCTTCATCTTCTCAAGCACTAGAATTACAGTCGAGCACTAGAAGAACCCCTCTTGAAAGGCTTGATTATGCACAATTCATACAGGATCCAGGATTTTTACTGACTATAGTGAAATCAAATTCCATATTTGGAATACACCTCTAATCTCAGTACTAAGGAGGCTGAGACAAGATAATTGCAGTGAGTTTGAGGCCAGCTGGGGCTACAGAATGAGTTCAAGCTGGAACTACATAGTGGGAAACTGTATCAAAACAAATTACAGTGCTAACATGAAATTTCTGGAAAACACTGGTAGCTTCTCTTTATAACTCTAGTACAATAAATACCAAAGCTTTTTTTTTTTTTTTTTTTAAGTGCTGGGGATAGACTCCAGGGCCTTTCACATGCTAGGTGAATCTACCACTGAACTACATCTCTAGCTCCTAGAAGTTAGTATTTTAATGCAACAAACATTCTGACGGTGATGTTGAGCATGATAATTGAGGGATGTTGTGAAGTTGTGCTATCTCGCTAACACAGACCAGGTGATGGGCAGGGTAGTGAGTGGCAGAATTATCCCTGGAAGTCACCAGCAGGAAGTGCCTTTCATCTCCATGACATTAGAGTACAAAGAGGCAGGCTTCTGCAGTCTGCAGTGGCTTTGAGTCCAGCTTCCTCTCTCCAGCTGGCACCTCTACTCTCGTTGTCTGTTGGCTCTGCTCCTTCCCAGCAGGGGCACTTGGACACCAGCATCCCCTACCCTTCGCTCAGCCCTGACCCATCTTTTCTTCCATCCAATAAGAGGAGGAGGCGGGGTTTGACACCCCCCCCAACACCTCAGGGCTTGCTCCAGGCTCCTCCTCCCATCCATCCCATCTGGACCATACATTTCTTACTTAGAAGCTGTTTTTCTGTTCTAGGAGCTGACCTCCTTGTTTCTTGCCAATCTGGATAATTGTGGCAGTTTTATGTTGTGGCACAGAAAGCACTGCTTTTTCATGGAGAATATGAGCATTTTCCTCTCCTTTCTCTAGGCACCAAAGTGCAGAAGGGCAACTTCCACGTCACGTATGTGCAGTCCATAGGCTGTCTAGTTTAGAGCCTGGCTATTGTTTCTGGGCATTGCCAGTGTACAGCTCTGCTTCCTGTTCTTCCAGGCCAGCACAACAGAGCCCTGTCAAGTGGGCTCTTGCCACACAGGCATTGACTCTCTGGTGCTGTCATTTCTAATTGGCAGGGAACAAATATTCCATGTTGCCTCAGGATGCTCTCCTACTGTCTTCATAGGCTGAGCCAGTCTTCAAAAAGCAAATGTACAGTTGGAGTCATTCTTTTTGGGACACAAGCAGGAATAAAGCCAATGTGGTTTGCCAGAAAGATCACCAACCACAGACCTAAGAGTGAGACTGCACTGTTTTGTCAACAGAGAAACTGGCTCCACCCTTGTGCTTTCCTGGACCTTCCCCTCTTCACATACAATAGGGAAGATGGCAGTAGTGGCTCTTTTTCAATTACTGACTAGTCTGCTCACATAGCTCTTCCTCTATATTTATCCACTAATATGCACCATGTTCTTGGCTGTAGTCTTAATTTCAGGTACAATTTCTCCTATTATTTAAATTAATTTAATAGTGAGCAATCTTAGTTGAATTCTGCATCCTTAGAACAATGTTTTATGTCAGTATAAAATGTTTCTTCAAGTGTATACTGGGAATAGAATTATTACCTTAGTAACTCAGCAGAGATCCAGCCAATTCTTTCTTCCATTCTGTGTCAGGTTGTACAGGTCTAACAATGGCTTATTTATTGCTCAGGAAATTTCTGTGAAAGGTTAATAATAATTGTTACATATTTCTACATGTTCGTATCTTAATTCTCTTTTTAACATTTATTTTTATTTTTTTTTCCATAATTTTATTGACTTAATTCTTTTATTTCACATTTTAAATGAGAATTCTTATTCAATACTTGGGACTTTTTAAGCAGGAATTTAAATGTAATGGATAAAAAGTGAATAATTCCATTGAGACTAGATTTGTAGAGGGCTGGTTATGTTAGGAATGATAAGGAACTTATAAGGAGGGCTTAACTAAGCCTTATCAAATAAATGCATTATTCTGACAAAAACATTATGTAAACATAAACTGACCTTTATCTTGTTACTTTCATGGGAGGTAGACCCCAGATTTTCAATATAACCATTTTTGGATGTTTTTAAAAGTTTACTTTTTTTGGTTATTGGGGATTGAATCTAGGGCCTTGCATTGAGCTACACATCCAGCCCTTAACATTTTTTAACTATCATGTGGCGCATGTTGGGTGTAAATTTGGGATCCTCTTGGCTCAGACTCCTGAGTAGTTGGGATCACTCTCCACTGTGGTTCTGAGGCTCCCAGAACGTAGAAATCACAAATAAGGAAAGAATTAAGGCTTAGGGCTCTAGATTACCTGTGAAGGATCTCTGCGGATGGAGAGCTGGGGAGATAAACAGGACTCACAGGTTCCTGAATTTGGACTGCTTTACATATGCTTGGTGAGACACCAAGAGTCACCAGGGCCCCTTTTTTGTAAAATACTACCTCACAACATAAGTTTGTTCTCTATCGCCTGGAATTACCATGGAGTCCTTTTGTCTCTTACGTTCCCTCCCTTCTGTGCGGAATAAACACAACAATATTAACAGGCCTTGGGATTCTATTTTTGCTCACACTGCTACAAGATAAATGAAGAACACAGATCACTTGGGATTAAAATATACAGAAAATGCCTGACATCTTTCCCACATCACAAGCCTTTTTTTTGGCACCGGGATCGAACCCCGGCTCTTAGCCTCTTTCAAATTGTGTAGGGGTCTGGAAAAGCCGCGATCTCCCTCGGCGCGTTCACGGTCTCCAGGCCTCCAGGCTCCCAGGGCGGAGCAGACGAACTCGGCGCCGCTCGCGCCAGCTGCTTCATCCGGGGCCCAAAGCGGCGCAAAAGACTGCCACAGCAGCACGCGGAGGAAATAACGTGGCTCACAGTCGGGCAGAAATAGGATACACGGAGCCTGGCCGGCATAAACTAGGGCTTGACTGTTTCGGAGAGCAAGCACAACCTACAAACACAGAGGAAAAGCTGGCGGCCGCGGCCGGGCCTGGCGCCCGCCCCATCCTGTCCCGCCCTGTCCCCCGAGGGTGCGCGCGCCTCTCTCCCCGCCCCCCGCCCCCTCCCGCCCAGTCCCCAGCGTGCTTGCGTGTGAAATACAGCTTCTCTCCTCCCCCGGCTCCTGGGAGCTTTTCGAGCTACAAAGCTCCACGACCCAAAAATAACTAAACGCAAGTGGGGAAGAGAGCCAAGCCCAAGGAGGTGCTTCCCTCCCAGCTAGAACGCTGGAAAAGCTTCGCGCCAGCCCCTTATCGTCAGTCCCTCGAGCCCCACCCTAGCAACTGCCCCTAGCAACCCGCGGCCCGGGCACTCAGCCGCCTTATCGGCATCCTCCAGGTCCTTCTCGTCCCCTCCCCCACCTTACAGCGGTCGGGTCACGTGACGGACCAGGACCAGGGCGGGGCCGCGGAGGTGGGTAGGGCGGGGCGCCGCTAGGCGAGCTGTGTCGTCATCTCGGAGCGACTAGGTCTTGGCGCTGTGACACTGTCTAGGTTCCGGAGTAAAATGGCGGAGGCGGGGGTGCTGGTTTGTGTGCGTGGTCCCGGCTCCGGGTGCAAGGCGGTACACTGGGCCCCGGCTCGATGCTTAGTACAGGACGTTATCCACCGACACTGCCAACATCTGGTGAGGACTCCGGTTCCTGGAAGGAAGGGAAAACGACGAACTGGGAGTGGGGCTGGGCGCGGACAGGGTCTGTCTGGATGCCGTCATTTCTCTAATTTTCGGTACTGAATTCCCCAGTTTTAAGGTGCTTCAAACTGATACTCGGACCGCTTTTGCTTTGTGGTGTTGGTCGTTTTGCTTCTCCATAAAAAGAAAGCATTTCCCATGGCTGTTTCTTTACCCAACAGTGAAGTTCGACAAAATGTATATAGTATAAGTAGATGACGTGTATTTTGTCACTTGTATTTTGTTAGCTTCTGCCTACAGAAGTACTGTATGTCATAGCCAAAGCCAGGCCAAAGGACGCTTGTGGAGAGAAAGGGATTGAAGCCAACTATTTACCCGTGTCCAATTGCATGGGTTTTCGAGAACTGTTACTTAGGTGTTTTCATAGTTATTTGTTGTGACTATTTACGAAAGGTAAATGAAACTCTTTCAGGGAGTTCTCAGGTTACTTCCGTGGTTTTATTAAATTCTCAAGCAGGCTGTTTACCAATTATGTGATATTAAACTTGGTCAGTTATCTAAAGAATTTAGTGATTTCACGGAGTCTGATTTGAATTCTGACTTTTGATCTTAAACATTTTTTCTTTGTAATCATGCCTCATCTGTGCCTCCCTGGGCTGTTTTTTGTGCTTGTTATTTATAAGCTTAACAAGTGGTAACAATACAAATTTCTAGAAGACCCGGACAAGTTCCATGAAGAAGCAGTGTGCGTTAGCAAATAATGTGGCTTTTCATCTTTCTCATTTGCAGGGCCAGCCAGATAGCTCAGCGAACTTTAGCACTTGCTTGGGCAGAGCGCAGCCCCCGGGGTGATTGGGCGTGGTGGTGCGCTCCTGTAACCCCAGGCCTTCTGAGGCTGAAAACAGGAGAATCACTATGAGTTCGATCTGTGTAGTAGTGAGACCCTGTAGACCAAATACATTAAAAAAAAAAAAAAAGGAAAAGACTTACTCGTTTTCCTTTCTATATTGCAACTCAGGATAAAATCGATAGAACTGTTTTTGACTATTACAATGGGAAAATACTGTTCAGAATAGTTGCAGGTTAGTGTATTTGACAATAACTGTTTAGTATTCAGATTTAATAATAGTTAATCAAAAGGGAGACCAGAAGAAAATAGGATCTTAACTATGAAGAGTATTTGGAATAAGGTTTTTTTTGGTTTTATTTTGTTTTGTTCTTTTGAGAAAAGAACTCTATGTAGTCCAGGGATGACCTTAATCTTGCTGTGTAGCTTAGTGTGGACTCTCACCTCTGGAGTGCTGGGATTGCTAGTGTGCACTGCAGTGCCCAGCATTGAACAGAACTTTAAAATAAAGAAATAGAATTGCATTCTATTAAGAAATATAACCGTAGAATGTGAATGTGAATAGAAACTAAATGTCATGTACATGTATAAATCTGCCAAAATGAAACCTGTTAATCTCTGTAAGGATTAAAAAAGAATGGGCAAGAACTTCACAATTTATAAAAAGACATTTGGTGAGGTACTACTGGTCACCCTTCCCAAGAAGATAGGAGACAATTTTTGGAAAAGACAGTGTTTATTCAGAGTTAGTTCTGAAGGGGATGGAGGGGCCTCTTTTAGCCTCAAATCATAAACTTGAAGTGTAGAAGGGCTTTTGAGTAAAAAATGGGAGAAATACAATGAGATGATAAAGAGATTACCATGGTGTTGTACTCCTCTTCCCCCTCTAGTTCTTGGCTGCTTTTTTCCCCTGTGGAAACAAAACTGGATCCCAGCCTTTTGGGACCAGCATCTATCCACCTGAGCTGAAGAGAGGAGTGGTGGCCATACTTCTTCAGCATGAGGGAGAAGTTTGGAGTAACAGCATATTTCTAAATGGAAAAATGCTGATTTTATTTTTGGGGGGAGGACGTCTACATTTTTTTTCCTTTGAGAGGGAAAAAGATTTGGGAAAAAAGGAGGGAGGAACTTGTACACCAGAGCTTTACGTTATTGGATGAAAAAATCTGCAAAAATGGGTGATACAGGGGAAGGAAAGGGAAGGGAAGGGAAGCCAAGCCAAGAGGAAGCTAGATGAAAAGGTCTGCATGTGGAAGCAGCATGTCCAGGGCCCATTTCAACTACATGCCTGGGGTTAAGTCCACTTTACTGGCTGTCACTGCAGTTCTGCCCACAGTACAAAGTGTTTCTCTTTCACACATTCACTAGAAATGTTACTATTGTTAAATCACCCCAGACTGCTGTGGGTTGGACAGGCTAGAAGAGGAATGGGAGGAGGAAGTGCAGACTTCTCTCCCCTCGTTTTTATTAGGAAATAAAACAGAAAGGAAAAAATATTTTTTCTTTCTTTTTTGACTAAAAATAGTACTAATTTTAACGATCTATTTGACCATCATGGTTATCATAATGATTTATTTGCTGCAGTATCCTAACACTTGAAATGTGTCTAGACCAATAGTAGGCACTTACTAAATAGTTGAATGAATGAGGGATAATACCCTTTGAAATTGCTGTGAAATGTGGCTTAGAATGAGCTGTTCAGTTTCTGTTTCAGGAGGATACCAGTAGTGCACTTTCCTTTTCTGTTGGTGTTTTGATTTCTTTATTCTGGACATTGTACTTCTAGTGCTATAGAAGCTTGGAGAATATCCTGTCTTAGTAGCATCAGAAACTTGTTTAGAAAGACAGTGTTTATATTTTATTTTCACAGTATTTGATACATTCACAGTGGGTATGGGTCACTTGGACAATGATGGAGGGTAAGAGATGGGCACAGGCTTCTGGGTGGCCCTAAAAATGTTGATGCTTGCATAGTGTATTAAAAATCATACTCCTTAGAGGGAGCATGAGGGTACACCCTTGTAATCCCAGCCATCAGGAGGCTGAAATAGGAGGGAACATCATAAATTTGAAAGCAGCCTGAGCTACATGCTGAGACCCTAACTCAACAAAATGAGTCAAAACAAAAACAAACCTTTTGTCCTGGAAGTGTGTAGTAGTACACTGGTAGAGTGCTTACCTGGCATGTGTGAGGCCCTGGGTTTTACTGCCTACACTGCAAAATAAGAAAAAAAGCCATATGCTTTTTCTCTGCCATTTTTCTTTAGGCCCACTTACACTTTTCAGGCTTTTTATTGTTAGTTTTAAATTTGGGAGCCAGTCATGAAATGAGGTTGCTTTGCTCTGTTTAAAAAGTCAGAGGAGGGGGCTGGTGAGATGGCTCAGTGGTCTAAAGCACCTACTTAGAACAAGCTTAGCAAAGCACAGGGACTGCTGTTCAATCCCCCAGC
>NW_004524707.1:7898508-7899870 GCF_000260255.1 Octodon degus
ACACACACACACACATAAATAAATACATAAAATTTAAAAAAAAAATAATTTTTTTTTAAAAAGTCAGAGGAAATAACCTCTGGAGCTATTGGATCAGAGGCCCACATAGTCTCAAGATTCAGGTGACCTATGAGACAAAGAAAAATAGTTTTTATTTTTATCAAAAAAAGACTGAAAGGTCAGTGTATCATGATTAGGTACTAGAAAAAGTCTACCCAGAATGTATTATATGAAATGACTCTGTTAGTAGTTTTAATCTTTAGTTCAACAAATATTAATTGAACACCATACGTGCTAGTAAGTGGTATAACAAAAACATAGCAAAACTTTATTATGTCATGAAAGGCATTAAAACCCAAACTTGTCTCTAGGATGTGCCTTTGGAATGCTTCTTTGTGAAATGCAGTGGAGCCCTCGTTAACATCAGTAGCCCAGTACAACATGGAGCTGTTTATAGTCTGGAACCTAGACTTCGTGGTGGGAAAGGAGGTAGGACGTGAATGTTCATTACTTGGTTGTAATACCTCTATAATCTTTAGAATCATGTTCCAGATTAATAAACTCCTTTCTTTGTAGTATACTGATCTGTTTTGCTTCATGAGATCCTTTGTTTCCTAATGGAGGATTTTCTTCCTTAATCTTTTTGAGGAAGAAATTATATAGCTGGGCATAGTGGCACACACATGTAATCCCAGCACTGAGGAAGCTGAACTTGAGAGTTCAAGTCAGCCTAGAATACAAGTGAGACCCTTTCTCAAAAAAAAAGTATGATACAAGTCACAGTTTTTTTCATCTGGTTGCTCTTAGGGAACCTAGATTCTAAAGCTGTGGAAAAGATTAGATGAAGAAGGATGGTCTTTATTCTGACCAGTTTTAATTAAAGAGCAAGCTTTAAAGTAATTAGATGTCCATCTACTTTTATCAGTATTTTGTCTCATTGTTTGAAAGAGGACCTGAAATCACCTTAGGAAACACATCTGTGTACAGGTCGATGTGATAAGTCTTAACTGTAGTTATTTTATTTTTAATTTTTAAAAAAATTTTCATTTTTTAAACAATACAAAATAGGGTTGGCCAGATGGCTCATGGACTAAAGCATCTGCTTAGGCACAGGGACTGGGGTTTGATCCCTGGTGTGCAGTGCCAGCCCCGACCCTGGGTTGCTCTGAGAGGGGGAATGAGACTTGGTGTAGTAGTGCATACCTGTAATCCTAGCACTTGGGAGGCTGAAAACAGAAGGATTACTACGAGTCTGATCTGTGTAGTGAGGCCCTGTAGACCCTGTGCTAAATACATGTTAAAAAAAAAGTGTTAGAAATGATTCAAAATTTCACTGAAGAAAGTATTAGGAATTCAGCAATG
>NW_004524707.1:7899976-7921361 GCF_000260255.1 Octodon degus
TAAAAGAAATTGAAAAAAAAATTCTAAGCATTAACACTTCTTTTTAAAAGACCAGCGGAGATCAGCAGCACAACTATCGTGAAGATATATATATATATCTCTTTTTCCCCCCTTATTTCCTTTGTCCTTTTTCTTATCCCAGTTTTTACTTCACATTAAACAAATTCTTTCCCTTTCACAGTACCTATTGTACCTTTGAGACTACTTGCTCTTTCATGGAGACAATATGCTGTTTGTACATTTTGTACATTTTGGGTCTGATTTATTTCATTTACCAATAGAGTCTCTAGTTACATCCATTTATCCACAAAAGCCTCAAATTTATCTTTTTTTTATATCTGAGTAATACTCCATTGTGTAAAAATACCACATCTTTTTTATCCATTTCTCAGTTGATGGGCATTTGGGTTGTATCTAGCTGTACTTAGACATCTAAGAAGATAAGAAACTACAGGAGTGAAAACCGTGTGAACAGTCTAGGTATACCTCCAGATGTACAAGCACATAACCCTTAAGTTGTCTTCATCTGCACTGATTTGGTTTGGTCTCACAACATTGAGCTCTCAAACTAGTCATCTTGCTGTTTGAACTGAGTCTTGAAGACTGAAATATGTCATCCACCACTATTAACTTCAGGTTGCCTCTTTTAAACCTATTGAAAAACCTGACCACATAGTATTTAACTCTTAATCTGACAATCATGGGATCTCTGCCTAAAGCCCTTAAAATATATTATACTCTTGTATTCCAGAAATGTGAAATGAAAGGTAAAGGGCATGAGTTCAGGTCAGATTTATCAATTTTTTTCCCTTTATTTCTTGGGTTAGAACCTTTTATCCATTTCTTTTTAAAACAAAAAAGGTAAGAATGTAGTGATTAGTTTTAATCTTAGAATCCAGACTGTTTTCACAAGTTTAAATCAGGTGTGGTGACACATGTGTAATTCCAGTACTTAGTAGGCTGAGGCAAGAGGATCGTCAATGAGTTTTGAGGCCAGCCTGGACTATATAAGTGAGTTCAAGGCCAGTCTGTACTACATAGTGAGACCCTGTTTCAAAAACAAAAACAAAAACACAAAAAAACCCCAAATTTGCCTTGATTCATCCTTGAATACATTTTAACCTGTATTGTCCCAATATCTTGGCTCAGGTTTTGGATCTATGCTTCGAGCACTTGGTGCTCAGATTGAGAAAACAACCAATCGGGAAGCTTGCCGGGACCTCAGTGGAAGGAGATTGCGGGATGTCAATCATGAAAAAGCGTGAGATTACCCATCTTTTTTTTTTTTTTTAATCTTTTAATTTTTTATAAGTATATATTTGCTATATGCAGTACTCAAATTCATATTTTAATTTTAATTCTTTTTTTCTTATTACCCTCCTTTGAATCCTTCCCCTCATTTTGTTTCTGTTTTTTTCCTTCCATTCTTTTTTTAGAATCCCTTTTCCCTTCTAACCTTAATTCCCCATCCCATTTGAATAAGTTCTTTCCACTTCCCAATAGCTCTCCTTCATCTTGCTTATTTACCCTTGATATTTCTCGAGTTGTTTTTTTGGGGGGCTGGGGAGATGCCTCAGTAGGATAAGCACTTGACTGGCAAACGCAAGGATCTGAGTTCAATCCCTGGTTCCGCCAAAAAAAAAAAAGTTGTTTTTTTGAAGCAGCAACATACTTTCCTATTGATAGTAAATTATACATATGACATGTATATCAGATATGTAAGGTTATTTACATTGTAGTTTGGTTGTCACATTTAACTTTTCTCATAATTTAACAATCATTTTTGGGCAGGGTATGATGGCGTATGCCTGTAATCCCAGGACTTGGGCCACAGAGGCAGAAGGATTGTTGTGAGTTTGAGACCAGCCTGGGCTACAAAGTGAACTCAAGGCCAGCCTGAATTGCAGAGTGAGGCCCTGTCTCAAAAAGACCAAAAAAACCAAAACACCTTTGGGTTTTTCCTTAGATTTATATAGTATCCTAGCTTTAAGCACAGTACACCTTTCTAGGGAAATACCACAATTTGAGAGCTCATTCGTCTAGGGGACATTTTTTATATCCAGTCATATGTTAATAGTATAACTAATGTGTCACTAGGCAGTAATAATTTTTCAGCTCCATTACACTTTGCTGGAACCATACATGTACTCTGTCTTGTTTGAAATGCTGTGTGATATACTATATGCATACTGTACTGTTTTAGTTACATCTCTTGTCTTTCTGTCCAGGATGGCTGAATGGGTAAAACAACAAGCTGAACGGGATGCTGAAAAGGAGCAAAGGCGCTTGGAGCGACTGCAGCGGAAGCTCGCAGAACCCAAGCACTGCTTTACCAGCCCTGAATACCAGCAGCAGTGCCATGAGATGGCTGAGCGTCTGGAGGATTCTGTGCTGAAAGGTGAAAAAGAAGGTCATTAGTGTGGTTCGTAGGCACCCTGGAGGTATCAGTAAGCACAAAGGGCAGTTCTGAACATTTCTGAAAATTTGATAAAAGCCTTGGCATAGTGGTATATACTGAAGTTTCTTAGGAAGCTGAGGCAAAAAGACTAAGTTTGATCCAAACCTGGGCAATTTAGCAAGACTTTATCTCAAAATTTTATTTTATTATTTATTTATTTATTTATTTATTTATTTATTTGCGGAACCAGGGATTGAACTCCGATTCTTTCGCGTGCCAGGCAAGTGCTTATTTCACTGAGCTATCTCCCCGGCCCTGTCTCAACATTTTAAGCTGGATATGGTTGGCACATGCCTATAATCCCAGCACTCGGGAGGGACAGGAAAGATCTCTGAATTCTAGGGTACTCTGAGCTACATAGTGCAAGGCCGGTCTGAAATTTTAAAAAGGCACAGGATGCAGCTCAGTGTTTCTGTAATGTATGAAGCCCTGAGTTCAGTCCCTGGTACCACAACAAAGCAAAGCAGACTCCACATATTTTTACTGTGTACTGCCCTGCAGACATTGGGCATACTTAACCTCTGAATTTGGACCTGTGGGCCTCAGGTGGGAACACTTGTTTGTGTGTGTGGATAAGCTAAATCCTTTGGAGGTAACTACAGTGTATTTACTTCTAATTTTAGGTCAGTCTTAAAAAATAGTTTTAGTGGAGGTCTGGCCAGATAGCCCAACGGATTAAAGTACCTACTGAGGCAGATGCAGTGGTGAAGGTTCGATACCTGGCATGCCATGCTGGCCCCCCCAAGGTGTGCTGAGGCAGTGATTGAGACTGGGTGTGGTGATGAACACCTGTAATCTTGACTCTTGGGAGACTGAACATAGGCGGATTACTACAAGTCCGATTTGTGTAGTAAAACCCTGTACACCCTGTACACCCTATACTAAAAAAAATAAAATAAAATAGAATTATTTAAGTCTGCAAAGCATTATGCCTTTTATGGATATAGTAGAATGAAAAGGAATCATTCCTAACAAAAAGGTTGCCATATAATAGGGAAAGAGAAATATATATAAATAACCAGCACAAGAGGAAAAATAATTAGGTTTGGGGAGAATTAGATAATAAACCTGTTAGTCTCAAAGTTATAAATTGGGTATTGATGCTTTAAAAATTTGGTTCTAGGGCCAGGGGTTTAGCTGCATGGTATATCTTTGTGAATTTGAGATTAATCTCATGTAACATAAAAATACAAAATTTCAGTACCCTAACAAATTTAATTTATTTTTGTGGTATTGCAGATTGACAGAGCTTTCACACTGAACTACATTTCTTTATCCCTTTTATTAAGGGATGTTTTGGAGAGAGGGCAGGGTCTTGTTAAACTTGCCTCAGCTGACCTCAAACTCTTGCTCCCTGCATCACCATACGTGGCTCCTTAAGAAATTTAAATGTATAATTTTAGATTGTATGGTTTTCAATTCAAATTATGTATTTTCTTTGAACTCAGTCTCAATAATAGAAACTTGTTAAATTTCTGGTTAGGTATACAAGCATCCTCCAGCAAGATGGTATCTGCAGAAGTCAGTGAGAATCGAAAACGGCCTAACAAATCTCAGACAGACCAAGGAGTCAGTGCAAAGAAAAGGAAATGTTTTTGGTAAGTAGGTTTCATTTTCATCCTAAATTATCTTCAAGGACTGAAATAATATATTTCTTTCTTTCTACCTGACACATTGACGTTTTTGAGTAATGTTTTATGGAAGCTCAGAAGACTGCAGAGGGCTTTGGTTGTTAGGTATCAAGTGATTATAACATAATACATATTTTCATGCCTTCTTCTGTGAGCAGCATTAATGGAAAACACTTTGTATTCAAATTACTTTGTGTATTGAGAGAATTAACTTTCATATATTCCAGATACAAGTCAAGCTGTACATCCCCATGTTGCTGGTCTTCAGTTGCTTGGCCAGACCTGTCCACCACTTGCAGGTGAAAGGCACAGCAACCCTTTTTCTACTCATTCTGGTGCTGTTCTCTTGGCTTTCTGCTTGGCCCTCTGGTTGACAACTCAGTTTCGTAGGTCTGAGTTCTAGAAAATGCTAAGTGCCACTGGATCTTGCTTCCTTATTGGCCTGCCTTTGGGGATACAGTGGTACGTCAGTTCATGAACTTCATTCTTTCCATGATTCTGCTCACAGACTGAGTTGGAAGAGAACCAAATCAAATTCAGTGTTTGGGTTCCATGTTGACTTTGTTGAGAAATTTGATTCATTTCTTAAAAAAATTTTTAAATCTTTATTTATTTATTTATTTGGTACAGGGTCTTGCTATGCAATGAGGACTTGTAGTGATCATCTGTCTTATCCACCCCAGTGCTGGGATTACAGGTGTGTGCTATCATGCCCAGTTTCAGTGGCCTGCATGGGGCAGGCACGGCATGCAGTTATGGAGATCAAACCTGGGTCCTTGTGCTTCCCAGGCAAGTGCATAGACCACTGAGCTATCTCCCCAGTCCTAATTTGATTCATTTCTCATCCAGTTAGGTTTGTGACTAGTGACCAGAATCATGGAGAGAACTGAGTTCATGAAACGAAGTACACTTTCATTATTAACCAAAGATTAGGTAACTTTTTTTTTTTTTTAAATATTTATTTTTTTTTTATTTATTACATTTATTTATTGTGTGTGTCTGTGGCCAGCTCAGCCCACCAGGGGGCAGGTCTGGCTGGCATGTGGTGCTGGGGATCTAACCGCGGTCCCTGTGCTTTGCCAAGCTTGTTTCAAGTAGGTGCTTTAGACCACTGAGCCATCTCTCCAGCCCCAGATTAGGTAACTTTTGACTTTAGAGAATTTTGTGTTTGTCTTTTGACATGGGAATTAAATGTCCCTGAGAGAAAAGGAACATTATCTGTATTTATTTAGTTAGTTTTTTTCTGAGACAGGGTTTTGCTCTATAGTTAGGCTGGCCTTGAGCTCATTTTTCAGCTCAGGCTGGTCTCGAACTCAAAATGATCCTCCTGCCTCAGCTTCCCGAGTACTGGGGGTACAGGCATGTATTTGTTTTTTAAATCAGATTTACTGGGTATAATTTATATACAGGAAAATTTCACCTTTTTTTTTTTTTTTTTTTTTGGAATTTTAGGGAAGGGTCTACAGGGTGATCACTCATAGTGATCCACCTGTTTACAGCCTCTCAAGAGCTGGGATTACAGGCATGCGTCACCATGCCCAGTCTTAATTGCTGTCTCAGCGCACCCCAGGGGTGGGGCCAGCACGGCAGGCCAGGGACCGCACCTATGGCCCCTGCACCTGCTTGCAGGCGCTTTAATCCGCTGAGCTCTTTGGCCGGCCCTAATTTCACTTTTTCAGATGAGCACTTCATTGAATTTTTTTTTTAATTTTATTTATTTGTGTGTGTGTGTGTGTGTGTGTGTGTGTGGCCAGCTCAGCCCACCAGGGAGCAGGGCTGGCTGGCATGTGGTGCTGGGGGATTGAACCGCAGTCCCTGTGCTTTGCTAAGCTTGTTCTAAGTAGGTGCTTTAGACCACGGAGCCATCTCACCAGCCCCGAATTTTGAAAAATATATAGTCATGTAAATGTTACCACCACAGTCATTATATATGTTAAGAATAATATTAACTGGGTATGGTGCTGTCTGCCTGTAATCCCAGCACTTGGGAGGCTGAGGTAGGAGGATCATTATTGAGTTTGAGGCTAGCCTAAGCTACAGAGTGAGTTCAAGGCTTACCTGAATGACATAGTGAGACCCTGTCTTGAAAGCAACAGAAAAGAAAAAGAATATATTGTCAATGTAAGTAGTTCCTGTGTACCCTTCTTTTACCCATACATTCTGACAGTAACTACTACCAATGTGACACCTGTTCCTATGGTTTAGTCTTTCCCAAAATGTCATTTAGTCTTCATGGCCTGGCTGCTTTTGCTTAACATGTACTTATAAGATTCATTCATTAGTTCATTCTGTTTTTTTTTTTCTTTTTCTACTGGTGATTGAATCATTCTTTGTTTTAAAAGTACAGATTTCATGGCCAGCTAGATAGCTCAGCAGATTAAAGTGCCTGCTTAGGCTGACATGGGCCAGGGGTTCAATCCCTGGCCTGCCATGCTGGCCCCGCCCCCAGGGCATGCTGAGACAGTGATTGAGACTGGGCATGGTGTGCGCCTGTAATTCCAGTGCTTGGGAGGCTGAAAAACAGGAACGATCACTACAAGTCAAATCTGTGTAGTGAGATCCTATAGACCTTTTACTATATACATTAAAATAATAATAATAAAAGTATGTATTTTAAATACATAATATATTCATTGTGAGATGTTGGTACATGTATATATTGAATCTTTTTTTTTAATTTTATTTATTTGTGTGTGTGTGTGTGTGTGTGTGTGTGTGGCCAGCTCAGCCCACCAGGGGGCGGGGCTGGCTGGCATGTGGTGCTGGGGGATTGAACAGCAGTCCCTGTGCTTTGCTAAGCTTGTTCTAAGTAGGTGCTTTAGACCACTGAGCCATCTTACCAGCCCCTATGTATATATTGAATCTTAATCCTTTTTACTTTCCCTTTTCCTCCCAAGCTTCTCTATGTTATATATGTAGATCCCCTTGCCATTGTAAAACATCTATAGCATCTCCCTATTTTCTGTTAGTTTTTTTTTATTTTGGTAATCTTTAAATTATTTAAACTTTGTGTTTCTCATATAAGAGAAACCTCGTGATGCTTAAGCTTCTGTGTCAGATTTATTTTACTTAGCACTGTGGTCTCAAGGTATACCCATTTTCCTACAAATGACTAATATTTATTATGTTTCATGACTGATAAATAATGCCATGATTTATTTATCATGACTGAGTAAATCAAATTTTCTTTATTTTTTCATAGGTTAGCATGTTCACAACAGGGCCATACTTTATCTTGCTGATGGGCAGCTTGGACGCTGGTGGTACATGCACGCCTGTCCTATCAGGTGGCTTGTATTGATAGTAGAAGTGGTACTGTTATGCATGAGACTGTCACACATGTACCACTGGTAACCCAAGTTCATAGGAATGTGTTAATGGTTACATAGGCTGCTTCCAAGATATAACTGTTAAGAGTTAAATATGAGTGTGTATTACTGTGACAATGTCTTTAACTCCTTTGGGATTATGCTTTCTAGAAGGAGAATCCCTGGGTCAATTGGAATTTCTATTTTTATTTCTTTAGAAGACTTTATACTGATTTGTGTATTTGTACTATTTTATATTCCCACTAAGAGTATAGGTGTCTTTCACTTCCATGGCTAATATCATGGTTTTTCCTGTAGCCTCTGGCATTTGTTTTTTAATTTCTTGATGATTGCTGTTCTATCTGGAATAAGATAGATTCTCAGTGTATTAATTTGCATTTTCTCTAGTGGCTAGCAATGTTGAACAGTTTTTCGTGACTTAATGGACATTTGTACTTCTGATGAGAAGTGTGTGTTCATTTCATTTGCCTGTATTTTGATTGGGTTGTTTATTTTGAGGAGCCTAATATTTATTTTGGTATTGTTTTTTTGAGACAGGCTCTCACTATGTTGCCCAGGCTGGCTTCAAACTCATGATCTACCTGCCTCAGGCTCCCAAGTGTTGCAATTACAGACATGTGTGATCACTCCTAGCCTCTTTATATATATTTTAGATGATTTTCTGTCTGAGGAGTAACTTGCAAATTTTTTTTCTGATGTTGTAGATTGTCTCTTCATTCTGTTGGTTATTTTCTCCCACAAAAAGCTTTTCAATTTGATATAATCCCCTTTGTTTATTCCTTGTGCTATTTCTTGTGCAGTTGAGGTTCTGTTCAGAAAGTCCTTGCCTATGCCTGATTTTAAGAGTTTCACTTATTTAATGTTCTAATAAATTGTTATGTTTTAGTATTTAGGTCTTTGATCCATTTTGATTTTTATTTTAATGCATGATGAAAGATATGGGTTTAGATTTAGTGTCTTACATATGGATAACTTAGTTTTCCTAGCATCATTTGTTAAGTGAGCTATCTTTTCTTCAGAGTATGTTTTCCGCCTCTTGTCAAACAGAATATATTTGAGTATGCCTGGGTTGTTTTTGCATCTTCTGTTCTTTTCACTTGATGGACCTGTCTGTTTTTGTGCCAGCACCATGTTGTGTGTGTGTGTGTTTTTTTAATCATGTAGCTTTGTAATACAGTACAGCTTGGGATTCAGGATTATGATGCCACCTGATTGCACTTGTTGCCCAGGATTGCTTTTGCTATTCTGAGTCTCTTCTGACTCTGTAACAATTTTAGGACTTTTTTTTTTTTTTTTTTTTTTTTGTAGTTCTTTGAGTGCTCTTGGTATTTTGGTTGGGTTTGCCTTAAATCCATGTATCAGCTTTGGTAATGCAGTCATTTTAACAATATTTGGTTCTGCCTGTTCAGAAATGGGAGATCTCTTTCCATTTTTTGGTGTTCTTTTCAGTCCTCCCTTTTCAGATTTCTGTAGCGTTCTTGTTAAACATCTTTCAGTTCCATGGTTAATACTTAAGTATTTTATTTTTGGGTGGTGGTGGGGCATTATTGTGAATGGCATTGTTTTCTTGTTTTTTTTAATTTTTTTAAGCATTTATTTATTTATTTATTGTGTGTGTGTGTGTGTGTGTGTGGGGCCAGCTCAGCCCACCAGGGGGTGGGGCGGGCTGGCATGTGGTGCTGGGGGATCGAACTGTGGTCCCTGTGCTTTCCTAAGCTTGTTCCAAGTAGGTGCTTTAGACCACTGAGCCATCTCACCAGCCCTTTTTTTTCTTTTTTTTTTTTAATTATGAGCAATATATATTTATTGGGGGAAAGAAAGCTCCTGTCCCAGAGAGGGACAGAAGGGGGGCCCTGAGTGGGTGGTCCCCTTCTTAGGGTTTTTCTCACTGTGTTTGTTGTTGGTGTTCAGGAACACAATTGATTTTTGTGTGTTGATTTTATATCTTGGTACTTTGCTGAAAATCGTTTATTAGTTCTAGGAATCTATTGGTGGAATTTTTTTGGCTCTTCTGTCTATAGGATCATGCCATTTGTAAATATATTTTGATTTATTCAGTATTCTTTTTTCCTCCTTTTTTTTTTTTTTTTGGCTGGCAAGGCTCACCCTGGGGGCGGGGCTGACCTAGCTTGTGATATCAGGGACTGTAATCCCCTGCGCCTGCCTAAGTTTGCCTAAGCAGGTGTTTTAGACTGCTGAGCTATCTTGCCAGCCCCCTTTGCAATTCTTATCCATTTGTTTGTTTCTTTTGTGTGGTTGCTCTGTGTAATGGTTTGTGTACTATATTGGACAGTAATAATGATCCTGGACATCCCTTAGTCTTGTTCCTGATTGGTATGATGTTGGCAGGAGGTATTGGCATGGATGGCTTTTATCAGACTGTTAGCTCTTTGATCTTTATGATTTTATTCCTTGTGCCAGGTGTTTTTTTGTAGTATTGGGAATTGGACTCTGGATCTTGAGTCTGTTTACAGAGATTTTTTTTATGTCTATTGGCATTAAATCATGTGATTTTTGTGCTTGCTTGTGTTATGTGATGCATTATTACATTTATTAATTTACATTTGTTGAACCACCCTTGCATCCCTAGGATGAGACCTACTTGGTTATCATGGCTTTTTTTAGTGATTTGTTGCATTTTGTTTACCAATATTCTTTGAAAATTTTTTGGTGTGTCATCATTAAAGAGATTTGCTTTTAGTTTGCGTTTTATGAAGTCAATTTGTAATTTTAATATCAGGTTAAAATTTCTAGGAGCTTTGTAGTATTCTCCTCCTTTCAAGTTTATTGGTGATTTTGAGAAGTATTGTCATTTGCTGTTTACTGAAGAAGTTCTTATAGAATTGAGCAGTGAATCCATTGTGTCCTGTGCTTTTCCTTCATTGTTTTGATTTTTTTTATTGCTACCTCATTTTCATTTTTCTTTTTTTTTTTTTTGTATTTAGCACAGGGTGTACAGGATTTACAGAGTCACTGCATAGATCGGACTTGTAGCGATCCTCCTGTTTAGAGCCTTCCAAGTGCTGGGATTACAGATGTGTGCCACCATGCCCAGTCTCAATTGCTGTCTCAGTGTGCCTTGGAGGCGGGGGTGGGGGTGGCATAGCAGGCCATTGGCTCCTGTGTCTGTCTAAGCAGGCACTTTAATTCATTGAGCTATTTGGCCAGCCCTACTACTTCATTTTCATTGCCTGTTATTGGACAATTGAGGGCTTTTATGTCTTCTTGGTTCATAGGTAGTATAGATTTTGGTAGTATAGGTTATCAAAAAATTAATTTGTATAATCTTCTAAATTTCTGGATGTTGGTTGTAATTCCGCCTAGTCCTCCCCACCCCCAATTTCTCTGTGTAATTTTGGCTGGGCTTGAGCTCCTTCCATGGTCCAAGCTGACCTCAAACTTTCAGCTTTCCTGCCCCAGCTTCCTAAGTATTGGGATTCTAGGTGTGTGCCACCATACCTGGCTTATTGCTTTTTTTCCTTCTCTCTTCTCTTCTCTTCTCTTCTCTTCTCTTCTCTTCTCTTCTCTTCTCTTCTCTTCTCTTCTCTTCCTCCCTCCCTCATTTGTGTATTTGGTACACGGTCTAACTATGCAGATTGGACTCGGGGTGATCCTCCTACTTACAGTCTCTCCAGCACTGGGATTACAGGTTTGCACTCCCATGACCAGAGTCGGTTGCTGGTTCACTGTTCCCCGGGGATGGGGCTGGCGCGGCATGTGGGACTGGGGATCGAACTGTGGTACCTGTACTTGCCAAGGCAGGAGCTCATTCTGCTAAGCTATCTCACTGGCCCTTTTTTTCCTTTCTTAATTGATGAAGTTTTTTTCCCCCCTAACTTCTGATAAATTTGCTGAAAGATTCGTCTGCTTTATTTCAAAGAAGTAGCTCTTTTGATTCATTGACTTCATATTGTCTCTGTTTCAACTCACTACTTATCTCTTTGATCTTTATGATTTTATTCCTTGTACTAGGTGTTTTTTGTAGTACCGGGGATTGGACTCTGGATCTTGTGTTTGCCAGGCAGTGGCTTATGCCACTGAGCCATATCCTTGACCCTTTGTTCTGTTTTTGAGACAGGGCCTTGCTATATAGTTCAGACTGGACCCCGGCTTGCCTTGAACTCATGGTTGTCCTTCTGCCTCAGCATCCAGAGTGCTGGGATCACAGGTATAGGCCATTACATCCACTGTTGTTTTTAATTAAGTTTGATATATTTTAGGTATACATAATGATCCCATTCATTGTAGGGAATTTGTACCTGTATAAGATGTAACTTGATTCTTTTTTCCCTATTCTCCTACCCTCCAGTTCCAGTCTCCCTCATTGATGAAATCTTTGTTTTTGTTTTTTCCTTTTTAAATCTTTTTTCTCCCCCCTTCCCCTTCCTATTTGAACATTTTCTTCTTTTTTCACAACATCTATTATAAATTTTGGTCCTTATTTACACTTTCAGTTTCTGACACCAGAAAAAGCAATGTATTTACACATGTGTGTTCAATTTATTTCACTTTAGAGAATAGCCTTAAATTGCATCCATTTAGCTAGAAATGTCTCAAGCTTATCCTTCTGTATGGCAGAATAGTACCATATGTTTTTGTGTTGAAAAACCCCACATCTTCCTTATCCATTCATCAGTTGGTGGCATTTGGACTGTTTCCAAGATTAGGCACTACAAACTATGCCACTATAAAAATGGGGGTACATATATCACTGTAGTATGGTGTTTTTAATTCTTTTGGGATGATATCAAGAAGGGAAATAGCTGAGTCAAGAGAATTAGAGAACCTCTAGTTTTAATTTTCTGAGGAATCTTCACACTGATTTGTACAGTGGTTGCACCAGTCTACACTTTCATCAACAGTGGAGAAGGATTCCGTTTCTCTCACAGCTCCACCAGCATTTGATAGTGGTTGACTTGACAGTTGTTCTGTGTTGAGATAGAATTTCACCATTGTGAAATATAGATGGTAGTCCTTTATCTGAGGAACATCTGGCAAACATTTTTCTCTCCACACTGTGGATTGTCTGTTCACTCTGTCAGTGGTTTCTTGTGTGTAAAAGCTTTTTAATAAGGTGAGATCCCAGTTGTTGATTTTTTGTGATACTTCCTGTGTGATTGGGGTTTACTTCATAAAGTCTTTGTGTGATTTAAAGGTTCTCCCTTTTCTCTTTATCACTATTTTCTCTTCCAAAGATCTAGCAGATTTACTGTTTCTGTTTTAAATATTTAGATCTTTTCTCTATTTCAATTTTAGTTTAGTGCATGGGTCTAGATAAGGGTCTAGTTTTAATCTTTGACACGTGCAAAGCTGGTGTTTCTAGCACCATTAAGGCAGCTATCTTCCAGTGGAAATTTTTTTTTTTGTTTTGTTTTACCAGAAATTGAACTCAGGATCTTGTGCTTGCCAGGTCTTGTGCTTGTGTCACTTATATCCCTGGCCCCAGTGGAGGTGTTTGTCACCTTTGTCAAAGATAAAGTAACTCTGAGTTGGATCCCTGGTACCCAAAAAAAAAAAAAAAAGATGAAGTGATTATGTCAAGAGTTGTTTCTACATCTTCTAATCTGTTCCATTGATCCTCAGGTCTATTTTCTTTGCCACTAGCATGCTGTTTTTATCACAGCTTTGTTATATTTTCAAGTCAGGGCTTGTGTTGCTGCCTATGACCCACTTATTCCAAAGTATAATGTATAAATATGACTTTTTTTTTTTTTTTTTTTTAACATGGTCTCACTATGTAAATCAGGTTGACCTTAAACACTATGTAGAAGAGGCTGGTCTCATGGCAGTTCTGTCACAGGCTCCCGAGTGCTGGGATTATAGTTGTGTACCACTATACCAGCCTCAAAAATCTGTTGTTTATAGATTTTGAAATGTTTTTGGATTTTTGAGATAGGATCTCATTGTGTTAGGCTGGCCTTGTGCTCTGCCTATCCCAGGTTAACCTGTACTCAGGGCAATTTTCCTGCCTCATCCTCCATAGTACTGGGATTACATTTGTGTACCACCACACCCTGTTGTAAGAGTATTTTATTTAGTCTTCATGTATTTGCATAATTTTTGTGGTTCATTTTGCCATATAGTTTCATTGCACTATGATCTGTTAATATGTGTGGGATTATTTTGATTCTTTTGTATTTATATAAGTGTTATGGCCTAGTATGTGGTCTGTTTTGGAGAAAGTTTCATGCGCTGCTGAAAAGAATGTGTTTTCTGTTGTTGAGCTGAACTCTATGGATATCTTATTAATTCCATGTGTTTGGAGGACTAGTTCAACTCTAATATTTGTTATTTTTTTTGTCTAGTTGATTTATCTGTGGTGTTAAAGTTCCTTACTGTGATAGTATTGATGTTTACTTCATCTTTTCTGTCTAGTAGTATTTGTGTTACGAAGTTGGGTACCCTGGTGTTTGATAGTTGGTATCTTTTCCTTGTGAGTTGTTCCCTTTACATTTGTAGTTATCTTCTTTACCTCTTGTGAACAGTTTTGTTTTGAAGTTCATTTATCTGAAATTTGGATAATTATTCCTGCTTACTTTTTAGACTCCTGTTGTATGAAATACTGTTTATTATTTGATATTTAGTCGTGGGTTTCTTTAAAGATTACATGTCTTTTTTTATTGGAGAGCTGGGACTTTTTACATTGAGAGTTATTACTGAAAGATTTTTACTGATCCCTATCATTGTGTTGTATGTTTTTGTTGGTAATTCCTTTTTTCTTCTCTGCTCTTACTCTTCTGCGTGTACATTCCAGTAGGCCTTTTGATCTTGATGTCTTCATTGTTTCTGTCTAGGATATACTTCAGTATTTTTTGTAGTGCTGGTTTGGTAGTCATGAATTTCTTAAAGTGCTCTTTGTTGTGGGTACTAATTTCTTCATCAAAGTAGAAGGACATGAACATTCCTACCAATTTGAATCACTGGTGTTATATGCACAACAGTACTGTTGGATGGCTTGTACCACAGGTGTAAAAACAGATCTCATCACTTTCCTGAATCTTTTTACTAATAAAATTAACAAAAAGCCACCCAGTGAGATAGTCATGCATGTATAACTGGTGGCTCAAACTACCAGGTGGTGAGACATACAATTAAGCCCTGTCCTGTGTGTGTTAATCTGGCTTGAAAGATGTGCCCCCCACTCCACCCCAAGGTTACCTGGCTTTTAAGATTTGTTTTGAGAAATTACCGTAATTCTAATAGATTTACCTTTGTAAGCATTTTGTTATTTTTCTCTAATGGCTTAAAATCTGTCCTTATGTTGGACTCTGGGATGATGTGTTATAATGAGGATCTTTTCTGCTTACTCATATTTGGAGTTCTATATGCCCATTTACCTGTGTGTTTAATTCTTTCCCATATTGGAAAAGTTTTCTGTAAAAATTATTTTTATGCTATTTGTGTCTCATTTTTCCTTAATTCACAGGTTAGTCTTTGTGCCATCTAGCAAGTATTGGATCCGTTTCCCATGGTCTATTGCTTTAAGAGATCTTTAAGTATTCGTCACCTGTCAGTCATATTTTCTAGGTCTGGCATACTGTCATCATATTGATTACTTGGGTTGCCCATATTTAGAATAGAATTTTTGTCTCTTAGATTTCTTTTTTGGGTTTATGAGAAAGGATCTCACAGTGTAGATCAGGCTGGCCTTGAATTCACTGTGCAGCGAAGGCTGACTTTGAACTCATGGAGGTCCTCCTGCCTCAGCCTCCCTAGTGCTAGGAACACAGGTGTGTATTACCATGCACAGTTTTTCCTAGACTTTTGTTTGATGCTTTTTCATGAACTCTAATTGGCTAAACATGAACTGATGTTGGCTAAACTGGTATTGTTTTGGTAGCTCTGCTAGCTTTTGTTTTTTTTGAAGTTACAGCTCAGTGGCACAGCACCTAACTGGCAAGCACAAGATCTTGAGTTTGATTCCTGGGATATCATCATCATCATCATCATCATGTCCACTTTGTTTCATTACATCATTTTTCAGCTTGCTGAACACCTTATGGATCTAATTTTGTGCATTTCTTTTATCTGTTCATACAACTCCCTACCCCAGTGATGCCCATTGAATCAGCTTTGGAGGAGTTTGGAGCTTTTGAAGGTGGGCTTTTTGTTTTTATACTAGGAATTGAACTCATAACCTTGCACTTGCCAGGCAGGTGCTGTGCTGCTGAGCTATATTCCTGGCCCCTTTTGGAGGTGTTTTGTTGCTTTGTTTTCTTATGTGTCTGTTGCTTATATCTTATGTGCTGATTGTTGGTGATCAGTTAGGGTGGAGAGACTCCATTCTATGGAGATATCTATTTTGTTTCTGTTTTCCAATAAAGTAATCTTGGCCAAGTATAGGACTTTGCCGTTGTTTTAAGATCAGATCCCCTCAGTTAATTTGGGAGGGAAGGCCCAGCATGATTGGCTTAGTACGTAGTTTTCTGCTGATTTCCATATAGGTCCTCTTAACCCATGTTCCCTTTCTTGCACCCTAAATTCTACAGATCCTTCTGTGTTTTCCTTGTGGAGGCCTTCTGCTAAGGACATTGCTGGATGCTTTCTGGCAAGGGTGTTACTCTCAAGCTCTTCTGCACATGGTGTTTTGTTATGCTTGCTCCTCAGAACATCCTCTCCTTTTTTTGGGGGGGGGTCCTAGGAATCAAACTCATGACCTCACGCCTGCCAAACAGGCCCTGTTCTACTGAGCTAAATCCCCAGCCCCAGAACATACTCTCTAACCACAGGCTTGGTGGAGCCTAAGGGTCCACTATGTTCAGTAGTCTCTGACTGTGGGTACTGAGGGATCCTGAGTGGGTACCTGACTGTGGGTAGCATGCAGTAAGTTGAATGTCTCACAGGCACAACACACCCAGTGTTGGGGGAAGAATGGGTGAGGGTCTATGCCTGGGCCAGTCTGGTCTCTTCTCTTCCCACTGTCACCATTCATGTAGCTCAATCTATGATTTTCTTATTATTCAGATCTTGGTATCTAATCTAGATAATGAGCTTGTTTTCAACTTCAAGCACTTCCTGATACTTTCTTAGACATTGCTTGCTGGCTTTCATTTTTTTCTGATGCCATGGTTTGCAAATACCTTTTTTACTGTTTTCCTTTTCCCATTGGGACAGTTGGGAGGTTAGGAGCTCATTCCAACAGGTTGAATAACTCTGAAGTGCAGGCTTTCTGTCTCAGGACTTTAGATCATCTCTCAAAATAACCTGTGATCCAGACCCATGGGATACTATGGTCTATGAGTAGTCTGCCTTCACTTGATAACCCCCTTCATTACTGGGTTTGCATTTAGTGGGTGTATACTTAGATTTGCCATCCTATATCTGGTTTTCTTTCCAGTCCCCTTTCAGAGTACCTCTATTTTTCCACTGCATGTCTTAGAACCTCCCTTTCTCAATGTTGCCCCTGGCTGTGATGGAAAATGAAACAAAACAACCCAGTAGATTATTCCTCTTTATTACCTCATTTCATAGATATATCAATATAATATCCATTATGTAGTTGATAGGCATTTGGAGAGTTTCCAGTTTGGGCAATTATGGATAAAACATTGGGTTTTCTTATATATGCAAATCTATAAATGTAATACACTGTATCAATAGAGCCAAATCCAAAAACCACATGGTCATCTCAATAGATATAGAAAAGGCTTTTGACGAAGTCCAACACTCATTCATATTCCAAGTCCTACTGAAAACTGGAATAGATGGCATCTGCTTCAATCTGATAAAAGCCATCTATGATAACTCAATGGCTAACATAATTCTAAATGGGGAAAAACTGAAATCTTTTACTCTGAGATCAGGTACAAGACAAGGATGTCCTCTTATCACCACTCCTATTCAATATAGTTCTGGAATCATTAGCTAGAGCCATTAGCCAAGAGAAAGAAATACAAGGAATAAGAACAGGTAAAGAAGAAGTTAAATTATCATTATTTGCAGATGACATGATACTTTACTTGGAAGACCCAAAAAACTCCACCAAGAAGCTACTAGAATTAGTACAGAAATTTAGTAGAATAGCAGGATATAAAGTCAGTACCCAAAAGTTGATCACATTCCTCTACACAGATAACAAATACACTGAGAGGGAAATTACAGAAACAATACCTTTCACAATAGCACCACAGAAAATGAAACACCTTGGAATTAATCTAAAGAAGTCTCTTGGGACCCCCAGATATAGCCCATCCCAGGTACAGTGAGTGTGTGGGAGAGCTTCCGGCTTCCCTGCACCCATGGGACCTCTCTGGACCAAAACTCAGGAACAGCGCATGAGCGAGACCCTCCACCATGCCCTCGGACCTCCACCCCTCCGGAACCCCTGCCCGCAGGCCCGCCCAGTGCATGAGAACTTCTGTGACTCTCTCTGGACCACCAGATCCAGCCCAGCCCAGGCCCAGCAAGTGTGTGGGAGAGCTTCCTGCTTCCCTGTACCCACAGACCTCCCCCGACCAAAACTCAGGAACTCTGTGTGAGTGAGATCCTCTGCTGTGCCATCAGGAACCCTCCACCCGTCCAGAGCTCCCACCCCCAAGTCCGCCCAGGGAGTGAGAATTTCTGCAATGATGCTCTTGGGAAAACTAGATCCAGCCGAAGCCCAGGCCTGGCTAGTGTGTGGGAGAGCTTCTGTGCTCCCCTGTGCCAGCTGGGCCAGGGGTACAACAGAGGGGCACCACAGTTTCACTGTTGTGCCAGAGGGGCACAACAAGTTCACTTCCAAGGGCAGCAGCAGGAAGCAGCTGAACACAACAGCTAGAACCAAGCCAGGCATAACTAGATAAACTCAAACTTAATAGATGTACACCTGAATTTCAGTAGGTGCTAAGGTTATAATTGCACCAAAGCTCTACACTAGAGGTCAGAGGTCAGTGCTGTACGAAATGACAAAGACAAGGAGCACAATGCAATCTCAGGCCTCGAGCCCACCCAGAACAATTGCAGAGGTCACTAGCTCCGCTGAAATGAATGAATGAACAGCATCGGAAGTAAAGAAACAACAACAGAAAGGTATAGAGGAACTCAGAGCAGAATCAATTTCTTTTTATTTATTTATTTATTTATTTAGTGTGTGTGTGTGTGTGTGTGTGTGTGTGTGTGTGTATGTGGCCAGCTCAGCCCACCAGGGGCTGGCTGGCATGTGGTGCTGGGGGATTGAACCGTGGTCCCTGTGCTTTGCTAAGCTTGTTCTAAGTAGGTGCTTTAGACCACTGAGCTATCTCACCAGCCCCAGACTCAATTTCTAAACAAAAAAAAGAAATCTCTGAATTAATAGCATCTGAAGTAAAGAATCAAATATAGAAATATACAATGTATTGATTATCGAAACTGTCCTATTAACCAGCTTTGAAACTGTCTCATTCATCTTTATTTCTCAATTAAAAAAAATAAAAATACGGAAACATATGGGGGAAACCCATTCTGAAAAAAACTGCAGTAAAACTAATAACTGCTTCTAAAGAAGACATTCATAAAACAATAGAGGAGATTAGAAATATGACACATTTGGCCAGAATAACTGTGTGTTCCAATTGACAGGAGAATTGTGAGAAATAATTAATAGCAATGTGTCTTTTGCTCAATAAATTTTTAAAATTTAAAAAAAAAAGAAATATGACAGATTCCTTGAATGAGCAATACAGGAAAGAAATAGATTGCATGAAGGAGAGTCAAAAATATATGGAGGAACTTAGCATCTTAATCACAAGCCTGCAAAACCATTTGAGTGAAAGTGAAAACAGTTTCAGATCTTAAAGACACTGGTGCAGCTAGTGAAAAGGTAAGAAAAGCTCTCTTAAAAACAACTAGGATGCAGGAAAAAATAATCCATTACCTGCAAGATAATGCAAAGATGAACAATGTGAGACTAATAGGCATCACTGAGAAAGGTGGAGTCAATACAAATGATATTTAAAAATATGCTCAGAAGTAATAGCAGAAAACTTTCCAAATATGAGGAAACAATCTGACATCCAGGTAACCTAAGCATACAGAACACCAAGTAACCTCAACCCAATTAAAAACACAGAGAGGGGCTGGTGAGATGGCTCAGTGGTCTAAAGCACCTACTTAGAACAAGCTTAGCAAAGCACAAGGACTGCTGTTCAATCCCCCAGCACCACATGCCAGCCAGCCCTGCCCCCTGGTGGGCTGAGCTGGCCACACACACACACACACACCACAAGGACTGCTGTTCAATCCCCCAGCACCACATGCCAGCCAGCCCTGCCCCCTGGTGGGCTGAGCTGGCCACACACACACACACACACACACACATAAATAAATAAATAAATAGATAAAATTTAAAAAAAAAGCAAAAAGTTACTTTAGAAAAAAAGAATTATTAAAAAAAAAAAAACACAGAGAGACATATAATAGCATAATAGCCAGAAATCCAGCACAAGACTAGTATACTGAAAGCTGCTAGAGAAAAGAAACAGATCACATTCAAAGGAAAACCCATCGGAATTATGTTTGACTTCTCTTCACAAACCATGAAGGCAAGAAGACCATGGAGCAGAGCACTTCAAGTCCTCTATGAAAACAGATTCCAGCCTAGACTACTATACCCTGCAAAACTCTCAAGTTTGATGGAGAAGTGAAATACTTTCATGACAAAGAACAACTAAAGAATTTCATGATGGCAAAGTCAACCCTACACAGACTATTGAAAGATGTTCTAGAGAGGGACCAAAATGATCAGAACTCCATGAACCCACTAAGTAGGGCAAAAAAACACAAGACAAAAAGGACTAAAAAGCAAGTAAATAACATGTCAGCCATAAGTCAACACTTCTGAAATCTAACCATCAATGTAAATGGACTCAATTCACCAATTAAGAGAAATAGACTGGCACAGTGGATTAGGAAACAAAATCCAACAATATGCTGTATACAAGAAACACACTTAACTCAAAAAGACATTCATAGGCTTAAAGTCAAAGGATGGAAAATAATACTACATGCCCCAGCACCTCAGAAAACAGCAGGGGTAGCAATCCTCTTTTCAGACAGTCTCAACTTCAAACCAAGAATGATCAAGCGAAGTAAAGAAGACCACTATATACTGGTTAGGGGAAAAATACAAGAGGAAGAGTAACACTCATAAATATGTATGCACCAAATACGGGAGCACCCAACTATGTAAGACAAATCTTAATGGACATGAAAAATCTGATATCCAATACCACAATCTTAACAGGAGACCTTAACACCCTTTTATCCCAAAAAGATAGGTCAACCAGACAAAAAAAAGTTAGTAAGGAATTAGCAGAACTGAACCAGGGCTTGGAACAAATGGACTTGATGGACATATACAGAGTGTTCCGCCCAATGACAGCTGAATACACATTTTTTTCAGCTGCACAGGGGCCATTTTCTAAAATAGACCACATATTGGTCCATAGGTCATGCTTAAGTATATACAAGAAAAGAGAAATTATCCCATGTATATTACCTGACCACAGTGCAATGAAACTGGAAATAAATGACTAAAGAAACCAGAAACCCCCCCCCCTAAATACATGGAAATTAAACAACACCTTACTCAGCAATCAGTGGGTCACAGATGAAACTAAACAAGAAATTTAACAATATCTACAATGCAATGAAAATTCAAGCACAACTTATCGTAATTTATGGGATGCGATGAAAGCAATTCTCAGAGGGAAATTCATAGCTGTGAACTCACACATTAGGAAAACAGAACGGGAACAAATAAACACCCTAATGCTGCACCTCCAACATGTAGAAAAGGAAGAGCAAACCAAACCCAGAGCCCAAAGGCAGGAAGAAATCATAAAGATTAGAGCACAAATTAATTCATTTGAGATGAAGAAAACAGTTCAAAGAATTAATGAATCAAAAAGCAGTTTTTGGGGCTGGAGAGATGGCTCAGTGGTCTAAAGCACCTACTTAGAACAAGCTTACCTAAAGCATCAGGGACCGCGGTTCAATCCCCCAGCACC
>NW_004524707.1:7921550-7941242 GCF_000260255.1 Octodon degus
ACCTCATCAAAAAGAAGAAAAAAAAATTCAAGTAAAAGCAATAAAAGGGCTGGCTAGATGGCTCAGTGGTCTGAAGCACCTACTTGGAACAAGCTTGGCTAAAGCACAGGGACTGCAGTTCGATCCCCCAGCACCACATGCGAGCCAGCCCCGCCCCTTGGTGGTCTGAGCTGGCCATACACACATACACACACACAATAAATAAATGAAAAAAAAAATAAATAAAAGCAATAAGAAATGAAAAGGGTGTAATCACCACAGACCCAGTGGAAATTCAGAAGATTATCAGTAGCTACTTTGAGAATCTTTACATTCACAGAATAGAAGACACACACAAAATGGACAGATTCCTAGAAAGGTACAAATTACCGAAACTGAATCAAGAAGATACAACTCTCAATAACCCAATAACAGCCATTGAAATATGACATGTAATAAAAAGCCTGCCGACAGTGAAAAGTCCAGGTCCTGATGGATTCACAGCTGATTTCTAGAAAAAAATTACAGAACATATAATCCCTACACTCTTCAAACTAGTCAATGAAATTGCAGAGGAAGTAGTTCTCCCAAAATCATTCCTGGAGGCAAGTATTGTACTGATGCCAAAACCATGGAAAGACACAACTAAAAAAGAAAACTACAGGCCACTCTCCCTCATGAACATAGGTGCAGAAATCCTCCATAAAATTCTAGCAAATAGAATACAGGAAATCATCAGGAAGATCACACACCATGACAAGGTAGAATTCGTCCCAGGGATGCAAGGATTTTTCAGTATTTGAAAATCTATAAATTTACAGATTTTATAATACACTGTATCAATAGAGCCAAATCTAAAAACCACATGATCATCTCAATTGATGTGGAAAAGGCTTTTTCCAAAGTGCAACACTCATTCGTGTTTAAAGTCCTACAGAAAATTGGAATAGAAGGCCTCTACTTCAATTTGATAAAAGCCATCTATGACAACCCAACAGCTAATATAATTCTAAATGGGGAAAAACAAATCTTTTACTCTCAGATCTGGTACAAGACCAGGATGTCCTCTATCACCACTCCTATTCAATATAGTTCTGGAATGATTAGCTAGAGCCATTGGACAAGAGGGAGAGATAAAATGAATAAGAGTAGGTAAAGAAGAAGTCAAATTGTCATTATTTGCAGATAACATGATACTTTACTTGGAAGGCCCAAAAAACTCCACCAAGAAGCTACTAGAATGATACAAAAATTCAGTGGTATAGCAGGATACAAAGTCAATACCCAAAAGTCAATATAGCATTCCTCTACACAGATAACAAACACACTGACAGGTAAATTAGAGAAGCAATACCTTTTACAATAGCACCATGGAAAATGAACTACCCTGGAATTCATGTAACCAAAGAAATCAGTGATCTTTTCTTGGACAATTACAGTACTCTGAAAAAAGAGATCATAGAAGATTTCAGAAAATAGAAAGATGTTCCTCTGCTCCTGGATAGGAAGAACCAACATCGTGAAGATGGCCTTACTCCCAAAATCGTTGTATAGATTTAATGCAATCCCTATGAAACTACCACCAGCATACCTCCAAGTTGAAGAGAAATCGTTCCTAAAATTTATTTGGAACCAGAAAAGACCTAGAATAGCAAAGGCAATCCTGGGCAAAAAAGACAAGGCAGGACACATCACAATTCCTGATTTGAAATTATACTGCAAGGCTACTGTGATAAAATCAGCATGGGACTGACAACAAAATAGACCTGAGGACCAATGGAATAGATAGAAGATGCTGAAGCCCTTATGAACACACTCAGCCACCTAGTCTTTGACAAAGGGGCCAAATACGATTACTAGAAGAAAGATAGTCTCTTTAACAAATGGTGCTGGAAAAACTGGTGCTCTACATGCCAAAAACTAAAACTTGACCCAGGTCTATCACCATGCACTAAGCTAACGACAAAATGGATTAAAGATCTAAACATTAAAACAGAAACACTTATCTCCTGGAAGAGAAAGTAGGAGGAACTCTTGAAGAAATAGGTGTAGGCAAAGAGTTCATGAACAAAAATCAAATTGCACGGGTAATACTTGAAAGAATTAACAACTGTGACCAACTCTTATTGAGAAGTTTTTACACGTCAAAAGAAATTATCAACAAAGTGAAAAGACAACCCACAAATTTGGAAAAAATCTTAACTAATAAACACTCAGAGAAAGGTCTGCTCTCTAGAATTTATAAAGAAATAAGAAACATTAGGGCTTCAAAATTTAAAGACCCAATCCAGAAATGGGCACCTGAGATGAACACACACTTCTCAGAGGGTGAAATTAAAGAAGTGAGGGGGCGTGCCCATTAGGTCAGGTGTTTAAGTACCTGCTGAAACAGCAGTCAGGCTCAAGATGCTGTGGTTCGATCCCCTCGTCCTCAAGCAAAACCAGACCTGCCCTGAAGGCATCCTTAACGGCCCCCTCAAAAAAACAAATTAAAGAAGCAAATAATTATATGAAAAAATGCTCCACATCACTAGCCATCTGTGAAATGCAAATTAAAACAACACTGAGATACCATCTCACCCCAGAAAGAATGGCTATCATAAGAGGCTGTGGGGAAAAGGGAACCCTTCTCCACTGCTGGTTGGAGTGTAGACTGGTGCAGCTATTATGGAAATCAGTGTGGAGACTTCTTAAACTAGGATTGGATGGGGGCCAGGGAGATAGCTCAGTGAAATAAGTATTTGCCTGGCAAGCGAAAGGACCTGAGTTCAATCCCTGGTTTCACAAAAAAAAAAAAAAAAAAAAAAAAGAGAGAGAAAAAAAGAAACTAGGACTGGAAATCCCATTCAAGCCAGCTATCCCCCTACTGGGAATTTTCCTGGAGGAACTGAAAACATCATATCATAGTGATATATGTGTATCTATGTTTATAACAGCACAATTTGTGGTAGCCAAGTCGTGGAAACAACCAAGATGCCCATCACATGAGGAATGGTTGAAAAAGATGTGGTATTTTTATATAATGGAGTATTACTCAGCTATAAAGAATGATAAAGCATTCGTATTTAAGTGGATGCCACTAGAAGGTATACTCATAAGTGAAATAAACCAGGACCCACATGTGTAAATATCATAGTCTCCCTAGTGTAAGAACTCAAAAAAAGAAATAAAAATAGAAAGGTACAACACAATTGAAAGGAAAGCGAAAACTTAAGGATTAGACAGCATAGAGAGGGCAAGGAGAAAAGCTAGGAAATATGACAGGGGCAAAACCTTACATTTATGTGCACAAATCATTAAGGCACTGATCCGAGAATCTTCAGCAGATTTTTTTTTTAAAGTTTATTTATTTATTGTGTGTGTGTGTGTGTGTGTGTGTGTGGCCAGCTCAGCCCACCTACGGGCAGGGCTCGCTGGCATGTGGTGCTGGGGAATCGAACTGCGGTTCCTGTGCTTTGCTAAGCTTGTTCTAAGTAGGTGCTTTAGACCACTGAGCCATCTCACCAGCCCCTTCAGCAGATTTTTGAGAGGTTTTTTTTTTTTTTTTTTTGTGAAACTGGTGCTTGAATTCAGGCCCTTGTGCTTGCCAGGAAAGTGCTTATTCTGCTGAGCTGTCTTCCTGGCCCCTTCAACTGATTTTTGAAACTAGCAGTTAATTGGTAAGATTCTCACCCTGACTGACTATATATGTTGATACCTGTGAACTGAGAAACTGCCCTGAAGATGGCAGTGTGTAATACATTCATGGTTGGAATGTCTGTTGTTCTGGTCTTCTACATACATACTGCTTGTCATGTCATATCAATTACTACTATACTGTCAAGTAATTGTTCATTTAAAGAAACAGTAATAAATGAAAACAAGAGAGGAAAAAATGTCATAGGACTGTCTTGTTACAATGCTATATATGGTTAGATTTCTAAATTTTTGAGTAAAAATATATAATTGTTTATTGCAATTTTTAAAAATATTTCATTTTTTTTCACATTTTGTAGGGATTTAAAGTTTAACATATCAATACTTGATGGAAAATACTTGTTCCATGTTATGTCTAAGATGTTTGATATTCAGACAGATAGTGAGGTTAAACTCAGCTGCCTATGTTATAGGATAATAACAGCATTAAGCTTCTCTTCTGGAGTGTTAGCAACTTAAGTTCGCAGACCAAAAATTAAAGAGAAAGAAAGTCTGCCAGGATAGCTAACATTTTGGCTCTAGCCTTTGAAGGTCAGTGAGGACTCAGAACATAAGAGAACCTGTACTGTAACATCCTGTACCTCAGTGGTGTCCCAAATTTTCTGAACAAGGAGATTATGGGAGCATAAAGGAAAGTGATTGTTGATGTAGAGTGTGCCTAAGGAGAGTCACCTGGAAAGAAAACATTCTCTCAGTCTTTCACAGAGAGCAAATCAGTCAAGCAATGACTGTGACTCATCCACATGGGTGACACTGACAAAGGATCTACAAACTGTGGTATAGGGTTTCAGGGTAAATCCTGAGGGGAGCTGACTGACCTTGTTAGATACAGAAGTTACATTTCTTGTTATATAGGTCTTGCTTTATCTTGGTCTGAGCCATCCAGCAGAAAAGTATACAAACAAGGTATAAAAAGTAAAGCCATATTAATAGGCTGAGTTGTAAAAAGCTCGAGTCAACAACGTCTGACACTGCCAGTCCTATGGATACCCTACTACTATTATGGACTACTGGACTATTTTGGATTATTTTTCTGAATTCATGCACCTGCAGTATTTAAATGGCAATGGAAAACCTACCTCTGATGAAACTAAACAAAAAAAGGGGATACAAATGAAAAAAAGTTGGATTTTCTTTAGAATAAGCAAAATTAGTTTTATTTAAAGGGAATTTTTTTTTCATAATTTTATTGAGAAACAAATAGCAATGAGACAGTTTCAAACCAAATTGGTAGGACAGTTTCAATAATTAACACATTGCACACATTCTTCCTAGTGGTTAATTGTTTAAAGGGAATTTATTACTTAAAAAAATGATTCTGAGTCACCCACCACCAAGAAGGAAAAAAAAAAAAAGAATGAGATCTGTGTGTTCTTAGGAATGGTTTATTCCAGTCCCCTGAGATTTTTGTTTTCCTATTTATGCCTCTAGAATAACTGTTTCCCCTGTATATTTCCTATCTCCACCTTTTCTAGCCCATATTTGTAGAAAGTATTGCTTGGATAAATGACAACTTTTTGGAAGTTTGTTTCTTTTTCTTTTTTCTTTTCTTTTTTTTTTTTTTTGGTGTTGGTGTAGATTGAAATGTACTTTTGCACTGAGCTACCACCCCAGTGCTTTGAAAATTTTATTTTGATATGAGGTCTAAGCATCTTAGTTGCTTTTCTCTTGTTGCCGAGAAAAAATACCTGATGTCCAAAATCAAGGAAGAGGGCCAAGGAGATGGCTCAGTAGAATAAGTGCTTCCCTGGCAAGCACAAGGGCCTGAGTTTAATCCCTGGTTCCACCAAAAACAAAAAAAACACAACAACAACAAAAAACCTCAGCAAAATCAAGGAAGAGAAAGCTTATGTAGTTCACAGTTTGTGGAGGTTTCACTTCATATTTAGCTGGCTCCAAGGCAGGATGGCATGGCAGAGGGGCAACAGATCATGTTGAGCAGTAAGAGCAGCAAGAATAAGCCTCTTTTTCTGTTTTATATTGTGTGCAAGTTACCTTCCCTAAGGCAAGTTTAGCAGTCAGACCTCCAATCCCAGCATTTGACAGTGAACTAAACACATACTCTAGATTTAGCCACCTTGGAAAAGCCTGCCTGCCCATGGCTGCATAAAGCTGTGGGGAGACATCCAGACATAAGTCATAACATTCTGCCTCTGGCCTCCCAAAGATTCATGTACATCTTTTATAGAAAAAGCATTTTAGTCCATCCCTGTCTTGCCATAATCCTAATAGTTTTAATTTTTTTTTTTTTTTTTTTAATTTGTGTGTGTGGCCAGCTCAGCCCACCAGGGGGCGGCGGGGCTGACTGGCATGTGGTGCTGGGGGATTGAACCGCGGTCCCTGTGCTTTCCTAAGCTTGTTCAAAGTAGGTGGTTTAGACCACTGAGCCATCTCACCAGCCCAATCCTAATAGTTTTAGGTGATTGATTTATTGACTTATTTAAAACTGGAGATGGAGTCAGGACCTTGCACTTGCCAGCCAGGTGCTTATGCTGCTAAGCTATCTCCCTAAGCCCAGTTTTAGCATTGCTGAGTCCCCGGTCTCCTCTGATACTTAAGGAAATCTTTTAATGTGAACTCCTATACAAATTAAAGTTAAACTCTTTCAGCATTCAGTGGCACAAAACGTTTTCATTCTAAAAATTACAAACAGGGATACTGAGGAATGGGACCAAAGCAAGTCCACAGTCCAGTAGGACAAACATTAAGCCCTGTAGTTCTATTGGCAGCATCTAAGACAATCCATGGTAAATTATGATCCCGAAAGGGCTTGGATGGCTCTGTCCCTATGGCATTTCTGGATTGAAGTAGCTCCTTATAGATTCTCTGTTGTGCCCACTCTGCTCCTTCTTGGCAGTTTTTCTCAGATGATGCATGTTTCTGGCTTCTTCAATCTTCTGGGGTCTCTACTGCATCTTTCGCTTCACTCTCATAGCTTTACACACTGCCTTCTCAAAGGCACACTGTCTGGTTCTTGGGCCTTCTGAAATTGAGGTGGAAGCCTTCTTAACCCCACAACTATTATGCACTTAAAACCACATATTCTAAGATCTGATTCCAGCTAGAGCTGTAGCTAGGCTTCCATCACTCTTGGCTATAGGACTTGAGTGCCTGAATTGCTGAGCACTGAATCCAATTCTGAGAAACAAATTCTCTATGCTGCCACCATTCTGGAGGATGTTGCTCTATGGCATTCTTCTCAAAGCAAAGTCTTTAATTTTTGCAGTTTTGAGGCTGTAAAGAATGGAGTCCTATTGTTTCTTATGATGCCTGTAGGCCATCTTTTCTATTGTCTTTGCAGCAGTCAAGATCTCTGTTCTGTCTTTGCAGTCCACAGCTTTACTGAAGCTTCCCTTCTGGCAAAACTCACAATATTTTAAATCATTCTCTTGTGCTCTTTCTTCTTAATTCTCAACATAAATCTGGCTAAAAGTTCCCAACAATAGCCATGCCACTGCCTACACTTGATCTTAGCCAAAAGACTGAGACGTGATGCTACTACTTAAACGTTTGGCTGTCTTGAAATTTCTTCTACAAGGTTAGTTAGACCTTAATTTTAGTCTCAGATGAAGTCTCTGTACAGAAATGCAGACAAACTTTTTGGCAAGCCCTTGTCTAGAGCCCAACAGCCAGTGTAGTTCTTCCCGGCAACCTCCTAAACTTGGTCTTTACTGTAAGATTTCTATCAGCCTCTTGTCTCCTGAACTCTGACCAGAATCTTCCCATGCAGAACAATCTAAGGCTTTCTAGATATATTTTTTCAGGCAATATCTCCAAATCTTTTCCACAAGCCATTCCCAAAGGCTCTTAAACCACATGGTCAGGTATAGTCACAGTAGTGACTTCACCTCTCAGGTACTAAATTCTCTGTTGGTTACTTTTCTCTTGTTGCTGAGACAAAATGCCCAACACCCAGCGCTAAGGAGGAAAGGTTTATTCAGCTCACAGTTTGTGGAGCTTTCAGTTCATAGTCAGCTGCCTCCAAGGCAGGGTAGCATGGCAGAGGAGCAATAGTTCATGGTGGCAGAAGACAGCAAGAGCAAACAAATGGAAGCAAGCCTCTTTTCCACCTTTAGATATTATGTGAGGCTACCCAAACTAGGGCAGGTATAGCACTTACTCCCCCAGTGAACCAGTCACAAGTTCTCGATTTATATTTATTTATTTAAATATGTTTTTTAAAGAGAGTATAAAGTAATGGAAAGAGAAAAAATTACAAGTGATACAGAATTCCACTAACAAGATAATATGAATTCGACAGTATTGGTTGAATTGCATAGTGCTGTCTTCAAGTTAGTTGTTCAGAGGGCCAACCAAATAGCTCAGTGGATTAAAGCAAGGGACCAGGGGTTCAATCCCCCAGCCTGCCGTGCCAGCCCTGCCCCCAGGGCACACTGAAACATCGATTGAGACTGGGTGTGGTGGTGTGCGCCTCTAATCCCAGCTCTTGGGAGGCTGAAAATAGGTGGATCAGTACAAGTCCGATCTAGTAGTGAGACCCTGAACACCCTGTAGATCCCCGTTGTTCAGATTACCAGATACCTGCATGCAAAACTGGAAAAAAGAAAGAAAAAAGGGACTGGGGAGATGGCTCAGTGGAATAAGCGCTTCCCCGGCAAGTGCAAGGGCCTGACTTCAATCCCCGGTTCTAAAAAAAAAGGAAAAATTATAAGACATTAAGAGAGAAAAAGGGGGAAAAATGAAAAAAAGACCAAAAGAATTAAGTATTAACTGCTCTTTTCCATAGACCAGCAAAAATCCACAGTACAATTATCCAAACCCTCTTGCTTACATACATACATATGTGTCTCTTTCCCCCACTTCTTCTGTCCTCATCTAAGTAATTCTTTTCTTTTTTTTTTTTTTTGGCGCCGAATGACCTCAAGGCAGGTTTGGCTGGCTTGAGTTGTGGGGATCAAACCACAGCAACCTGAGCCTGACTGCTTTGTTGAAGCAGCCACTTAAAGAACTGAGCTAAGGGGCAGGTCCCCAATTCTTTTCTTTTGAACAGGTTCATTTCTTTTTCACAGTGCCTATTGTACCCTTCAGATTTTATTTATTCTTTGAGGTTTTTATGCTAAGGAGAGAATATGATGACAAACTCTTAAGATTTAGCCGCTTCAGGAAAGTCTTCCCCCCATGACAGCAGAAGGCTTTAAGGGGACATCCAGACACAAGTCATAACACTTAAAGTATTAAATAATAGAATCAGCAAAACAATACCCTTGTGACAAACCCTAGAAAGGGTATTTCAGAAGACTCATATGTTGATCTGGGAGAGACACATGTTGAGTCATACTGGCAGAAAAAGATGGTTAGAGAAAAGTAGAAGCTGGGTAGTTGCTTATACTGGGCTTGAACTTCCAGGCCTCCTATTTAGGCCTCCCGCTTAGCACACCAGGCCACAGATTTTTATTTTTGTCTTTTTTGAGACAGGGTTTCACTGTGCTCATCAGGCTGGTCTCTAATTTACTATGTAGTCCAGGTGGCTCTCAAACTCTAAATGATTCTTCTGCCTCAGCCTCCTGAATGCTGGGATCACAGGTGTGTATTACCATGTTTGGCACAGATTATTTTTAATAGAAACTATAAATGGTGTCCAATTTTTGTGTTGCTTTTGATAGGTTAGGCATGGAAGAACTGGAAACTCCTGGGGGGTCCAGCTCTGAGAGTTCAGATGATGATGGTGAAGAAGCACCTAGTACTTCAGGAATGAACTTCTCCACTCCAAAAAGCAGCAGGGATCATGTTGAGGTAGCAGCTGAATGCTCCAACAGTGCTCAACAGGCAAGAGAATTGACCATAGACTCTGAGTCATCAGAAAAACAGCAGGGCCCAGAAGATTCTTGTGTTGAACTGGTAGAGACGTCTGAGGAGAACAGGCAAGAAAAGATGGTTAGAGGAAAAGGGGAGATGCTGAAGAGAAAGAAGGCAGAGTATCAAGAACCCATAGAAAAGGTAGCAGCTGGGACTGGACTGAATAAGGATAAAGAGAGAAAAGAAGTGATTGATGGGGAAAGAACTGTCCAGATGGCTCCTGGAGAAGATAGGGAATACATCCCCCCTGCAAAAGTGGAAGAAATACCATCTGAAAACACAGTAAGTCTTACTGCTTTGGGTTGGTGTCTAAAGGAAAACCGATTTAACTGTTAATATCATTAAGTAGATATGTACTTTTTTTTTTTTTTCCCTGTCAGTTGTTTAGTGAATGGGTTATTTATTACTAAGAGGTACAAATGATGGTGAAATTTTTCTCCAAATAGATTGTAAGTTTTGGAATTTGTACTGATTTGCCAGTAGGTGGTGTATGAAGTGCCATATTTCATCAGTTCCAAGATGTATGCTTTTCACATTTTAGCATCTCTGAAATCAGATTCATAAATCACATACTATGCTTCTACTTCTTACCAATTATTCTTTTTTTTTTTTCAAAGTTTGATCAAAGGTAGGAAAGAAACAGGTTCTACAGAGCAGGTTTGGAGCAGATAAGAAGTACACCCGGGGGCCTGGCCCTAGCTCAGGCCTTTAAGTGGCTGCTTCCACAAAGCTGTCAGCCTCAGGTTGCTGGAGTTCGAACCTCACACCTCTCCCACTGGCCAAAAGTGCCCTGAAGGCATTTGAGGAACAAAAAAAAAAAAAAGAAGTACACCCTACAGCAAGAGGGCCACCATACAAGAGAGAACACAGTGGCCATTGCTGCTTGTTCTTAGTGCATGAGAGCATTTAGAAGGTGGCAATTTAGATTTGATGAAGTGTGCTTGTATTTCCTATCACTAAAATCCTGCTTTTCTCCCTCATGTGAGACAGTTTGAACAAAGATTGTCAACTAAATGAGATCTTTCCTATAGAGAAGGACCCATGCCTTTTTTATTTTTATATCCATACCTTTTAAAATTTATAGTATCTTAAGTCCTGCATTCAGTCTGTTATGGTTTATATCTACAGTGTTCCTCAAAGCCTCATGTGCTCATGGGTGGGGCTTTGAAAGGTGATTGGATCATAAGTGTGTGGTACTTATCAGTGGAGTAGTAGTCAGCTGAAGAGTTTATGCCTGTGATGTTGGGAGGAGGTGAGTTACTGGGGCTGTAGCCTGGCAGGGTGTCTCTCCTTCTTTTCTCCCTTCATACTGCTCTGCCTCCTGGAGCTACACTGCAAGTGGTGCCTCTTCTGCCATGCTGCCTGTCTTGGAGCGAACTGACTATGGACTGAAACCTCTATCAACTGAGAGCTAAAATAAACCTCTCCTGGGCTGGCGCGATAGCTCAGTGGACTAAGCACCTGCTGTGGCAAGTGCAGGGACTGGGATTTGATCCCTGGTCCTGCATGCCATGCCGGCCTGGCCCTGGGGCTCGCTGAGCGATCACCTGAGTCTAGGCGTGGTAGTGCCTGCAATCCCAGTTCTGGGGAGGCTAAAAACAGAATCACTACGAATGAGTCCAAGCTGCATAATGAGAGCCTGTACCAAATACATAAAATAAACCTCTGTAGGTGTCAGGTGTTTTGTTCCAGCAATGAGAAAGTAAGACAAATTTTGGTAGCTGAAAAGTGGGGCTACCTGGCCATATAGTTCCAAAGTGTTTGGAACTGCCTTATAGGAAAAGTTTAGAAAGGTTTGGAGATGCCAGCTGGAGAGGCAGCAGCCTTAGCCTGCTGCGAGCCCAGTGTGATGGGAGATTGTGGTTGGATGGAGCTCAGAGGATAGAATGCTGAGAGTAATGCTAGTAAAGACAAGGCTCAGGTTTTTGTTGGGAAAAAATGATACTATGGGATGGATTCCACAGATAGATTCCAGACTCCAGTGAATGATGAGCAGCAAATTGCAAATGCATATCTAAGGATAAAAGCAGCTGCATTTATTGAAGATCACAGGAAGAGGTACTTAGGGCAGTTCTGTGCTGATGAAAATAAGACATGAGTAGAAAAGTGGTACGGCCAAAAACAGGAGGGTCGTTATGAGTCCAATCTGTGTAGTGAAACCCTGTAGACTTTGTACTAAATACATAAAAAAGTGGTACAGGAATGATAGAAAAATAAAAAGCAGAGCACACAGATAAATCAGGCATTTGGATTTTAAAGGAAGTGCTCTCTAGTCTGGGTGTTTTTTATTGGGACTGTAGGTAAGATTGACAGGAATGATTGATAGTGCTGAGTGATCTCAGGGTCTTTCAATAAATGTGTGTGCCCCAATTCACTCGTGATTTAATTATGTGTACCACATGTCCATATTTATGAACCTTTGGTAAAGTTTGGGTAGAGGGAAGGGTTGTTGAAGGTCAGGCCAGGAGATCTAACATGAATGTTTCCTGGCCTAGAACTTTAATGATTTTCTAAGTTTTTGTTATTTTATTTTCTACCTGTCTTAGAATAGTGGAAGAGGGATTGATTCCCGGGGTGTGGCTTAAACTCAGGTGGGTGGAAAGGAATGGTCTCCTTATCCCCATTCTGCTAGCTTTACTAGAAGGACTCCATTGCCATTTGGACTTCAAGCCATGTGTGTTGTGGCCTGGCTGAAAATTTGTCTGCATTTTGTTCATGTCTAGAGACTTTGCAGGAAATTGAAATGAAGGACAGCAGACTAATCTGATAGAAGAAATTTCAAGGTAGTCTTATATTAAGAAGGTGGCATGGCTACTGTTGGAGGCTTTTAGTCAACTATACTTAGAGAATTGAGGGCAAACAGTCTAGCAGAATGATTTAAAAAGTTTGAGTTTGGCCAGAAAGGAAGCTCTGTTAAAGTTGGGTCCTGCAAAGATGGAGTGGAGGAGAACCTGGTTGCTGAAAAGATGAGCAGTAAATGGCTAAGTACTTAGAACAATAGAAAAGATGGCAAGAAAGCCTCACATCCCTTTGCAGGCACAAAATTATAAAAGTGAATTTGGTTTTGGGAAGAAAACCCCAAGACACCATGTTTCAGTGTTACTTCAGCCTAAAGAATGGGAATTGGTTTGCCTGGATTTAGTTCACTATGCTCAAGCATATAGGCACTGAAAGGCCTCTGCCACCACCAGCAAGATGCAAAAGCCCTCAACTGCTGGTCCAGTTGGCATCAGATCTGATAGTGCCATCCATGTGGTGCTGGTTTTACGTGAATGCAGAATGCTTTAAAATCAGAATGACATGGCCATGACTGATCCACATGGCTGACACTGACAAAGGTTCTACAAACTGAGGTACAGGATCTCAAGATAAATCCTGAGGGGATTTCACTGACCTTATCAGACCCAAAAGCTACAACTCTTGTTGCATAGGTCCTGCTTTACCTTGGTCTTTTTTTGTTTTGTTTTGTTTTTTTGTTTTTTTGTTTATCTTGGTCTTAACCATCCAGCAGAAAAGTATAAAAATGAAATATAAGAAGTAAAGCCATGCTGTTATATTGAGCTGTAGGGGACTCAGGTCAAAAATTTCTGACATTGCCAGTCAAGCAAAAGACTCAATACTATTATGGGCTACTGGACTCTTTTAGAATATTTTGCTGAGTTGACACACCTATAATATTCAAATAGCGGAACGTAACAACAAAAAGGGGATGCAGATGAATGTCCATTTTGTATCTGTGTATTCAAATGGCTAGGATCGATATACAGTTACATTCTCTTAATGAATAGAGGGATTTGTTCTAAAGGTGTTTGTAAGTAGGATATCACGTCTGCATCTTGTACAGCAATTAACCACTAGGAAGAATGTATACAATGTGTTAATTATTGAAACTGTCCTACCAGTTTGGTTTGAAAAAAATATAAATAAAATAAAATTGAAAAAAAAAATCAGAATGAATCCTTGTGTGGAGTCAAGGAAGCTTCTATCCACATTGCAGAAAGTCTGGCAGATCAGGCAGTGTGTCCCTGAGAGAGCGGAGTGTGAAGCTGTGAGTGTAAAAGTGCAGTGGAGACCCAGCATACTGGAAAAGCCAGGAAGGTGGAAGTGTCTGAGAAAAGCTGTAAGAAGTGTGCCGAACTGGCCAAAGAGAGAGGGTCCATGAGGGCTGCAACCATTAGTAGTGCCATAGAGCCAAAGCACCCAGACCCTTCTGAGTTCACATTTTGCTACTGATTGCTGGACATAGGGATTTAGTGTTTTGATGGGTTTTAGTTTGGGTTTGGTCCTGCTTCTTTATTTCCTCCTCTTCTACCTTTTGGAGTAGAAATGTTTTATCTTGTGCCATTGTACGTTGGAAATGTTTAGCTGTCTTTTTTTTTTTTTTTTTTTTGTTCCTCGAATGCCTTTAGGGCACTTTTTGCCAGCGGGAGAGGTGTGAGGTTTGAACTCCAGCAACCTGAGGCTGACAGCTTTGTGGAAGCAGCCACTTAAAGGCCTGAGCTAGGGCCAGGCCCCCTAGCTGTCTTTTCATTTTTATAGGGCCCTCACAGCTAAGAGTTTGCCTTAAATCTCAAGGAGGCTTTGGACTTAGATTCTCAACAATGCTAAAATCATTAGGACTTTGGCATCTCTTACAGATGGACTAAACACCTTTTCATAAAGTGTTGTGCATAAGTCTTTTGGGGGCAAGGAGTGGAATATTATGGTTTATATCTGAAATATCACTCAAAGCTTTATGCACTCATGGTTGAGGTTTTTGGGACTCTAGTCCCCTGATGAGTTTATAGTTAAAAATGATAATAGGAAGACGGTGGGTCACTGGGAGAAGGGGTCTGGTGTAGTGTATCTCACTACCTTCTCCCTTAATATCTATAAACTCTACAGGCTGAAAATTAAACCTCTCTTAATTTGTGGGTGTGAGGTATTTTATCTGAACAATAAGAAAGTAATGAAGAGAGTCTTTAAAAAGTAATTTTCATTGTACATACTTTTCTATAAACATGATTATTTATAGTCTTTAGTGTAATGACTTCTAGAAAAAATTTTCTCTGTGAGCTAATGACTTAGGATAGGTGAAACCTGAACTCTTTTTTTTTTTTTTTCCCCTTAAATACAAAGCCTGTCATTTGTAACCAGAGCTTTTCCTTGCCCCTAATAAATAAACTATGAATACCCACTGATTGCCTGTTCTGGAGAGGACATAGGCTTCTGTCATGCTGTTTTAGTTAACTTTCTTGTTGCAGAGACAAAATATTTGACACCCAGAGTTAAGGGAGGAAATGTTTATTTGGCTCCCATCATTGTTTGCTGGCTGCTAGGCAAGGTAGCTTGGCAGAGGGAATGTCACAGAGGAGGAGCAGCAGATGGCAGCAAGTAGCAAGCAAGTGACAAATAACAAGCCTCTTTTGTCCCCTGTATTTTACCCACACCCTTAATCCTAGCACCCTTTATCCTAGTATTGTACCATGAATCAAGCTCACCATTACACACTCTAGATCCAGCCACCCCTGAAAAGCTTCTGTGTGAGGCTTGGGGGGGCGGGGCGTTGCATCTAGACACAAGCCATAACACATGCCTAGGACTTTCATTTGACTCTTATGTTATGCCTGGCATTGTAGTGCAGTTTTATGTTGTAGACATGTGGTGGCTGTATCTTGACTGAAGTCTCAGAAAGTGAATAAAGGAACAAAATACAAGGTATTGGATTTATTGACACATATCTGTAATATTAGATACTGAGGTGGTTAAGGCCTATAGATCCTAATTTCTTGGCCAGCCTGGGCAATTTTGGTTTTGGATCCTATCTGGAAATTTAAAGGGCTTTAGGATGTTGTAGTTCAGTGGTAGACTATATGAAATGTGAGGCCTGGCTTCAAATGCCAGCACCCAAGAAAAGATAAAAGGTCAGTTGATTGACATTATTAAACATGGAAATTTTATTCTTGGTTATTCTATTATTCTACTTGGTTCACACTGGCCTTGAAGTATGATTCTCTAAAGACATTTGGGTGGAATTTGACTAAACAATGAAGACGAAGTGTACTAAAATCTAGAGAAAGTCTTTTTTTTTTTTTTTTTTTTGAGATGGTCTCGCTTTGCAGGTTGGGCTGCTCTTGTGTTCACTTTTGTAGCCCTCAGGGTGATCTCGAACTCATAGTGATCTTCCTGTCTCAAAGTCCCATCACACCTCACAGCATGCCTGGGGTTCCTGGGCCAGCATGACATGGGGGTCTGGGGATCAAACTCGAGACCGTGTGGCTTGCAGGTAGATACTTACGCCTCTTGAGTTATCTCCCCAGCCCTCTTTTTTTGTTTTAAATAGCAAGAAAGTTTTTCTACAATGCTTTGATTTGTTTGCAATAATTTATTATGAAGCTGAGTGTCATGGCATGTACCTATAATCCCAGCACTCTTAGAGGCTGAGATAGGAAGATCCCACATTTAAACCCAGTGATTAATAAGACTATTGCAAACAAACAAAAAAAAGCACTGAAGCAGAGTGTGGTGTGCTCACCTCTAATCCTTGCACTAGAGGCTGAGGCAGGAGGATTGCTGTGGGTTCACCAGCCTAGGTTAAATAGTGAGTTCAAGACCAGCCTGACCTATGTGCTAAGATCTTATCTCCAAAAAAAACAAAACTAAACAAAGGACTGAAGATGTAACTCAGTGTGAAGGCTGCAGATTCAGCATTCAGTACTAATAAAACAAAACTTACTGTTCAAGTGATTTTGAACATTTTTCTAGATATTTATTTGCTCTTTGTATTTCTTCATTTTTGAACTGTATTCATTTCAGATGGCCAGTTTTGGAGTAGGGCTTTACATTGATGGTGGTGGTGGGGCTCTGATTTTTTTTTTTAAATTTCTTACATATTCTAGGTATTAGATCATTGAGGAATAGCTGGCAAAATTTTTTTTCCCATGCCTTGGGTTGTCTCCACTCTTTTTTTTTTTTTTGTCTCTTCATTCTTGGTGGTTTCTTTTGCTGTGCAAAATCTTAATATGATGAATTGCACTTCTTTAGTCTTGTTTCCTGTGCAGTCAGGGTTGTTTTTTTTCCCGAAAGTCTGTACCTATACTTGTATCTTCAATAGTTTTACGTATTTTCTCTTTCTGCAGTGTTTTTGTTTGTTTGTGACAGGGTCTTGCTATGTAGTTCACACTGGCCTTGAACTCAGTGTAACCCAGGCTGGCCTATAACTCCTGGTGATCCTTCTGCCTCTGCCTCCTGAATGCTGGGATTGTAGGTACATGCCACCATGTCTGGCTTAGTGTGTCTGGCTTTTTTTTTTTTTTTTTTTTTTGAGAGCTTGAATATTTATATCAGCATTGTTCATAATAGCCTCACAGTGGAAATAATCCAGAAATCCATCAGTTGATGGGTAGATAAATAAAATGTGGTACATCCATACAATGGAATATAATTTATCAATAGAAAAGAACCAAGTATTGATAGGTACAACATGAATACATCCTAAAAACAAGGCTTAAGAAGTCAGTCACAAAATGTAAAAATGGTGTCATTCCATTTATGCAAAATAAGCAAAAATCCATAAAACAAAATATATTAGTGGTCAGCAAAGGCCAGCGTAGGGTGTAAAGTGGGAGGTTGGAGGAAAATGACGAAATGAGTGTTAAAGGTTTCTTTTGAGGGTGATGAAAATATTCTAAAATTAATTGCAGTGATAGGTACATAATTATGAATACAGCAAGAACCACTGAATTGTAGCTTTGAATTGGTAAATTGTAGAGTACATGAACTCTACTGTAATGAAATTGTAATTAAGCAGAAATGACAAAATAGTGTGTTTTATTATTTAGATTTTATTTTTATTTTTTTGAATTTAGGACAGGGTCTACAGGGTATATAGAGTCTTACTACGTGGATTGGACTCAGTGATTCTCCTGTTTTCAGCCTTCCAAGTGCTGGGATTATAGGCGTGCACCACCACATCCAGTCACAATCTCAGTCTCAGCGCACCCCACGGGTGGGGCTGGCACGGCACATTGGGGATCGCACCCCAGCTGCTGTGCTCTGCCGAAGCAGGTGCTTTAGTCCACTGAGCTATCTGGCCAGCTCTAATATTTAGATTTTTGGTACATTTTAATTTTAGTTTAGTGCAATTTGAAAGGTAATAGTCTAGTTTTAATCTTTGGCACATGGAAAGCCCGTTTTCCCAGCAGCATTTCTTAGAGGCTGTCTGTCTTTCAGTAAAGGTGTTTGTCCTCTTTGTCAAAGATATGGTAGTTGAGTGTTTTTGGAATTGTTTCTGCATCTTTGATCCTTGGGTTTGAATTTGGTTGTTAAATCTAGGAGCCTTTGGGATGGTTTCCTTAGACTCTTTTTGGGTGAGAACTGGGGATCAAACTCGAGATCTTGTCCTCCTGAGGCAGGCACTTATGCCACTGAAGTGTCTCTCTGATCCCTCTTTGACGTTTTGTTTTGTTTTTTGTGGGGGGGGGGATCTGTGTAGAATATGTCACTGCAAATAATGATAATTTAACTTTTTCCTTTACTATCCATATTGCTTTGTTTTCTTTCTCTTGTCTAACTGGTATTGAATAGGAGTAGTGATAGTAAGCTTCCTTGTTTTGCTACTGATTTTAGAATGAAAGCTTTCAGTTTTTGACTGTATAGTATACTGTTAGTTGTTGGTTTGTCGTAGATGGTTTTTATCAGATTGAGATAAAGGCCATCTATTCCAATTTTCTGTAGGGTTTTAATCATGAATGGATGTTGGACTGTTCAGCACCTTGTTCTGCATCTATTGAGATGATCATATATGGTTTTTATCGTTTTGTTAATGTGGAATTTATTGATTTATATATATATATAATTTTATTGAGAAACAAATAGCAATGAGACAGTTTCAGAATAGGTTAGTAGGACAGTTACAGTAATTAATATGTTGCATGTTGTCATCTTTGTAGTAGTTATTCATAGTACAAGATTCAGACATGATATCCTGTCCAAACACTATTAGTACAAATCTTTCTTCTCATTGAATTAAGAGAAAATAGCTGTATATTCTGACTATTTTGTATATACAGATACAAAATGGTCCTTCATTTATATCCCCTTTTTTTGTTTAGTTTTGTCAGAGATGGGTATTCCATAGTCATTTAAGTATTGTAGGTGTGTGGATTCAGCAAAATAATCCAATATAGTCCAGTAGTCCATAATAGCAGTGGGTTATCTGTAGGACTGGCAATGTCAGAAGTTGTTGAATTGAGCCTTTTACAGCTTAGCCAATTAATATAGCTTTACTTTTTATACCTCATTTGTATACTTTTCTGCTGGATGGTTAAGACCAAGATAAAGCAAGACCTATATAACAAGAAATGTAACTTTTGTATTTACCAAGGTCAGTCAAATCCCCTTAGGATTTACCCTGAAATCCTGTACCGCAGTTTGTAGATTGTGTCAGCCATATGGATGAGTCACAGCCATTGCTTGACCAGTTTCCTCTCTATGAAAGCCTGAGAGAATGTTTTCTCTCCAGGTGACTCTCCTTAGGTGGATTATACATCGTGGATCACTTTGCTTTGTGGCCCCATAATCTCCTTGATCAGAAATTTGGGTACACTGCTAAGTTACAGGATATTGCAGTACAGGTTCTCTTATGTCATGAGTCCTCACTGACCTTAAAGGGCTAGGGTCAAAATGTTGGCTATCTTTGTAGCCCTTCTTTTTTTCTAATTTTTGGTCTGCAAACTTAAGTTGTTGATTTGTATATGTTGAGCCATCCCTTCATCCCTCAAATGAATTTTATTTAGTTATGGTGTGTATTAATAGCTTGCTAAATTCTGTTTGCTAGTATCTTTTTGAGGATTTTTGAATCTGTTCATTAAGATTGGCCTGTAGTTTTCTTTTTTAGTTGGATCCTTCTCTAGTTTTGGTATGGGTAATACTTGCTTCCAGGAATGACTTTGGGAGTACTGTTTCATGTTCAGTTTCATTAAAAAATTTAAGAAGTAGTGGTATTAGAATCTCTAAGTTTCTTAGGGAATTCAGCAATGACTCCATCAGGGCCTGGATTTTTTGTTTTGTTGTTAGATTTTTTTTTTTTTTTTTTTTTTTAGGTTACAGTGGACCCTTAACTTAGGAACTCAGTTTCTTTTGTGAGGGCTAATGCATTACAAACTTCCCAAAGCACTCCTTAACTAACCTTTTCATAATAATAATAAAAAAGCACCAGAA
>NW_004524707.1:7941542-7942212 GCF_000260255.1 Octodon degus
GCTGGGGGATTGAACCATGGTCCCTGGGCTTTGCTAAGCTTGTTCTAAGTAGGTGCTTTAGACCACTGAGCCATCTCACCAGCCCTCTCAGGCTATTCTGTAGTATGACATGACATTGTCATTATGCAAGTGAAGCAATGATTTTTTTTCTCTGTGTGGGTTTTCTTGACAATTTTTTTTTTTAAATATTTCCTGGGGCTGGGGAGATGGCTCAGTAGAGTAACCGCTTTGCCTGGCAAGCTTAAGGGCCTGAGTTCAATCCCCCGTTCTTCACCCCCCAAAAAACCAAAAAACAAGATTTCCTCTACTGCCGAAGAATTTTCAGAAGAAAAACTTCAGAAGTTTTTAGTATTAGGTGGGAGAAACCAGACTGAGAGCCATGAGAGTTTTCCAGCCAGTTCTTGTAGGTGAGCCAGGAGCATTGTCTATAGTGATAAGAGCCTTGAGTGGGAAACTTTTGTTCTCTAGATATTTCTTAATAGTAGCAGAGAAAGCCTTCCTGATCCACTCAAGAAAAGTACCATTGTTAAGCAGGCTTTTGAGTTGTGTCTCCACATGATCCTATCCTGTTCTTCATGACTTTATATTTTCTTTTTTTTTTTTTTAATTTTTATTTATTTTTTTATTTTTTATTTTTGCGTGTGTGTGTGTGTGTGTGTGTGTGGCCAGC
>NW_004524707.1:7942312-7945184 GCF_000260255.1 Octodon degus
TGTGTGTGTGTGTGTGGCCAGCTCAGCCCACCAGGGGGCGGGGCTGGCTGGCATGTGGTGCTGGGGGATTGAACTGCGGTCCCTGTGCTTTGCTATGCTTGTTCTAAGTAGGTGCTTTAGACCACTGAGCCATCTCACCAGCCCTGACTTTATATTTTCTGACCACTCTAGGGGTCTCAGAGTGATAAACCAAGAGATCACTGGGCTAGGGATATAGCTTAGTGGCACAGTGCCTGCCTGGCAAGCGCAAACTTTTGAGTTTGATTCCTGGTTCGAAAAAACAAAAAAACAAACCCAGGAGATCATCACTGTCATTGGCAATAAGGTTGGTATATCCTTCATAGCCTTGTGACCTGGCATTTTCTTTTTTTCTTGGGTATGTTCTGGGCATTTTCTTCCAGAAAAGGCCAGTTTCATCACAGTTGAAAGCATTCATTCATTCATTCATTCATTCATTCATTCATTCATTCATTCGTGGTGGTACTGGGGACTGAATTCAGGACCTTGTGCATGCTAGGCAGGCACTGTACCAATGACCTACACCCCTAACCCCTCACAGTTGAAAACTTGATGAGAGCAAAACCATGTCTCTGTGTAATCATTTCAAAGTGGTGTATGTAATTTTAAGCAGTTGTTTTATCAGCGTTAGGCTCTGGCAGTGTCTACTTCAAGGCTTGTCTTATCTTTCTCTGGTTGATAAAGGAGGTAAATGGAGCCCAAATCTGTCCTTTATGATCTTAGCAGGTGTGCAGTAGGATAGGAGGATTGGGCTGATTCTGTTGCTTTCAGCTCCACAGAAGATCCTACTGATCCTGGGCTCTGGTTGTGGGACTTGGGCCTGAGTTGTTCAGCCTGTAATACTCTGGGGGGGTCTCTTGCCAGCTTGACCTTGGCTCCCTGACCTTGGATTTCTTTCTCCTCTTGGTTGTCCCTTCACCTGGTTGCTGGGAGCCTTGAGAGGAAGTGGACCCTTGGATCTGGGTCCTGGGTTCAGTTGGCCACTCCCAACGGCTGGCCAAATAGCTCAGTGGATTAAAGTGCTTACAAGCAGGCGCAGGGGGTGTTCAATCCTGGGCCTGGCCTGTGGTGCCAGTCCTGCCCCTAGGGCACACTTAGACACTGAGACTGGGTGTGGTGGTGCACACCTGTCATCCCAGCACTTGGGAGGCTATAAACAGGAGAATCATTATAGTCAATCTAGAGGTGAGACCCTGAACACTCTGTAGACCCTTCCCTAAAATACAGGGGTGGGGGAGGGGGGGGGAGAAATGTCAATTGGCCACTCCCTAAAATGGTGTCTGGCCAAGCCTCCTCTCCAGGGCACACTTGGACTGGAATCATCAAGTGGTGGTGTTCACAGCATCCACTGCTCTGTCCTCCTGAATCATTTTTCTATGGAGCACTCTTGGGTCATCTGTCATGGTGGCTTTTGGGTTCTCCCATCTTCACTGTGTGTGCAGATTTGAACCTCATCTGTCATGATGTGAGCTGGGGTCAGGGAGAAAGTGCAGCTTGCTGCCTCCTTTTTGTATGTGTGTTAAGGTCTGTTTATTTATGTTCCCTGTGGGCTCCAATTCTCCCTTCAGATTTTTGGTGGGTCCCTCGGATCCATCTCTCTCCTTTTCTTCCTCAAGTTGTTATATTCCAGTGTCTAGATTCTGAATCTCAGAGAGGCTGACCCACTGCTTATTTACTGCTTTCTGGAAGTCCTCTAAGGATATATTTTAAAATGCTACTTAGTTCTTTGCAGGGCATTAGAAATATTTAATTTTGTGTTAAAGTCTATAAAGGTACTAACAGAGCAGTTGCGATCCATTATATACATTTGAATTTGTTGAGTAGTGGCAAATGACCATTGGTCTTCTTCAGTTAGAATAGAATTAAGAGTAGAAAATAGTAAGATTGTAGAATTAGGAGACAGGGATATGGAGAGATAGATAGATAGATAGATAGATAGATAGATAGATAGATAGATAGATAGATAGATTGATTTTTTTTTTTTGAGACAGGGTATATGTATTCCAGGTTGGCCTTGAACTCACCATGTATCCTAGGCTGGCTATGAACTTCTGGATTCTCTTGCCCCACTTTTCCCAATGCTGGAATTACAGTCTTGTGTCACCAGCGAAAATTAAACTTCTTTGTGTGTGTCTGGTGTTTTCTATGGTAGTAGAGTAGGTGTAGGCTGGGTGTATTTTACTATTTACATTTTTTACTGGAAAAATCATAAAATAAAAAAGTAATGTTACGAATCTATCCTGCCTGGAGATGTTGCTCCTTGGTAGAGTGTGTGCCTAGCTAGCATCCTTGGTAAGTTGGGTTTGGTCCCCTGCCAAAACCACCTTCCCCCCCCAAAAAAAACCCCCTCCAATCTGGAATCTTATGCTTCTTTTTCTGTCCTGAATGTTTGAAATTCAATAGCTAGAGAGATAATGGCAAACTAAATGACTATTCCTTGAAAGATAGGATGTATTTAGCAGTTGAACAAAGTCTTAATTTAGAAGAAGGAGCCTATTTTGAGTCTGTTTTCCCTTTTTCCCTTAGGGTCTCAAGGAAGAAGGTCTGGATTTGCTGGTGTTCAGTTCTGCAGCTGAACTGGAGTTGCTGGGCTTGGAGAAGCTGAAGTATGCACTGGCAGCCCTGGGCCTGAAGTGTGGAGGCACACTGCAAGAACGCGCAGCCAGGCTCTTCTCTGTCAGAGGCCTGGTGAGGGAGCAGATTGACCCAGTGTTATTTGCCAAGCCTTCAAAGGGGAAGAAGAAGTGAATTCACTAGGACAGATTGCTAATGTGCAGCCTCTTATATCCTGCCTTCTTTGGACTCCTGACCAATATTCCCATTAATATTAAAGGCTCATTTTTTAATAACCTAA
>NW_004524707.1:7945699-7959650 GCF_000260255.1 Octodon degus
AAAAAAAAAAAAAAAAAAAAAAAAAAAAGAAATTGATCCATGTGGTCCTGGTTGTTCACATAGGTTTGTAGATGTAAAGTTCCTTGTAGCAGTCTTTCTTTTAATGTCTGTAAGAGCTACGGCAATTGTAATTTCTTTTGCATTCTGATATTGGTCATATATCCCTCACCACTACACACACCACCTCACTATCTCCTGCTACTTTTTTTGTAATAGTGGCGATTGACCTCACGGCTTTAGTACTGAGCAGCTACATTTCTATGTCCTGTCCCTCCCACACTGTGAGACAGGGTCCTTCTACATTGCTTAGACTGGGCTTGAATTTTCAGTCCTCCTGTCTCAGTCTCCCAGAGTGCTGGCTTGTACCACCACACAGGTTAGCTCCATATTCTGAGCATCAGCTCCTGAGTCTTGCTGTCAAGTGATTAAATGGGCCATGTCGAGGTATTAGGATTAAATAAATAGTAGTATGTAAGGTGTCTAACAAAGTGCTTGCTCAGTTGTAGTTGCTCATTAAGTGAAAACTGTTGGGATACTCTGAGAGTAACACAGATAACTAGTAGAAATATTTTAAAATTTCTTTGTCACATTACAAAAATACAAGTGAAATTATAGCAGTATTACTATTTGTTTTCTTTTTCTTTCTTTCTTTTTTTTTTTTTTTTGCTTTTTGAGATAGTCTCATTGTAATCCAGGCTGGCCTTGAACTCATGTCAGTCCTATTCAGCCTTCCAAGTGCTGGGATTCCAGATATGGGTCACCATGCTCAGTTCAGGACCTTTATGTTAAGGCAGGGTTTTGTTAAGCTGTCTAGGTTGGACTGGATCTGAAGGTCCTCCTGCTTAATCCTCCCAGAGTGCTGGAATTACAGGTATGTGTCATCATTCCTGGCTGTTCAGAATATTTCAACATGTAAGCAGCGTAAGAAAATTAAATTTTTGTGTGTTATGACTTTAGAAATTGGTTGGACCAGTTGTATTTCAGGTGATGATGCATTGGGTGTAACTTGTGGCTTCCATGTGGACACTGCCACTCTGGAACCCAGGATAAAGCACAGTGGTTAGCATAGCTGAATAAACCACATGCATAGAGCTGGATCAAAGCTGAAGCGGGCAGGAAGCATGGGCCAACTGGGTATTCAGTGAGAGATGCATAAATGAAAGCTTTGTAAACAGTGAGTGTCACAGAAGTGTCCTTAAGACTCAGTACAAGACATGTTTGTCTTGGTTTTACTGATGTAGGCAGGGTAACCTCATGTGGCAAACTGCACGAGGTACCTGTTCACATTATGCATGGAGCTACAAGGTGTAGCTATAGTTTGCCATAATGAATTGGGGTTCTGGAGACTAGAATATTTTGCTGGGGTGTATGTAGTACAGTGGTAGGGTGTATGGTCAGTATGGTCAGAATGTGGGCTTGAATATCAAGTTGCATTCCTGCCCCTTTTTAATGCTTTGAGACCTTGCCTCACTACTCATTAAGTGGCCACAATTAAGTTGCTACGATTCTCAATTCAGATCTCCAGTTTAAAAAAAAAATTGTCAAAATGAAAACATGGGAATTAATAATGTGAACAGCTGCTCAGTGGAGCAAGATATGGTGGTCCATACCTGTGATCACAGCAGCTCAGGAGACTGAGGCTGGACGATCTTAAGTTGAAGCATACATAGCCTGGGCAACTTAGTGGTTTAGTGAGGCTAAGTCTCAAGACACTAAAAAGGGGTGGGGATGTAGCTGAGTGTGAAAGTGCTAGGTTCAGCCCAGTACTGGGGTGGGGGAACCCAAAAACCCTGAAAAAGGACAAATACTTGATGGAAATAGTATGAACCTAAATACTGGAGACTGGCCCTTACTGCAGGAAACATCAGGTTCTATTAAGCAAATTGTGTGGTTAATTCCTGCTTTAGCGTTGGAGTGGCAGGCAGTGTGGAAAAGTATGACACATCTGTATTGAAGTTTTTCTCGTCTTCATGTGCTACCTCTTCCAGCTCCCAAACCAAAGAAGACTAATAGAATTTACTCTGTAGCTCCCTAGCTCCTAACTAGTTGAGGATATCTGTCAGTGAAACATTGGGAGTTTGCACCCAATGGCATTGCATCTGTTGGAGGCTCCCATTTTGTCCCCATCCCTTTGAATGCAACTCATGTGGTCACAGTGGCCTGCAAATTCCTTGTAGTTTTCACCTGCCCCCTCTACCTCATTACTGTTCATGCCATGGTCACGGGGTCTCCTGGGGTTCATTGGACAAAATTTAATGCTCTGAGGTGTGCAGTGCCGCACTGTTCCTCTCACCTTGGACCTCCATGAGGTGTCCACAGGATGGCTCCTTTATTTTTCATCATGACTTCAAATAGCAATAATGGCCTGCATCCTGATTCTTTTCTGCCTATTTTAAAAATAATACTTCTTGCCAATTACTTATTTTATATCCTTTTCCCTACAGAGCTTACTCTATGTTTTGTTGGTTTGTACTAGGTATATGCTATACAAATAATTGTTGGATGAATGAATATAGTACAGTAGTACTAAGATGTATTTTACAAAACAAAGAATTCCCAAACTATTGGACATCCTTCAAAGGATCACATAGCTTGTCCTATACCTTGTACTTTGAAAGCGTTGCTTATAGATGTAGATACTTTGAATCTTTTTGAGGAAAATGGAACTATTTTACTGAGAGAGGAAACCTAAGAGCAGTTGAAAGGTATGTGTATGACAGTTCTACAGAAAGAGATTCTGTGGATGAATTAATTGCTCACCAGCTACCTGAGACATTCCTTTCTTTGAGGAAGGAAGACTTCTGTGTCCAGTAGAGGGTGCAGTGCGCTATCAGATACAAGCTGGGAGCTGCTTAGGAAGATAGGGAGAGGGCAGGGTAGTGGGATGGGGCTGGAGGGGCAGATAACTAGGTTCCTAAGAGTCCCATGTGGTCCCCATAAGCCCCACTACCCACATACAGAATGTGTGACAGGTAGTTGGGTGTAGCTGGCTCCAATTTGGTTGAGCTGGGTTCCTTTTGACTCGAATTTTCAGATTTTACTTTTTTCAGTCTACCTGTGAAGAACAAATCATTTGTAGATATGCTCAGTATCCTACAAAATCAGTATACTCTTTGATAAACAACTATCATAATCGTTCACTGGTCTTTCTGCTGAAAGTGTATAAGTATGTATATAGTGTATTCACCCAATTCTTTAATCTTTTCCTCAGCCTTCTGAGTAACTGGGATTATAGGTGTGCACATAGGCCTGGTTCACAGCTGTGTTACATGTACCTCTGACTGATTCTAGTGGGAAATGTGAACACTGATGCTATGCTTCCACTTGGTCATGATTCCTGACATGCATTGCCTCTTGACAAGTGAGGCAAAAGAGGCCTCTGTCTAGAGCACATGTCTGGAAATGTGGAAATACAAGGATATTAGTGTGTTTTTCTTCAAAGACTGACCAATTGAGTGAATGGACTGTAGAAGAAGGGCCAGGAGAGAAGTCACACTATGGAAGGAAAGGACCAAATCCCAGCCTCTGCTCTAGAAAATGACAAAAAGTAACTACTTTTAAATTCATGTTCTCAGGTTACCTTAAGTGAGTACCTAGGTAAATGAGGTCCCCCAAAACACTGGCAACCCTGGGAAAGTCCTGTGTCCCACAGGGCTTTGGAGAGGTGACTACTGCACTGACCAAGCCAAAGACGCTATTAATGTCATGGATCCTAGCACTACAATAGCCCCTGACAGCTGCCAGTCCTAGCTGGCCACATGCCTGCCTCTGCATAACAAGGAGGCCATGCCTGTAGCTGGCCAGAGGCCAGTGAGGATCTTGGTTTGGATCCTAACTCCTACTCTACCAGGGATTGAACTCAGGGCCTTATCCTAAGCTGCTTCTTCAGTCCATTTTACTTTATTGTTTTGGTTTTTAAATTTTTATTCATACATGTTTGGGATACATAATGATTATATTCATTGTGGAGATTTTTATTTTGTTTTTGTTTGAGACAGTCTTACTATTTAGCCTATATTAACTTTGGTTTTTTTTTTTGTTTTGTTTTTTTGGTGGAACCGGGGATTGAACTCAGGTCTTTGTGCTTGCCAGGGAAGCACTTATTCCACTGAGCCATCTCCCTGGCTATATTAACTTTGAATTTGAGACCTTTGTGCTTTAGCCTTCAGAGTGCTGGGATTATAGGTGTACAGCAAAGACTAAGACCTTTCTCTACTAGGCAGAGATGAGGAGACCCCGAGAGACCTCATGCAATTCTTACCAATAGTCTACTACCTTTGGATAGCACTTGATAACTTCACTGTGTAAGATCTATCCTAGGCATGCTTTTTCATTGGCATGCTCAAAAGAAAGTGTTTTGAATGTGGATTTATAGAGATAGCTTATGCAGCCAAGTAGTACTTAATGAAATTAATTATAATGTATCCTTGGCAAAGTGCTTGGTTAATATGTGCCAGATCCTGGGTTCCATCTGAGCACTACAAAAATACAAGTAATGGCTAATTTAAACATTACTCAAAGAAGGGTCTGTTATCTCTTCCTGCTGTAGTATAGAAACGAAGCCACAGAGCCCACTCATGATGCAGCCGCAAGGGCTCTGGCCTATTCAGGGGTTTGGGACCTATGGACTTGACCAGCACATGACTGCCTGGGAGTAGTTGCTGGGAACACTGGAAAGCAGAGGAAAACTGAGGCCTTTGGGAGATCTCTGGGGTAAAGCAGCCTTGTCCCTGCTTGGTCTCAGGCTCAGGCTCTCTGACTCTCCCACTGCTTCTTTCTGTATGGTTGCATTTCTTTAATGACCTGAGCACAACTTATGAACAGGCTGCAGTGACACAGGTAGTCTGGTCAGTGTCCTGAGGTCATAAGAATGACACTGGCTTTGCAGTCCAGACTGGTACAATCTTCCAGCCAAGCAAAAGTACAGCCAAGCCTGCAGGGATGTACCTGAGATCATTACCAGATCACCCTTAACCCTAGCATACAGCTGATTGGGCTGCACCCATCCAGTCAATATGGAAATGCCCCATATCCCAAGAAAGAGAGCTCCTGACCTGCCCACTGGAAAGGCTAATGAGAATCCATATTAGTATTAGTGTTACCCAGGCCCCACCACACTTACCACCTTCTTAAGGACAGGACCTGGTCTTTGTTTCCTGCCTCAGGCAGCTGATGATGGACAACAGGTGCACAGTGAATGTTGATTGAGTGAATGTAAAGCAGATGGGATTAGCTGGCTGCTGCCCATAAATAGTTCTCCCACTAGGATTCAGAGTTTGTTTACAGATAAGATTAAGGTCTTGAGGGTACAGGCTCAGGGGGTCTGGGTTCAAATTCCAGTAGGGCCAGACATCCTAGTTAGGCTGTATGACCTTGAACGACCTTAAGTTATGTATTTGGCCTTGGTTTCCCTTCTCTGAGGTTGCCATCTTGGGGGTGGGCTATAGAGTAACTCTAATCCAGTGGTCCTTGCAGAGTCTGCCAGCTGGCTTTGATGAGATGGGATCATACTGAGGACAAATGTAACTTGTCTGGTGACCCCCATTCCACATGTTTAACCTACGCCCAGGGCAAGGACTAGTTGGATCAAGTCAGCAGTAAGACCTTTGTGCTTCAGCAGCCTCTTTTCCCCAAAGAATCATGTCCTATGTTCCAAGAATTTGGGAACGAGCAGTCTTGTCCCAGGCTTGCAGGCACACAACCTTCTTCTGTACAGCTCTTGGTTATATTTTGTATTAGGAATTCAGTCCTGCACAGACTGAATTGTTTTCAAGTTGTTTATTCTCTCTTTCCTAAGACTTTTGTACATACTGTCTTCCTGAGTAATGGTATCCCTGCTTTCAATAAATTTAGGTTTGGTTTTTTAGTTTAAAAAAGAAAGAAAGAAAAAGAAATATAACGTATGTAATGGTAAGGAATCCTAGATACACAGAAGCAGCCTGGAGTCTTTGGGCTGGGATTAGAGAACTGCAGGATACCTTGTTGGGTTCCCAGTTTTGATCCTTCTAAGGAGAGGAACACACCATCTGAGGGTCTGCCCTTGAAAATGCTTTCACTGGCTGTAGAGGCTTTGCCTTTTTGACCAGGCTTCAGCCTTCAGGAGGGAGGCTGAGGTGCAAAGGCTGCTGATGTCTACCTGGAACCATCTCATATGGGCTGAGGCTGTGCTTCAGCAATTCCTACATTCCCCCCGGCCCTTGACAAATGGAGTGGCCACTGTGATGTGCCCAAATTAGAGGAAGCAAGTAAACTTCTGTCTCCTGCAACATCCCTGTTGATGATGCCTCCTTTTGGGAACTGTTCTCTCAACCTCGTCTTTCTCATTTCCTGTCCAGCTGGGCCCTATTCTCTCCCTGAGGATAGGACAGAGGGAGTCTGTGTGGGCAAGAGCTCTGCCCTCAAACTACACTCTCAGCCCAGAAGCAAAATTTATTTATTTATTTATTTATTTATTTATTTATTGTGGAACCAGGGATTGAACTCAGACCCTTGCGCTTGCCAGGAAAGCGCTTATTCTACTGAGCCATCTCCCCTGCCCATCTTGTGGGGTTCCCTGCCCCCTCTGGAACTGGGGATGAACTCAGGCCCTTGCACTTGCATGGAAGTGCATATTCCACTGAGCCATCTCTCTGGCCCCAGCAAAATTTAAAGACACCAAATTCTTCAATAATCAAGATAACATTTTAAAATTTTATTTAATGTGTTATTATTATTACTACTATTACTATTTTCTTGGCAGTACTGGGAATTGAACCCAGGGCTTCACACCAACTGAGCTCCTTTTTTTTAAAAATGTATTTTGTACAGGGTCTCACTATACAGCTCAGACTCATAGTGATCCTCCTGTTTCAGCCTTCCCAGGGCTGGGATTACAGGCATGTGCCACTAGGCCCAGTCTAGCTGGCCCGCAAGTGCACACTCCCCCCCCCCCCAGCATGTGGTACTGAAGATGGAACCCGGGTCCTTGTGCTTGCCAGATAGGCGCATAGACTGCTGAGCTCTGTCTCCCCCACCCCTGCCCTCCATTCTTAGCCCTTTTCAAAACTTTATCTCCCTAAATTGCAGACTAGCCTTCAAGTTTTGATCCTCTTGCCTCAGCCTAGTTTGAAGTTTTTTGAGCCTTGATTTCCCTGTGTTCTTGAGGCTGGTCTGAAATCCCTGATCTCCATTGCTGGGATTATAGGCACACATCAACATGTCTATTTCTTTTCTTTCTTCTTTTCTCTCTCTCTCTCTCTCTCTTTTTTTTTTTAACGGTACTGGGGATTGAACTCAGGACCTTGCACTTGCTAGGCAAGCACTTATTCTACTGAGCTATCTTCCCAGCCCTCTTTTTTATCTCTTTCTTTTTCTTGTCTTTTTTTTTTTTTTTTTTCCTGTATTTTTAGGGAAGAGTCTACAGGGTCTCATTACTAAATTGGACTCCTAGGGTTTTTTTTTTTCTTTCTTTTTTTTTTATGGAACGCTTCACAAATTCGCATGTCATCCTGAGGATGGGATAGAGGAAGTCCATTGCAGGGGCCATGCTAATCTTTGTATCAGTTCCAATTTTAGTAGTATATGTGCTGCGGAAGGGAGCACAAATTGGACTTGTAGTGATCCTCCTATTTACAGCCTCCCAAGAGTTGGGATTACACGGTGGGCCACCAAGCCCAGTCTCAGTCTGTTTCAACATGCCCCGGGGGTGGGGCCGGCACAGCTCTTCTTGTTTTTTTGAGACAGGGTGTCACTGTACAATTCAGGCTGGCCTTGAGCTCACTTTGTAGCCCAGGCTGGTCTCGAACTCACAACAATCCCCCTGCCTCAACTTTCTGAGGGCTGGAATTACAGGCGTGTGCCACCATGCCCAGTTCACCATGCCTATTTCTTAATTTAATATTTTCAAATATCAAAATTAGTGTTAATTCATGATGAGCAAAATATCAGAATTTTATTTAAAAGCGGATTAGCGGGGGGCCGAGGAGATGGCTCAGTGGAATAAGCACTTCCCTGGCAAAGTGCAAGGACCTGAGTTCAATCCCCGGTTCCACCAAAAAAATAAAAAAAATAAAAGCAGATTAGCTTCTCAGACATTAGCTTTTGTGAAATCATGTATGTCTCTTTGGACACAGTAGGCTTTTATTTCTAGCTCTGGATGTGCCTTGGACAAAGGTGGACCTGCAGCTTCCTTCTGAAGCTTTATTAAGAGGTCTGTCTGCCTGGAGAGGATCTGATGGCCACTTGAGTGGATCCTGGAAAGGGCTCCTCCAGCTTACTGAAGCCTCTACTCAACATAGCCCTGACTCACATATCAGTTGCAGCCTCATTGAGACCTGGAGCTTGGACCATCAGCTAAACTGTTCCTACATTCTTTGTTTCTGCGACAGGTTCTTTCTGCATAATCCAGATTGACCTTGAATTTGTGATCTTCGTGCCTCAACTCCCAAGTGCTGGGATTACAGACTGGTGCCACTACATCCTGTCTCCTCCTGAATTCTTGACTCACAAATACTGTATGGTAGTGCACGCCTATGATCCTAGCATTTGGAAGGCTGAGGCAGGAGGATCACTGCAAGTTTGAGGCCAGCTTGGGCTACATAGTGACTTCAAGGCCAGCCTGAACTGCATAGTGAGACCCTGTCTCTAAAAGTAAAAATGGCTGGGGAGGTAGATCTGTGTCCAGGCCTTGGACCCCAATACCACAAAACAAACAAGTAAATCCTTGGGAAGAGAATAAAATACAGAGTGAGGGAAAAAGTAATTCTTGTTTTTCATACCAGGGAGCCAACAGATATTCCCTGTTGAAAAGTCTTAAGTGACATCATGGCTTTGTATGTAAAGCATCAGCAGTGCCCTGAGCTGAATGAGGAAATGTGGAGTATCAGCTCACTGCTTTTCCTTATAAATTCTTCTGTGGTCTCTGATTTTGTCCATAGGTGTGTCTTTGAGCACACACATACATGCACACACATTGCCTTAGAGAACTCAGTCCCCACAAGAACATGCCATCATTTCAAATACCAAGAGGCAGGCAAATGCTTGAAGGACAGCTTAGAGTTCTCTGGCAGAGGAAGCAAAAAGTGTTTCCCAGAGGTGTTGGACTGCCTGGTGGCTGGAGTGTCACATTCCCTAATGAGGAGCAGGAGGGGGTAGCACATGCCAGTGGCTTCTCACCAGAGCGGATGGCGGAAGCTCATTTCCTTTCTGATAGCTTCAGCTGAGCTATTGATAACAAGTTTCTTGAAAGAGGATCTGTCCTGGTGGGACAGTGCTTATCCTAGGGATTCCCAGATGCCTCTATATTCGTTATTATGTATTCTGTTTGCTCAGCCCATAGCTCCATTATCTGGCAGAATGTGGAAATCCTCTCTCCCCTCCTTATCAGCCTGCTCTGGAGACTGGGGAACAGGCTAATGCACTTGTTAGTATCATCACAGACCCTGCTAATGCTTTCCCCGAGCTGCTGAGAATGCCCCCAATTCCCTGGTCAGCTCAGTGCCCACAGGCTAGAGAACAGGATCCCATCCTGGTCTAAGATTGCTATTTTGTTTGTTTTTGAGACAGTCTCCTTATGCATTCCAGGCTGGACTTGAACTCACTATGTAGCACAGGCTGGCCTCAAACTCATGGCAGTCTTCCTTCATCAGTCTCCTGAGAGCTGGGATTATAGGTGTGCACCACCATACATGACTGCTTTTGAGGTTTTTCCATCTCCTGATACCACACCATTTTATTCATCTGTGGAATGTAAGGAAGCCTTTCTGGTAGAAGAAGAGAAAATAGTGTTATTGGAAAATAGTGTTAAGGAGGGTAAGAGAGAGGGATGATGCATTAGGATTAGTTAATGGGCACAAAGTCAAAGCAAGACCTGGAGGAATACATTCTGGTATGCTATTGCACAGAAGGTGACTGGCTAACAGTACCGTAGCATAAAGAGTATGACTCTAGAGAAGATGCACATATAGCATGTGCAGGCCTTCAGTTCAATTACTAGCATAGGCATGGATGGATGGATGGATGGATAGATATGTATTAGTGTTATATACAACATAGTAATATATTAATATGATTTGTAATATTAAATATATAATGCCAATATTTCTATATAATATATTAATATGCTATGAAATACACTTTTTTTGTATTTAGTACAGGGTCTTCAGGGTCTCACTACACAGATCGGACTCATAGTGATCCTTCTGCTTTCAGCCTCCCAAGTTCTGGGATTACAGGTGTGCACCAGCATGCTCAGTCTCAATCTCTGTCTCAGTGTGCCCTGTGGGTGGGGCCAGCATGGCATTCGGAACCAGAGATTGAACCCCAGTTCCTAAGTCTACCTAAGCAGGTGCTTTAATCTTCTGTGAGCTATGTGGCTGGCCCTGTATTTATATATTACAGCTTTTATAATGCTCCTACATAGGATAGTTACATATACTCTACTGCTATATGTATATTGTAGGGATTACTTAATATATCTATTTTTTTGTTGTTGTTGTAATTAGAAGTACTGGGACTGAACCTAGGGTCCTTGCACTGAGCTACATATCCAGCTGTTTTACTTTTATGTTTATTTTGAGACAGGATCTTGTTAAATTCTTAAGTTGCACATGTGTAAATATCGTATTGTCTCCCTAGTATAAGAACTCAAGAATTACAAATAGAAAGGTATAACACAATTAAAAGGAAAGCGAGAACTTGAGGATTGGACAGTGAGGAGAGGGCAAGGAGAAAAGCTGGGAAACATGACAGGAGCAAAGCCATACATTTGTACACACAAGGTGGGTAAGGAAATGGTCCTGAGAAACATCAGCAGGTTTTTGAAATTAGCAGTTAATTGGTAGGTTCTCACCCTGACTAATTTTATATATGCTGATACCTGTGAACCAAGCAACTGCATTGAAGATAGCAATGTGTAATAGAAGGGTCACACTTGGAATGCCTGTTGTTCTGATCTTCTAAATACATACTTTTTGTCATGACATACCAATTATTACCATGCTGTCTCTCAAGTAAGAGTTTTTTTTTTTTTCTTTAAATAAAGGGTAAGGGGCTGGGGAGATGGCTCAGTGGAATAAGCGCTTCCCTGGCCAGTGCAAGGGCCTGAATTCAATCTCTGGTTCCAAAAAAATAAATAAATAAAGGTAATAAATGAAAACAAGATAAGAAAAAAATTTCATAGGATGGTCCTGCTACAATGCTGTATATGGTTAGATTTCTAAATTTTTGTGTAAAAATATGTAAGCGTTTATTCCTATTTTTTATTTTTTTATTTTCTTTCGGAACCGGGGATTGAACTCAGGCCCTTGTGCTTGCCAGGCAAGCACTTATTCTACTGAGCTAACTCCCTGGCCCCTATTCCTATTTTTTTTTTAAATTTTTTTTCATATTCTGTAAGGACTTAAAGTTCAACACATCAATACTTGATGGAATACCTGTTCCATGTTATGCCTAAGATGTTGATATTTAGACAGATAGGGCAAACCGAACTGCTTATGTTGCAGGGTAATAATAAGCTTCTCTTCTGGAGAGTTAACAACCTAAGTTTGCAGATCAAAAATTGAGAAAAGGAAGGGCTGCAAGGTCAGCCAACATTTTGGCTCTAGCCTTTCAAGGTCAGTGAAGACTTAGGACATAGGAGAACCTGTACTGTAACATCATGTAACTCAGTTGTGCCCCAAATTTTCTGATCAAGGAGATTATGGAGCCACAGAGGAATGTGATCGATGATGTATAGTGTGCCTAATGAAGAGAAAACATTCCCTCAGGCTTTCACAGAGAGAAATTGGTCAAGAAGTGACCGTGACTCATCTACATGGCTGACATTGACAAAGGATCTACAAACTGCGGTGCAGGGTTACAGGATAAATCCTGAGGGGAGTTGACTGACCTTATCGGATACAAAAGCTACATTTCTTGTTATATAGGTCTTGCTTTATCTTGGTCTTAACCATCAAGCAGAAACGTATAAAAACGAGGTATATAAAGTAAAGCCATATTGATATGCTGAGCTGTAAAAGGCTCAAGTCAACAACTTCTGTGGATAACCCACTACTATTGTGGACTGCTGGACTGTGTTGGATTTTTTGGCTAAATTCAAGCACCTATAGTATTTAGATGCCAATAGATTACCCATCTCTGACAGGACTAAACAAAAAAAGGTGATACAAAGGAAGGACCATTTTGTATTTGTATATACAGAATAGTTAGAATAGATGTACAGTTACTTTCGCTTAAATCAATGAGAAGAAAGATTTGTACTAATAGTATTCGGACAGGATATCCTGTCTGCTTCTGGTACTATGGAAAGATAACTTTTTTTTTTTTTGGTGGAGCTGGGGATTGAACTCAGGCCCTTGTGCTTGCCAGGCAAGCACTTATTCAACTGAGCTATCTCCCCAGCCCCTGCTTCTTATACTATGGATAATCACTAAGAAGATAACAATGTACAAGGTATTAATTATTGAAACTGTCCTATTAATCAGCTTTGAAAAAAAATTCTGAAGTTGCCCAGGTTGAACTCCCAAAGTGCTGGGATTATAGGCCTGTGCCACTATGCTCAGTTTATTATAGCTATTATTAAATTATAGCTATTTACTGTAACTTTTTGAAATATATATTAATATAGAAATTTTGTACTAATATATTACATATTATAAACTTTGTATTAACAAATGATATGTGACATATTTATAATATATTATATATATATATGTATATAGTTGTATATTCCAAATTAGGTAGAAGAGGATTTAAAAAAATTTTTTATGAGGGCTGGAAGTGGTGGAACACACCTATAATCCCAGCACTTGGGAGGCTGATGTAGGAGGATTGCTGTGAGGTTAAGGGCAGTCTGGGTTACATAGCAGGACATTGTCTCAAAAAACAAACAAAAAAATGAAGAAAAAAATTTATTAGTACTTGTTTGCAGTACATAGTGATTAAATTCACTATGTAGAGCTGGATTTTGTACAAAACATCCTAATTTCTTTTACAGAAAAAATTACAGCCTAATTTCTTTCCCCTTCCCTTTCCCTATCTCTAGATCTCTTTCCCTTTTGCAAAAGATCTGTCTCTTTGATTCCTATTATCCAGCCCTATTTTGCTTTTTATTTATAGTTCAGGTTTCTCATATGAGAGATACCATGTGATAATTAAGTTTATGAGCCTGATTTGTTTTGCTTGACATTATGGTCTCTGAGTATATATATTTTCCTTTCCAATGATTCAAATGTATCCTTCTTTGACACAGTAGTACTGCATTAGGTATAAATACCATGTTTTGGAATCAGAATTGAACTCAGGACTTTGCACTTGCCAGACAGGTTGTATGACTTAGCTATATCTCTGGTTCGATATTGTATATTCTTTATCCATTCATCTGTTGATGAACATCTGTTTGTTGTTTTTGATACAGGCTGATTCCAAGATTTAGCTTTCATGATTGTGCTGCTATGAGTATGGATGCCTATCACCAAAATATGTCTTTAACTCTTTCAGAAAGATACTTAGACAGAAAATAGCTGAGTCAAATGGAATTTCTAGTTTTAGTTTGAGGAATCCCCGCACTGATTTCCACAGTGGTTGTACCAGTTTACACTCTCATTAGCAGTGTAGAGGGTTCCTTTTCTTCTGCAACCTGGCCAGCATTTGTTATTATTGATTTCTTGATGAGGGCCATTTCTTCTGGAGTGAGATGGAATTTCAAGTTTGTTTTCTGCTAGGTGTGGTAGTGCATGTCTGTAATCCCAGCACTCAGAAGGCTGAGGCCAGAGGATTAGAGGATCTGTGTGAGTTTGAGACCAGACCCTGTCTCAAAAAGACAAATAAATAAATAATTTGCATTTCCCAGTATTGTAGGACTCTTCATGTAAGTGCCGGCCATTTGTCTTTTTATGAACTTTGTTTCACTTGCCTGTTTTTCTATTTCTATTTCTATTTCTATTTCTATTTCTATTTCTATTTCTATTTCTAT
>NW_004524707.1:7960096-7964541 GCF_000260255.1 Octodon degus
AGGTTTCCTTGTGTAGTTCAGGATGGCTTTGAACTCACTTGTAGCTCAGGCTGCCCTTGAACTTGAAGTGATCCTCCTGCCCCAGCCTTCTGAGTGCTGAGAGTTTTTCAAGCCATGACCATTTAATTCAAATCACAAAACTTGAGATGCACACCTAACATATAACCTTCTTATACTATTTAACTGCAAATAAAGTTTCTTTTCAGGGCATCAGTGCAATTAAGTTGAAATTATCTAAATAAATTTCTAATGCCATTCTTAAAGTATTACATATCGACTATATTGAGAATAAACTTAAGCATTACTTTTTTTTTTTTTTTTAGGACTAATGATAAATGATGAGGTACAATAACTTCAGATTTCCTAGCCGTAAACCCCTAAGTTAAGTTTGCACTGACTTTAAATACTGGTGGCTTTTTAGTAATGAGAGATCTGTGTTGCTCAGTACCCAATCTTTAATACAAAGACTTATGATTACTTTTTCAAATAATTCGTTCTCACCAACATGTAAGCCCTTAACAGACCCATAATAAAAAACAAATTTGTGGGGCTGGTGAGATGGCTCAGTGGTCTAAAGCACCTACTTAGAACAAGCTTAGCAAAGCACAGGGAACATGGTTCAATCCCCCAGCACCATATGCCAGCCAGCCCCGCCCCCTGGTGGGCTGAGCTGGCCACATACACACACACACACACACACACACACACACACACACACAAATAAATAAATAAAATTAAAAAAAATGAATTTGCAAAACTGGGCCATTTTAATGTTTTTACAGTTTAATAAATAGTTTTCCTGATGAATGTAGTTATGAGAGTTCAGCGGTATTCGTTAGGTTTTCCTGATTGGTTTGTAGTCTTCAATAAGTGTAAGAAGTTATTGTATGAAACATCTGCCAAACTAGTAAGACTGCATTGAAGCATCCATCATTTTCAGGATTGTTGGTTACCTGGGCATATTTACCCCAGATAACCTTGCCTCCTTGTGTCACAAGGCCCAAATTGCTCATGTTCACCTCAGTCACTGTTCCTTTGATAATAACACTCAAAGTTGTATACAGTGGTGATGAAGGATTCTTTTTCACACCAAGTATTGGCAGGCAAAAGGTGGCTTTCAATTCAGGATATGTTACATGGGCCTTCTTAAAATGTAAGTCCATTGGCATAATGAATCTTTCATATTTAGGTGGTTTTCTTGTAAAGCCATCTCCAACAAAGCAGACTTTAGTGACCATCCTCTTCCATGCCTTTTTTCTCTTTCCAGTTTGAGTAACTTTTAATACTTCATTACTCCTTGGGCATGAACTTTGGGCAGAGGAACTTCCCATTTTCCTGGCTTTTCATTTTTGTTTAATCATATTGAAAAGTACTTTTGCATGAGACTGTCCTTCTCTGTCCAGGTAGGCAGGGTGCTGTTCCTTGTGGAGTCTTTTCATTATTTGCTTGGTGTTTCTCTTTTCATGCATCTTGATAGTCTTCTTCGTTTGTATTTTCTCTGCGTGGCGCTGTTTGTGGTGGCGCTTAGCCTTTAGGCAAATCTTTTTTTTTTTTTGCCTTCTTTGAACATTCATGAGACTCCTGACTTTCCTTCTTTCTCTTTTTCTCATGGTAATCCAACCAGTGCCCATAGTGTTTACGGTGTAATTCAATATATTCCTGTAATTCAATATATTCCTTCTGTGGCATGATGACAGCTGCAGAGCCACCATGGGTGGCCTTAGGTGTGCAAGGAAAGGTCCTAACTTTGGGGTGTCCCAGATGATAAGCTGCCCTGAGTGCTGAGATTACAGGTGTGTGCCACTACTCTAGGTTCATTTGTTCTTTTTTTTTTTTCGGAACCAGGGACTGAACTCAGATCCTTTCGTTTGCCAGTCAAGCGCTTATCCTACTGAGCCATCTCCCCGGCCGGTTCATTTGTTCTTATCACAGAAAAACAATACATGTTTGATAGATAAGCTAAATATGCTGCCTTCTATCATTGTACAATGTACATGCATATCAGAACATCACTTGGGGCTGGCTAGATAGCTCAGTGAACTAAAGTACCTGCCAGGGACCAGGGTTCAATTCCCAGTATGCTATGCCAGCCCTGCCCATGGGGTGCACTGTGATGGTGACTGAGACTGGGCATGGTGGTACGTGTCTATAATCTCAGTGCTTGGGAGGCTGAAAACAGGAGGATCACTACGAGTCTGATCTAGTGAGACCCTGTAGACCCTGTTCTAAATACATAAAAAAAAATCATACTGTACACCATAAATATGCACTAAGTACTTAGATTGCCCAGGTTGTATGTCATTGTAAGCATTTAAAAATTAAAAAAAAAAATCCTTTCCATCTGGAACAAAGTGATCCTGAACAGAGGCCAATGGCATCACATGAGTTCAGGGGAACAGGGCTGGTGGGAAAGAAGACTTTCCTCAGGTTACTATGTATATACTGTCATTGCCTGCCTATCCTTGTTCATGTTTACACTGACCTGAAAGTGGCTGTGAGGTGGAGAAACTGACCTGGAGTTAGGTGTCTGTACAAGAAAGACACTTTTCATGGTCTTTTTGCCAAGTTTATGTGACTTTTTTTTTTTTCAACCTAAGGTTATCTGTTGGGCCAAGTGCAGCTTAAGTGACATGCTTAGCATTCACAAGACCCTAACTCCCATCCCCAGTGCTACAAGACCAAAACAAACATAGAATATGTGTTGGTGCTAGTTTCCAATGAATACAGCCTTAATCTGTGCTTAATTTTCATATCTTTAATTTTCTATTTCAAATTTTTTTCTTTATCAAACAGTTTATTTAGAAATAATTTATAACTATACAATTCAGGTATTTGAGGTATATCAGACAGTAGCATTTACTCTTACTCACAGAGCTATGCAACCATCACCACACTTTGGCACATTCTTGTTTTTTTTTTATTTTACTTTTTTTTTTTTGGCAGAACCAGGGATTGAACTCAGACCCTTGTGCTTACCAGGGAAGTGCATATTCCACTGAGCCATGTCCCCAGCCCCATTGGCACATTTTTGTCACCCCTCGTGGCTGTGTTGTCAGCATACACTCCTCCCCTGGGTCCTAGACAGACACTAATGTGCTTCCTGGCACTGTGGGTTTAGTCATTATGGATATTTTGTGTCTTTTGTTTGTAGAGGGTCTCATTAAGCAGCTCAGACTTGTAGTGATCCTCTTGTTTTCAGCCTCCCCAGCCCTGGGATTATGAGTGTGTTTCACCATGCCTGGACTGAGTTGCTGGTTCAGTGTGCCCGGGGGGCGGAGCTGGCACATCATGGAGTACCAGGGATTGAACCCCGATCCCTGTGCTTGCCTAAGCAGGCACTTAGTCCACTGAGCTATCTTGCTGATCCTTATTATGGATATTTCATACAACGTGGAGGATAATACAGTATGTGGTCAAGCTTCTCTGACTTAGCTGATGTTTTCAATATTTAATTTTTTAAATTAATGTTCTATTTTATGGCAATACATTTTATTAATTATCAGTTGGAATTTGGGCTATTCCCACTGTTTTTGTTGTTTACTTTCCTCTCCTTCCCTGCTCTCCCATTGCATTTTTTCCTCCCTCTGCCCATTCTGTCTTTCTTGTGGTTTGAATTTGGGGCCTTTGCATTGCATCTTGGGGATTGAACTCGGGGCCTTTGCATTGAGCTACATTTCTAGCCCTTTTATAATTTTTTATTTTGAGAGGGTCTTGCTAAATTGCCTAGTTGGCACTTGAATTTATAATCTTCTTGCCCCAGCCTCCCAGGATGCTAAGAATATAGATGTGCGCCACCATGTCTCACAGTTCCCAGTTTCTTACTACTGTGGTAATGATGTGATCATTCATCTATAATGTGTGGACATATGTTTTTTTTTTTTTTTTTCATTTCTTCCAGGTATTTTCTTAGGAATTGAGTTGTGAGGTCATAGATCAAGTCTACATTTAACATTTTGAGAAACTGTCGAACATTTTTTCAAAGCAGAGCACCTTTACATTCTCACAGCAATATATATGGGCTCCAATGTCTCCACATTCCCACAGCAACTTAGTCATTGTCTTTTTGTTTATTGCCATTGTCGTGTTTTTGTGTAGGACTGTCCTCTGACCTTTGGTGTAGAGCTTTGGTGCAGTTATAACCTTAGCACCTACTGAAATTCTTACCCAAGAGAGATTATGTGGTTTGTATTTACAGAACTACAATAAGGGAAAAATATGGAACACTTCATGAAGTTGCGTTTCATCCTTGCACAGGGGCCATGCGAATCTTCTCTGTATCGTTCCAATTTTAGTATATGTGCTGCCAAAGCAAGCACTGTAGTAAGGGTTAAAAAGTATCTTGGGGGTCTGGTGAGATGGCTCAGTGGTCTAAAGCACCTACTTAGAACAAGCTTAGCAAAGCACAGGGACCACTGTTCAATCCCCCAGTACCACATGCCAGCCAG
>NW_004524707.1:7965272-7968518 GCF_000260255.1 Octodon degus
ACACACACACACACACACACACACACACACACATACACACACACACACAAATTAAAAAAAAAAAAGAAAAATGTATTACAGTGAGGAACACTTTGCCATTAATCTTTCTCACAGTACCCATTCCCCTTTCCAGCTTGGAATACACTTAACTCATTGTTCTTTTATATATATATAAAAGCATGTGGTAGCAGTACCAGGGATTGGACCAAATCCTTGCACTTGCCAGGCAGGCGCTTAGACCACCTAGTTATCGCCCCAGCCCTCTTGTCACTTTTATTTATTTTTATTTATTTATTTTTTTTGTGGAACCAGGGATTGAACTCAGACTCTTGCGCTTGCCAGGCAAGCACTTACTCTACTGAGCCTCCCCAGCCCCCCTCTTGTCACTTAAAGCAACTCTGAAAGTTATTCTTTTGCAATTTTTAGTTGTGCAGTTGTGGCTGCCTCAGTGTCTTGAATCTATTAGAAATGTTTGCCATTCATGGTTATTTTGACTTAATTTTTCAAATTTATTTTATTTTTAATTTTATTTTTTAAAGAGTACAAATTCGAATTAAACCAGAAGAATTACAAGTGATATTGATTTTCACTTAACAAAGTAATATGAATTTCAGTTTTTGTTGTAATACATAGTGGTGTCTTCCAACCATTTATTCATATTACTAGAGATATGCATGTAAAATTGGAAGAAGAAAGCAAAAAAGGAGAAATATATAAGAAATTAAGAAGACAAAAACAAGAAATGATTGAAAAAGATGAAACAAAGTAAAGCACTAACTGCTTCTTTCCATAGACCAGCAGAAATGCACAGTACAGTTGTCCAAACCATCCTGCTTACATATATAGATAAATCTATTTTTCCCCACTCCCTCTTCTGTCCTTTTCCTCAACTCAGTAAATCTTTCTTTTTTGATAAGTTCATTCCTTTTTACCAGTGTCTATTGTAGCCTTCAGATTCCAGTTTTCTCTTTCAGGTTCTTACACTAAGGAGGCAATATGATGTTTGCACATGTGAGTCTGATTTATTTCACATCAGTATGTTCGCTAGTGGCATCCATTTACCAACAAAAGATTCAAATTTATCCTGTTTTATAGCTGAATAGTACTCCATTGTGAAAATATACCACATCTTCCTTATCTATTCTTCAGTTGATGGCCATTTAGGTTGTTTCTGGGATTTAGCTATAACAAATTGTGCTGCTATAAATATAGGAGCACATATATCGCTGTGGTATGAGGTTTTCAGTTCTTCTGGAAAAATACCCAGGAGGAGAATAGCTGTCTTGAATGGGATCTTTAATCCTAGCTTTTTAAGGAATCTCCACACTAATTTTCATAGTGGTTGTACCAGCCTGCACTCCCACCAACAGTGCAGCAGGATTCCTTTTTCTCCACAGTCCCTCCATCGTTTATTATTGGTGACTTTTGATGTTAGCCATTCTTCTGGGGTGAGATGGAATCTCAGTGTTGTTTTCATTTGCAGTTTTTTTTTTTTTTTGGAACTGGGGACTGAACTCAGGCCCTTGTGCTTGCCAGGAAAGTGCTTATTCTACTGAGCCATCTCCCCGGCCCCACATTTGCATTTCTTGAATGCTCAATGATGTTGAACATATTTTCATATATTTACTTGCCATTTGTATTTCTTCCTCTGAGAAGTGTATATTCATCTCAGATGCCCAGTTTTGGATTGGGTCTTTGAATTTTGGAGGGCCTGATTTTTTAAAAAAATTCTTTATATGTTCTAGATAGAAGGCCTTTGTCTGAGGGACAGTTGGCTATAATTTTTTCCCCCCAGTTTGTGGGTTTTGTTTTTACTCTGTTGGTGATTTGCTTTGCAGTGTAGAAACCTTTCAAAAAGATGAGATCCCAGTTGTTGATTCTTTAAAGTATTTCCCATGCAGTTTGGTTTTTGTTCATGAACTCTCTACCTACCTCTGTAACATTTATACCTACATTTTCCTCAAAAAGATTTAGTGTTTCTGTTTTAATATTTAAATCTTTGATCCATTTTGTCTGTATCTTTGTGCATGATGATAGGCATGGGTGTAGTTTTAGCCTTCGGCATGTGGAAAGACAGTTTTTCCAGTACCATTTATAAAAGAGGCTCTTTCTTCCAGTGAGCCTGTTTGGCCCCTTTATCAAAGATAAGGTGGCTGAGTGTGTTTGTAGTTGTTCCACTGATCCTCAGCTCTGTCTCTATGACAGTACCATGCTGATTTTATCACAGTAGCTTGATAGTGTAATTTCAGGTCAGGGATTGTGATACTTCCTGCCTTTCCTTTATTTTCCAGGATTGCTTTTGATATTCTGGGTCTTATCTGGTTCCAAATGAATTTGAGGAAAATTTTCTCTAGCTCGGTGAGGTATGCTAATAGTATTTTAGTCAAGATTGCACTGAATCTGTATAGCAATTTTGGGACTATGGCTATTTTCACAATGTTGATTCTATCTAAGAGCATGGAATATTTTTCCATTTTCTCAAATTTTCTTCAGTCTCTTTTCTCAGAGTACCATAATTTTCACTGTATAAATCTTTTATGTCCTCTGTGAGATTGATTCTTAAGTGTTTAATTTTTTGGATGTTATTGTGAAAGACGTATTTTCCTTAATTTCTCTCTCAGGGTATTCATAAAATACTACTGCTTTTTGTATCCTGCTACCTTGTTGAATTTGGTGGTTAAATCTACAAGACTCTTGGTGGAGTTTTTGGGGTCCTCTATGTAGAGTGTCATGTCATCTGCAAATAATGATAATTTCACTTATTCTTTTGCAATCCTTAGTCCTTTTATTTCTCTGTCTTTTCTAATTGTTCTGGCTAATGTTTCCAGGATTAAATTGAATAGGAGTGGAGACAGTGTACACCCTTGTCTTGTTCCTGATTTTAAATGAAGGCCTTTGGCTATTGGTTTTTCATAGATGGCTTTTATCAGGTTGAGATATAGATCATCTAGTCCAATTCTCTGATGGGTTTTTATCATGAATTGGTGTTGGATTTTGTATTTTGACTTTGTTAAAGACTAGAATCTGGTGCCAGATCTGGTGAATAAGTGGAGGAAAACACACCATAATTTTTTTTGAGACTTTTTCTGTTGGATGGCACTCAGTAGTGGCATTCACTGTATTTTTAATCACATCTTGTATTAAAGAGGACTAAAGAGGGGCTGCAGGGAGATGGCTCAGTAGAATAAGTGCTTCCCTGGCAAGTGCAAGGGCCTGAGTTCAATCCCCAGTTCCTCCAAAAAAAAA
>NW_004524707.1:7968658-7987557 GCF_000260255.1 Octodon degus
TTTTTTTGTGGAACCAGGGATTGAACTCAGGCCCTTGCACTTGCCAGGGAAGCACTTATTCCACTGAGCCATCTCCCTGGCCCCTGGAGGGTATATTTTGAAGGAGATTGATGGCAATACGTTTTTTACTGTAATATTTTTATATTTATGCATTTATTAGTAGTACATGCCTGAAGTACATAAAGTCAGCATTTCTCATGGGGAGTTTGTACATGTAAATAATACATCTTGTTCTTTTATGTATTTAGTACAGGACCTGCAGGGTCTCACTACGTAGATTGGAGTCATAGTGATCCTCCTATTTTCAGCCTCCCAATCACTGGGATTACAGGAGTGCACCATCATGCCCAGTCTCAATTGCCCTCTCTGTGCACCCTGGGGGGTGGGGCCGGCATGGCTTTTGTTGCCTGCATTCAAACCCTGTGCTCTGCCATTTAGTCCAGATATGGCCAGCTCTTTGCTCTTGCCGGGCCGGTGTTTATGCTATTGAGCTCTCTGCCTGACCCAGAGCTGCATTGCTTTTATTTTTTTTTCCATCCCCTTTCTCTTTTGCCTCCCCTATACCCTCCATCTTTTATTCCCCTATCCATTTGAAAAATATCTTCTTACTGTTTATTAATAATAAATATTCTTTTTAATATAAACATTCATTGTATATTTCAATCACAACTTGCAATTAAAAAAGAACTTGCAAGATCACAGCCTCAATATACCTTCCCCAAGCATCTCTGTCTAGACAATTACCCTGTCCTTCCTTCCCTCTTTCTTATCAGTGCACATTAATTTTAGAAAGTATTGGATTTCAATTTGTGGATATTGATCATATCCATTGCTCCATATTTCCTTCCCTCTTCTCTTCCTCTTGTCTAATACTCACCTCCCTTCTCCTTTCATGCTATCATTTTTAGATCTCATATGTTAGGGAGAATGTTTTGTTTCACTCAATATGATCATCTTCAGTTGTAAGAAATTTTCAGGTTTCTTAGCCCAAATAGAAAGAAGTAGAGCCAGGAGTGGTGGTGTGTACCTGTTATCCCAGGACTTGGGAGGCTGAGGCAGGAATTTAAGGCCAGCTTGCTAGGTTGCAAAGTAAGTTCAAGGCCAGCCTGAATTGTATAGTGAAACCTTGTCTCAAAAATAAAATAAAATAATATATAAAATAAAAATAAAATAATTAAAGGGACCAGCGAGATAGCTCAGCAGAGTAAAGCACCTTCTTAGGCAAGCTTAGAGAAGTGCAGGGACTGTGGTTCGATTCTTGGCACCACATGCTGTGCCAGTTCCCACTCCCATAGCAGGCTGAGCTGGCCAAAGTTTGGGTATAGTGGCACATGCCTGTAAACCCAGTGCTGAGGAGGCTGAAAGCAGGAGCATCACCATGAGTCTGAGCTGTGTAATGAGACCTTACAACAATCAAATACATTAAAAAAAATTAAAAAGTCAAACAAAGTGGTTTACTTTTTTCTCTTCATCATTATCCTTTTTCTCCATCTTTGTCTTCTTTTTCTTCAACTTTTTCTCATCTTCCCTTTCTTTCAGCAAAGGCTATCTGAGCAATTATTTTCCAGGTACTGTGTGTGGCATGACTACAGGAATGCGTGAATATGCATCACTCCACGGGAAGGGTGTCATCCAGCTGTTTTGGGGAGAGTTGGTGTGGTCAGAACATTGGGGAAGAATTCTCATGAAGAAAGGATATTTATGGTGATAGCTGGGAGTAGAACAGTAATAGAACACTTGCCTCACCTGTGTAAGGCCCTGGGTTTAATCTCCTGCTGTGCAAAATACCACCACCACCACCAACCACAACTACAACATCATTAGTTTATGAAGAGAATTGTCAGATGAGATGCATCAATGGCAAAGAAGAGACAGAAGGTATAGATACCTGAACAGCCAGAGTGACCATGGAAGGGGGCTGGTACCTGGACAGAACTGGGCACGGGCCTGAAATAAGGAAGTTAGGCCAGTGAGGGCTGAGCAGGGGATGGGCTGTTGCACTCTTCAGGGAGATGGCCGGGTGGCAGGGCCCACATCACTGCCTGGTGTCCTGCCTCCTACATCAGAGTTCTAGGACAGCAACAGGTAAAGAGGTATTGGAGTTGAGGGGAAAGACACAAGAAGGGTTTTGGGCAGGAGCAGGGTGGATAATCTTTGGATTTCCATGTTGTTAACTTTGATTTTTAATATATTTGATTTGCATATAACATGATTTTGTTTGGAGAAACAGACTTACTGTTCACCTATTCTTACTTTTTTTATTTTTGGAGATAAAGCTTTATTGTGTAGTGCAGGCTGTCCTTGAATTCCATATGTAGTCCAGGCTGCCCTCAAACTTGTGGTAGTCCTGCTGCCTCAGCAGTCTAAGTACTGACATTACAGGTATGCACCACCACGCCCTGCTCTTTACTCTCAAATATCCAGAGAAAGTAGATAAAAAAAAAAAAAAAAAAAACAGGAAAATACTTTCCCCAGTAATTTTCCCTTCACCACAAGCAGGCAGGCAGGTGAGGCACCATGTGAAGGGCCAGCTTACAAATCCAGTGAGGTGTTTTCTTTCACCTGAATTCTCCATCCTCCTCCATTCTAACAGGTCTGCTATTGGGCCCAACCCTGCTTACCCTACTGAATATGTAACACCCTAATTGCTGAACCTGCCCTTAGCAGAGGGACTCCTGCAGTGAATCCCTCTGGCTACACAGCCATGTCTGGTGTAGGTGGGAAGACCAGAGTAGTGGGTCTGTGGAAAGGGGTTTGGATCAGAGGGGAGGACTATGGGAAGCCCTCCTCAAAGCTTAGGGGCAGCTGTGCCAGGGCTCTGTGAAAGGCAAGCTGCATAGAATGGCAGGGCTGAGTGAGAAAGCTAGAGAGCTGCTGTCCAGGCCTTGGAAGGTGGTCCAGAAGGAAGAACAAGCTAAGCAGTGTGTCTGGGTTGGAGGAGACCTGGCCCTGGATGCCTCTGTTCTAATGGATATGGAAATTATAGTGCAAAGTATTTGCAGTTTCCTATATAGCATTCATAGAATTATGCTTAGGCCATTCTCAGCATAATCTTTTTCTCTGAAGTAAAAGATTTCAGAAAATCTTATTTAATTTTTATATTTGTTTTTTTATTAATATATGTTTGCCATATATTGTTATATATTTCCCACACATAATGGTCATATCATGGGGGCATTTGTACCTGTATGTAATATAGATCAATTCTTTCCCCCCTCACCCTTCAAAAGCTCTTTACAAAAGCTCTTTCCATTTTTTTCCCTTCAATTCTCTTTTTTTTGAAAACAAAAAACCAAAAAATACCCTTTTTCCTCCCCTTCCCCCACTTCCCTTCATGTTTGAATGAATTCTTACTTCCCAATATCTTTCCTCCGTTTTGTCCTTATTTACCTTTTGGATTTTTCTCACAAAGATAATAGTGTGATATTTAAACTTCTGTGTCTGATTTATTTCACTTAAGATTCTTTTTGAGACAATGTCTTGGTATGTAGCTCAGTCTGGCCTCAAACTTGGAATGATCCTCCTGCCTCAGCCTCCCAGATAATGGGAAACAAGTTTGTGTCATCACGTCTTACTCTAACAAAATTTTAAAACCTTGAACAAGTCAGATTCATATGTGGTCTCAATGACTTCTGCTTTAGGAAGTTAAAAAAAGTTCTGACTTAGTTTTATAGTTGTGTTCCCATTTTCCAAACATTTTCCTTCACCAGTACGTATGGGGCTATTTGACAGTTTTCCTTTAAGTCTGACCTGACCCCACAGCCAGACGCAGGTCAGATCCACAGCCTGAGGGAAGGCCAGGCTGCTTCCTCTGCATGACAAAGGGCGGCTGCCTTCCCTCCCCAAGACTAATCTATCCATTGTAAAAAATCTCCCAATCCACATTCCCATCCTTCTTTTGGCTGGTAACTAATTGCCCAATTACTTTATTTCCCCAACAGAACCTTTCAGGCTGCCTGGAATCCACATTCATGACCTGAGCCCAAATCCCGAGGAGGTCTTGGGAGCCTGTAGTATCTGCCATTGGTCTGTCTGCCACACCCTGCCCTGCCCCCACCCACATCTGACCTGTGCTGACTGAGAGTGCTGGTTGGCCTGGGCTAAGGGATATTCTCAATGCGATTTCAGGGGGCTGGGACAGGGAAAATGGACACTAGAGATCATTGGATGATGTAGGAAGAACTCTAGCCTAGGAACAGGAAGACCTTTCTGTAGGTACATATCATTAATGGTGTGTGCTCAGGGACACTCATAGATGCTGTCATCTCTGTGAGCCTCAGTTTTCTTGGCTGTAAAACCTGGGGACAAGACAGTAGCATGGGTATTTGACTTCAGCTCTAAGCTCTCATTCTACAAGCTAGCAGGGAGGAGGGTCAGCTGCTTTAAGGGAGGTTTCCCCAGATAGAGGCCTCAGTTTCTGAAATAACCACAGATGGCCATGCAGTCTCAGTCACCTCAGATCTACCTGCAGCATGAGGCTCCAAATACCTGTCCTGGAGCCCTGGAGGAGCTCTGGGTATTTGTTGGCTCAGTGGTTCTAGCTCTTGCAGAGGACTATACTATAGGTTTGGTTCTCTTCTACCAGGCCAGTCCCAAAGGACCAGCAAGACAGCTGAGGGAAGCAGGGAGCCCCGTTGTGAACTTCCCCTCCCCTTTTCAGTCTTCCCTGGAAAGTGAGGTTTCATCTAGCTGGTTAGTTAACGTAGGTGTGGAAGGGGCTCCTGGCCATGCAGGGACTCCTAGAACCTTCCAACCTTGAGGTGTCTCCTGGGTGGGTGAGATCATGTGGCCTTCTGCAACCTGGGGACACCAAGGTCCCCACTGCACCACCACAAGGTCTGCAGTCTCATTGTGAACTTCCAGTCCATGGAGCTCCTGTTGGGGACTCAGGAGAGGCCATTGCTTTCAAGGACAGCCTGGGTGTTATATCCCCCCACCCCCCCAGTGATAAGCCACAGGGCTTCCTGTCAACCAGCAGCTAGGGTGGCTGCCTACTGCATATTTACTGAATGGCAACCCTGAAGAGCTTTTGGTAACTGAGGGCTATGGATCTTTGGGTGCCTGTAAATGTGACACTTCTGCACCTTTTGGTCTGACTTAAGGCCCAAATGTTTGCATCCTATGAGTCCTTTCCCTGCTAATCACTTGCAAAGAAAGGCAACAGTGGGTTTTTTGTTTGTTTTTTTACAGAAGGGTATACTTGTCACCCAGAGAACAGGGAGACCTTGTATTTTAAATGTTTATAAACTATGAGAATTGAGCTTCAGAGCTCGAGGAAGAGCTCTGTGTGTGTGTGTGTGTGTGTGTGTGTGTGTGTGTGTGTGTGTGTGTAACACTAGGCAAGCACTTTACCACTACTGTACTTGTCACTCCTAGGATGGAATTTTAACCCCTCCTTGGGTTTCCTTGGTAATAGAGGAGGAAGGGAAAAGAGAAAGGCAAAGAAGCAGAACTCTCAATTCTAGAAATCCTGAGACTCTCTCTGTGCCAGTCAGCTGTCAGGGTATCTGTATTTCTTCTCCTGTCAGCCTGGTACACATGTGGCATAACTGCTGTCTTCCCTTTGAACAACCCCCTGTTCCGTGATCATGGGCAGTCATGTGACAGTTTATACCCCAGTTTCTTCATCTATAAAGCCGCAACAACAATGGCAACTTGCTCTTTATGCTGTTAAATTTAACATATAGAAACATACAGAAAGCACTCAGAGCATGGTCCACAAGTGCTGTCAGCCATTATGATTATTATGATTTTTAAATTTTTAATATTTTTTTTTTTTTTTGCTGTACTGAGGATTGAATTCAGAGCCTGAAATATGCTAGGAAAGTGCTTTACCTTAACCTGCAGTCCAGTCGGAGTTATTCCTTCTCCTAAGACCACACCTACTTCCTACCAAACCCATGGTGAGCCTTCCATGAGCACAGGAAAAGACATACTGCAGCCAATCCCCATCAAAAATGGTGTTGCCTTGATTGTCAAACTCAATTTGCCACAAATTTGTGTTTAAATGCCAAAAAGTTTGAGAACAGAACATATTTTTCCAATAAGAATGGAAAACCATGGGCTGGTGAGATGGCTCAGTGGTCTAAAGCACCTACTTAGAACAAGCTAAGCTAAGCAAAAGCACAGCGACCAGGGTTCAATCCCCAGCACCACATGCCAGCCAGCCCCCGCCCCGCCCCCTGGTGGGCTGAGCTGGCCACACACACACACACACACACACACACACACTAAAAAAAAAAAAAAAAAAAAAATGGAAAACCAAGCCAGGTGTGGTGGTGCATGTCTATAATCCCAGCACTGGGAGGCTGAGGCAGAAGGATCATGGTGATTTCAAGGTAAGCCTGGACTACATAGCGAGAACCTGTCTCAAAACAAAAAGGAAGAAAAAAACAACTGTTGCTGAGACCCAAAATTTACACTCGAAAACTAACTCTAAAGTCACTGTGTAGCCCAGGTGGCCTTGAACTCCCAGCAGTCCTCCTGCCTCAGCCTCCCAAGTGCTGGGATTACAATTGTGTGCCACCACACCTGACAATGATTTCTCTCTTTAACTCTCATGGTTCTCACAGTTTTCCTCTTAGCATTACTGCTGGTATCACCCTCTTTGGAGCCATGATTATGATCTCTACACAAATAAAACACAAAAAATAGCACAATGACAACTGTTTGAATGTAGTAATACAAATACTGTGTGTCCTGTGGCTAAGTGGGATGCTCAGACAAGTGTGTGTGGCCCCTTTGTGTCTGTGTGTGGTAACATGTGATGTGTGACTCACTCTTCATCTATACAGGTTTTTTTCAAGTCAGGTTTTTAGTTTGATTATTGGGCAAAGCTATGAACACCAAGCAGATTTGTTTTCAACCTTACCCTTGCTGTTCATGTAGTGGAAAGTTGGAGCTGAGGTTTCTCTGGACCTCTCTCTACTCTGAACACATTATCCCATTGTTCTTGGCAATGTGTCATTTACTAAAAGAATGTTTTTAGAAATGTAAACATTCACTGTACTTTCGATTTCCCTTTATACATATATGCAAATACAGTGGTACCTTGATTTGTGAATGCCTCTGTGAACAGTTCAGTTCTTGAACAGAAGTATTTCGCAAAATTTTGCTTCTGTTGACAAACTCTGCATCAGATGACATTGAGCCTTATGGGAAATCTGATTGTGTTTTCAACAAATTTGGTTCGTGATCAGAATCATGGAAAGAATTAAGCTAATAAGTGGAGGCACCTGGGCCAGCAAAATAGCTCAGAAGACTAAGTGCCTGCTTAGGCAAGTGCAGAGAGTAGGTTTCGATCCCCAGCACTACATACTGTACTAGCCCTGCCCTTAGGTGCACAGAGTTGGCCACCCAATCCGGGTGTGGTGGTGCATGCCTATAATCCCAGCGCTGGTTGAAAACAGGAGGATCACTAGGAGTCTGAGCTGCATAGTGAGACCCTGTACCAAATACATTAAAAAAAAATATGGAGGTACCACTGTATATGTGCACATGTGTGTATGTGTATATGTGTACAGTGGCAATTTGTGTGTGATGTACTGGGCCCTCATCCGAGCTTTTCCATCCTTGAAAATTAGAAAGTTTTCTCTTCCATCTGGAACATGTGACACAAGAGGACTGTGAATAACATAGCATCCCCCAAGGGCCCAGGGTATCTACTTGCTTGGGAAGGGGAGGAGTTGATCTTTTCTTACTACCTGGTGGCCCTTGTGCAGATCCTCTTTTTCCTCCACCATCACTGCTCAACTCCATGTGGCAGAACACAGAGGTGGTGGCTGGAGTTTTAAGAAGTGCCTCTTCCTGTTATCTTCATGTCCCCTAAGCCAGAGGGGCCTCTGGAGACAGATGTCTGTGTTTATATCCCAAGCTCTCCACCACTGGTGAGGACACCAGGTTGCTTCACCCCATCTGGAAGAGGTGCCAGGAGCAGAGGATACCTGCTCCTGAAGGCTGTGTGAATCACCTTCTGAGCTCAGAACAGTGATGGTTCAGTTCCTGTTTGCTGGATTGGGGTTGCAGTGGGAGAGTGCCTGCCTGGCATGAGAGAGGCCACAAAACCAAACCAAAAACAAAATGCTCGATATTTTTGATACTGATGTTTTGATAAAAGGCACAACACTGAGAATGTGGGTTTCAGACAGATGATAGCAATAGCAAGCCCTTAGGAGCCAGGCACAGACCTAACTCCCCCACATGTATTCCTTACTTAATCTTCATACCCAGCCTAGGAAGTGGACTCTGCCATTACTACCCCTGCTTCAGGCGAGGGAACTGAAGCAGAAAAGTAAAAAACATAGCAAACAGGTCTTACAAGCAGCAGTCCATGCTTGAACTCAGCTCGCTGGACATGATGTGCCTCTGGGCAGCATCGGCCTTTGTTTTCCTGGCTCCCGTCCTCTGTGTCTGGGACTGGCTGAAACTGAAGCTGTGTGAACCAGCTCATGGGTGGACCTCTCTCCCAAAGAACCTGCTGTCTGCAGGCAGCTCATTCTGTGCTCATCAAATTATAAACACAACAAAAAAAATTGCTTTTCCTGGGATTGTCAAAAAGTATTCACTTGTCAGATTTCTGTCCTGACAATAATTAGCTTTCTCTGTCATGGAGGAAGGCAGGGACTATAACAGAACCTGTGGAAGATTCAGGGGGAGGGCTGGAGAGATGGCTCAGTGGTCTAAAGCACCTACTTGGAACAAGCTTGGCAAAGCACAGGGAGTGCCACATGCCAGCCAGCCCCACCCCCTGGTGGGCTGAGCTGGCCACACACACACACACACACACACACACACACTAAATAATTAAAAAAAAAAGATTCAGGGGGAAACAAAGTGGCTGCAAGAGAGAAGGGCACAGGGAGACCCTTCCAACTAAGGAAGTCTGTGAATGTGGGCAGGGCCAGCAGGGATGATGAATATTTATTTTCCTCATTTCTTTTTTTTTTTTTAGTCAGGGTCTTACTATACAGTTCAGGCTGGCCAGAATTCACTATGAAGCCCAGGCTGGCATCAGACTTGCCAGCATGGCTGGTCCTTTTCATTATTACTTAAATTTATTTTTAATTAATTAATTTACTTTTTTGAGACAGGATCTTACTATGTATTCCAGGCTGATACCAAACTCAGTCCTGATTCAGCCTCTAGAGTGCTGGAGTTACAGGTGTGTGCCACCACCCCAAGGTCTGTCTTCATTTATTGATTACTGATTGATTGCAGTACTGGGGATTGAGCCCAGGGCCTTCTCACTGAGCCACATCTCCAGCTCTTATTTATTTATTTATTTATTTATTTATTTATTTATTTATATATTTTTAGCCCTGGCTGGGCTCAAATTTTCAGTTGTCCTGCCTCAGCCTCCCAGAATGCTGGGATTACAGGTGTGTACTCCCAGGCCCAGCTTCCACCTTGCTGCTTTTTTTTTGGGGGGGGCACTGGGTATTAAACTCAGGACCTTGTGTTTGCCAGGCAGGCAAGCTCTGTCCCTGACCCCCTCCTTGCATCTTGATGAATGAACCTAGATTCAGACTGGCCTCCAGGAAGAGATTTATAGAGATTTAAACAGCTGGTCTCTTTTCCACAAAATAGCTTCCCTATTAAATGGAAGGACCAGGAAAATTCAACAAGCACTAAAAATACTGTTTAGCTGCCAAAGCAGCACAACTAGAAAGCCGTAGGCCTGTGTGGCATCCAGACAGCTCTTTGTGTCCCTTCTAGACAGCCCCCTCCTCAGGGCTCAGGGCCTGTCTGGCTGTGAGCCCCTGGGAAGCTGAGGGTGTGACCTCTCCCCCCTTCCGCGCCCAGCCTGGGGCCGGCTATAAAGCTGGTTCAGCACCGCATCTTCTCAGACCCAGCCCAGCTGGAGACCCTCTGGATCTGACCACGATATCTAAGAGCGAGCTATAGCCTATCATCCTCCTGGACAGCACCATGCGGCTTGTAGGACTCTGCTGGGCACTCTGGGTGCTGGCCCTGGCGGGCTCTGCGGCGGCCCTCACAGAGGATCAGGTCCTGGGCAGACTGCTGCAGCAGCTGGGACTGCACCGGGCACCTGTCCTGCACAGGGCCGACGTGGAGGGGCTGGCCATCCCAGCGCACGTGAGGGCCGAGTACGTGGCTCTATTGCAGAGCAGCCGAGGGGACCGCTCCCGCGGGAAGAGGTTCAGCCAGAACTTTCGCGGTGAGCTCTCCACCCTGGGTTTGCCAGATGTAGTAGTGTCCTTGCTTTGTGCATTGAGGGACTACTTCCGGCAGGGATACCCTGGGCAGAACTGGTCCCAGAGGAGAGAGAGGTGGAGGCAGTGCCTGCGGGCAGCTGGAGCTTGCTGGGTCTGTTTGCATCCTGACCCACAGCGATTCCATTTAAAATCCTCTTGGCGGGCCGTGTGCCCAGGCCTGTGAGCTCTGAGCACGGTTGGCGGCCAGGGGCGCGGTGCCTGACCTTCTGCCCTCCAGGGGTGTCGGAAGCCTCACTTTGATGGAGGGTAGAACTGGAGGAGGCGCGGCCTCAGGCCAGGTTTAGGTCGCCGGGTCGGGTTGACGGCTGCTCTAGGGGTTCCCTATCCCGAGGGGCTCGGCTAACTCCACTTGTGTCCCCAGAAGTGGCCGGCAGGTTCCTGGCGTCTGAAGCCTCCACGCACCTGCTAGTCTTTGGCCTGGAGCAGCGGCTGCCGCCCCGCAGCGAACTGGTGCAGGCCGTGCTGCGGCTCTTCCAGGAGCCGGTGCCCAAGGCCGCGCTACGCCGGCTGGAGCGGCTGTCTCCGCGCGGCGCCCGGGCCCGCGTCACCGTAGAGTGGCTGCGCGTCCGCGAGGACGGCTCCAACCGCACGTCCCTCATCGACTCCAGGTGTGGCGGGCGCGGGCAACTCTGGCGGGCGCGGGCGGGCGGCTCTGTCCCACACGGGGCTAATCGCTCTGTGCTGCAGGCTGGTGTCGGTCCACGAGAGCGGCTGGCAGGCGTTCGACGTGACTGAAGCCGTGAACTTCTGGCAGCAGCTGCGTCAGCCCCGCCAGCCCCTGCTGCTGCAGGTGTCCGTGCAGAGGGAGCTCCCGGGTGCGGGTGCGGGAGCCCACAGGCTGGTGCGCTTCACCGCGCAGGGTTCGCGGGCGGCGGGGGCGGAGCCCCAGCTGGAGCTGCACACGCTGGACCTTCAGGACTATGGGTGGGTGCAGCAGACGCCCCTGCTACTCTTGGCCCCCTAAGGGTCATATTAATGAAAATATCGTAGCGTATTTTTTTTTTATGTCGTCGATTGTGTCGTTTTTGTAATTCTCTGCTTTCACTTTACCATACATAATTGAGTCAAAAACCACAAGCTTTCCCTGTAACTAAACCTGAAATTCATCCCCGCCCAACAAGTTACTGGGGGGACAAAAGGGATGCACTCGTGAGATATCCTCGTGTGGATTCATCCGGCCAACCAAAGTTCAAAAATTATTTTTTTAAAAAGCTCATTTTACTGAATATGTAGTGATGTTTTTTTTTTTTTTCATAATTATTGCTGAAACAATACTATGTGACAACTACTTTCTTTTTTTTTCGTAACCGGGGATTGAACTCAGGCCCTTATGCTTGCCTGGGAAGCGCTTATTCCACTGAGCCATCTCGTCGACCCCAACAACTACTTTCATAACATTTACATTGTCCTAACTGACCAAGAGATGATGGGGGGAGGCATGGCAGTGCAAGTCTGTAAGCATAACTGCTAAGGATCACAAGTTCAAGCCCAGCCTGGGCAGTTCAGTGACACAGAGACAATGTTTCAAAATAAAAGAGGGTTGACCCTAGTGCACCTGGTGGGAAAACTGGCAGGAATGCTGCAGCAGGCTGTATCACTGAAAGACTTGAAAGGTTCACCGTCACTGGCTCAGTGTGAAGAATTTGGGTTCAATCCCCAGTATTGAAAAAAATAGTCTATGTGATGATGTCTACATGTTACATGTGAACACTGCACTATTTTACACAAAGAACTTAAGTATCCACAAATTTTGGCATGGAGAATCCTAGAATCTGTCTCCTGCTACTCCAGATGGCTGTGTGGTAGCCAAGACCAAGCTTTAGGAACCAGACAGAATGTGCTCTAGGAAGCTTTGTCTTTCCTGAGCACCTGCGGGTCTTAGCATGTGTGTAGGAAAGCTGATGTTGGTGCCTCTTCAAGGTTCATCTGTGCTACACCCAGTTCAGTATGCTGGCTTTATATTCTAGATAGTTAATCATTTATCTCTACCACAAGTATCCTGCTCTTTAACACACTGAGAGATGGGGCAGTCTCCTTCCCAGATGCCCCCCTAAGCTGGACTCTGGGCCTCCCTGACCTCAGCTGACCTGGCCACCTCTTCTCATCCTACAGAGCTCAAGGCAATTGTGACCCCGAGGTGGTGGAGCCTGAGAGCACTGGATGCTGCTGTCAGGGGACATACCTGGACCTACAGGGAATGAAGTGGGCTGAGAACTGGGTCCTGGAACCTCCCGGTTTTCTAACCTATGAGTGTGTGGGCAGCTGCCGGCAGCCTCCAGAGACCCTGACCTTCAAGTGGCCCTTTCTAGGGCCACGGCAGTGCATTGCCTCAGAGACAGCTGCACTGCCCATGATCATCAATGTCAAGGAGGGAGGGGGACCCGTTCCCAGGTGGTCAGCCTACCTAACATGAGGGTGCAGAAGTGTAGCAGTGCCTCAGATGGGGCACCTGTACCAAGGGTGCTTGAGCCATAGGTGCCCTGTGCAGCTGCTGAGCCTCTGACCAGACAAAGGCACAAAGCAGCTCTTAATGTAGGTCTTGGTTTGTTTTTGTTTTGATTTTGAGACTGGCTTGCTGTATGTCTGAGGCTGGCCTTACACTTGCAGTTTGCCTGGCTCAGCCCTCTGAGTGCTGGGATTACAGATGTGTGCCACCACGTCCAGCTTTCAAGTAGGTCTGAATTTTTACACTTAGCAAGTTACCCTTGTCCCAAGTTAGTGCCCTTGTATTACTTTGGCCTTGTGTTCTTCTGTTTCCTGTCATTATTGTCCCCCACCCACCCTAAGCACTTACATATCTTATTGTGCAGCTCTGATGTGCAGCTGCAGGAGGAAATCTTGGCTACTTGGCCGAGGATCTGAGGGAGCAATGGACGATTTCTCAGCTGAGAAAATTGTTCTCTGGCAAATTCTCAACTGGAACAGAACTGTGCTGATACAGGAAGTAGACCAGATGATGAATTAAAACAAGAAAACCTTTTTTCTCCTAGATAGGAGTGATATCTGAAAAGGAACCCTCTCACCACCCACTTCTGTAAATATCTTTAGGTTCCCAGTCCCCAGGAGGGTGCAGGCTGGGGGCAGCAGACAGAAGACTCCTGGTTTTCTGGATTGGACAGGGCGGCATGGGAACTCAGGCGAACGCAGAGGCTTCCACTGAGAAGCCACTGACCTGGAGATCAGACAGTCTCTAGCATCGCCCACTTCAGAGCCAGAATTACCTGGGCATACTGAAGTTATCCCCTACTATCCTAAAGAACTTGTCACCAGAAATCATGGGCACTTAGGTGCTCTTTTTTTATATAAACAAGTGAATGTAATTAGAAGAAGCAAAATAAAAGTAATGTCTTACTCAGTGTTTCTGTACTTAATTTCTGTTTCTCATTACATAGGAGAGGAAGGAGCAATAATGGGAATGAGAGGAGGTAAACCAGGACCCCTGACTACTAGGGGCAATGATTATAATAACTAAACTTATATAGGGCTTTAAGATATATTTTAACAATTCTGATTACAAAAACAACTATGAACAATCACCCATATAGCATCCTTAGTACTTTTGAGCCCTGCAACAGTGGATCTGAGGACAGGGACAGTGGTAGGGCAATCAAGCTCACATCTGCTGAGTAGTCGCTAGGAACCTGGGGATCCCACAGGCAGGCAAGTGCACCTCATACATGTTGCATGTTGTTGCATCACTTAATTCTTGCAACTATTATCAGAGGTAAGTATTCCTGTTTTCAGATGAGGAAACTGAGGAGGCATCCCATATGATCAGTTATAAACTTCCAACCCCAGTCCCCAGGAGTGAGCTCAGCAGATGACAGGTACTTGGTTAAACTGTCATTTGGAGGGGCCGGGGAGATGGCTCAGTAGAATAAGTGCTTCCCTGGCAAGCGCAAGGGCCTGAGTTTAATCCCCGGTTCCACAAAACAAAACAAAACAAAACAAAACAAAAAAAAAACTGTCATTTGGAGGCTCATGGTATAACTGAAGCTGTCACACATGGCAATTCCCCTGTATTTACCTTTCCTACCCAGCTGGCTCTGGAGAAAGTTGTACTTCAAGTTCATGGAGTCTGTTTCTTAACCATAGGGTAATTAACACCAACTGAACAATGCAATGAAAAAATTGAGCAAAAAGTTGTCTAAGGACAGCCAGGATTTGAGGACACAGCAAGATTTTTTTTTTTTTTTGGTGGGGGGGTATTTGGTGTATAGTTGCTTAGTGTATAAGAAAGGTGTGGGCATCACACCCTAAAGGAATTTTCTCAGCTATTTAGTGATGCATCTGTGGCTCTGGAAGACAGTGGGGCAGGGATGGGTCTACGCATACCATGGTGAGTGTAGTTTAGAAATCTAGAAGATGTTTTACTTCAAAATGTAAAATTGTGCTTAGTAGCGTGGGAAGAAAGACTGTAGTAGACAGAATACTCTTCCCCAAAACATCCATGGCCCAAACCTTGGAACCTGTGAATATGGCATAAAGACTTTGCACATGTAATAAAGACAGCAGATATTAATAGGGGAGCTCTGTGGATTGTCTGGGTGCCCACTCTAGTTACATGAGCCTTTAAAGCTCTCTGGCTGAGGTAGGAGAGATCAGGTAGAAAGGGGAGGTCAAGGCACTGTGGCATACCCTGTAACTCCAGCAGTTTGAGTGGGGTATGGTATGGGAGCCTAGACAATCTAGAGAGATCTTGTATCAAAATAAAGTAGGAATGATAGTAATGAAAGACCAGTGATGTAGCTTGTCTTTAGGTTTGTTTTTTTGTTTGTTTTGTTTTGTTTTCAGAACTGGGGATTGAACTCAGGCCCTTACGTTTGCCAGGCAAGCACTTATTCTACTGAGCCATCTCCCCAGCACCATTGTCTTTAGGTTTGATCACAAGTACCAAATGACGAAGCCCCCCCAATGAAAACATAGCAAAATCTTACTGTGAGCATCTTAGCAACTTTTATTGTATATTTACTTAATCGTAGTAAAAGTAGTTTGTATGGCTTTTTTTAGGGGGTACTTAGTTGTATGTAGGGGTTTGTATGAGATAGTTAAAAGTCCAAAAGTAGATTTTTTTTCTTTTGCCTCTGCAGTTATTTTGATTTGTTTGCTCTATGTGTGTGACAATGTTATCTTACAACAAACTAGAGTTTCATTTTGCTGATTTTTTTAACAAAATAAATTAGAGGGCTGGCGAGATGGCTCAGTGGTCTAAAGCACCTACTTGGAACAAGCTTGGCAAAGCACAGGGACCACGGTTCGATCTCCCAGCACCACATGCCGGCCAGCCCCGCCCCCTGGTGGGCTGAGCTGGCCACACACACACACACACACACAATAAATAAATAAACTTTAAAAAAATAAATAAATAAATAAATAAATTAAAAAAAATAAATTAGAATAAGATGTGTCTTACTAGCTGGGTGTGGTGGCACATACCTGTGATCCCAACACTTGGGAGGCTGAGGAGGAGGATGGCTTCAAGTTCAAGGCCAGCCTGGGTTACATAGTGAGTTCAAGGGCAGCCTAAACTATGACTCTATCTAAAAAACAAACAAATAGAACCTAAACCAAAAACCCAACAAACAAAGAAAACCTTGTGTCTTACTGTGTAGGAAAAAGTGTGGAGAGTTATTCTCCAAAAACCTAATCTTAATTCTCTTGAGGTGGTGAATTTGAGACAATGTCAGTGGCCTGGATGTGGCCTGAGGAGTACAACAGCACAAAAGAAATAGGCCCTAAAGTCAGCAAGGCCCTGTAGAGAGAATGAAATGGGATTATCTACCATTATAGTGGATAATAAAAGTATTTATGGGCTGGGAGTATAGCTTGGAGACAGAGGGTCTGCCTAACATATACAAGGAGGGCCTGGATGTCCCCAGCACCACACACACACACACACACAGAGAGAGAGAGAGAGAGAGAGAGAGAGAGAGAGAGAGAGAGAGAGATGAGGTGCTTGTGAACCTTAAATGTAGGAGATGAAAAAAAAATCAAGATACCATCAAAGATAATCATTTTTTTTTTTCTGTACAAAGAATGGAACCCAAGAGCACTTCTGGTCTACAGTGTCTACTACTGAGCCACACCCCTGCCCTCATAATGTTATGGGTCAGCTCAGAATAGGAACCAAATCAGCCAGATTGGAATTTAACAGCCTTTATTACTGAGCTCAGAGCTGTCAGTTCTCACACAGGAGAAGACAGAGTGACCTCTAGCCCGGGAAGCAAGGGGCTTTTAAAATGAAGGTCACATGACTAAGAGGTCTTTCACAGTTCAGTGATATGCACAGCTTGCCCATATGAGGGCTTGTTGAGCAAGCCATTTTTACAAGATACATCTTAAGCTGACTATGTTTAGAGGACTTAGATTAGGGAGGGGAGAGTTACTCATTACTAACCAGCCTTGAACAGAGGGTGAGGACACATTCCTTAACAGGAAGCATAATGGAACCTAACAGTTTTTCATCGTAATAGCACAAAATTCAGTTGACCCATTACAATAGCAGTCTCTGGTCAGCGGCTGAGTTCAGGCTTTGCAGAGCGTGTGCCATCACCAACCTCTGCCCTACACTGCTTAGTCTCACACTGCTGCAGAGGAAACCAGCATATTGATACTAACACACCTTCCCTTCCTCAGGTTCTTGGAGTCCTCCTGTCTCACCCATGCTCTTGAAAGCCAAGGCAGGAGGCACCTAGGTGTCTAGCACAGGTTGGGTATCAAGGGTTACATGTAGTTTACCTTGAGTACAGCCCATTGTGCCACTGGCCAGGCAGAGTCTCCCCACACTGGAGCAGGGAAGGCCACAGGCCATGGGGCCTCTGGTAGACTAAGAGTTCTGATACCTCTTCCGACCTGGTAGCTTGACACAGGAGGCTGTGAAGGGGTGCTGGGCTCATTGTCCCCACACAAAAATGCCTCTACAAAAAGGTGGCCAAGTGAAGGAGGCAAGCAGGGGACAAACAGAGTACAGGTTCAACAGTGCTCAACTCTAGCTTCATTTCAGAGGTCTGACCTCCTGCAGTGCTCCTTCCAGTGACCCCCCCCCCCAAGTACTGTAGTCCTTTCCCAAGGGCTCTATCAGATTTCAGGCTTCCAAGACTAAGTAGAATGGTTAGGTTTCTGGCTTCAGATCCTATAGACAGCTTCAGTGTTGCCACAAGGGCAATTAAAGCTCTAGCCAAATAACTAACCTACAGAATCAGCTTGGGTATCCATCTGAGCATGAAAAGATAGACCATGCTGGGAGTGGTGGCACAAGCCTTTGATCCTAGCGCTCAGGAAGTTGAGGCAGGAGGATCACTAGGAGCTTGAGAGCAGCCTGGGCCATATAGCAGAGACCCTGCCTTAAAAAAAAAAAATCAGTAGGAAATGTAGTACATATACGCAATGGGATATTACTTAGACACAAAAATGTATGAAATATTTTATTTTAAAATTTCATTTTATTTGCTAAATGAAATTTTGTCATTGGCAGCAAAATGGGTTAAACTGGAGAACATTATACTAAGTGAAAAAAGGCAGCCACAGACAAGTGCCACATGTTCTCTCACATAGAAGTTAAAAAACAAGTCAATTTGAATGAGAAGACATTATCAGTAGCTGGCAAATCAGGGAGATGGATAAAGGGAGGCTGGCTTTGATTAGTACATGCTGTATGTATGTAGGGAACTATCACACTGAAACTCATTAATATGCATAATCAATAACCTTTAATCAAGACTAAGGGGCCAGGAATGTAGCTCAGTGATAAAACACTTGCCCAGCACGTGTGAAGCTCTGGGGGTTGATGCCTCGCATCACCAATGAACTAAACAACAAAAAAGTCCCAAATCATTGAACCGTAAAAACCTCACTTTTAGAGATCCACACTAAGGCAATAATCAAGGAGTCAGACAAAGGTCTCATATAGTAATATGAATACAAATTTAAAAACTGATATGTGAGGACAGAAAGTTTTTTGCATTAGTCACAGCTGTATTCACAGAACCTGGTTTCTTTGGAAAACAGTTAAATTAATAGGAATACATCCACATAGTGGAATAATACTCATTAAAACCTTCTTTTTTTTTTTATGTATTTGGTACAGGGTCTTACTATGCAGCTCGGACTGTGATCCTCCTGTTTTCAGTCAACTGGAATTACTGGGATTACAGGCATGCACCACCATGCCCGGTCTCTGTGGCCAGCTCATTGTGCCCAGGGTGGGACTGGTGTAGCATGTGGTGCCAGGGATTGAACCTGAGTGCTTGCTTAAGCAGGTTCTTAGTCTGCTGAGTTATCTCGCCGGCATAATATCTTCTTTTAAATAAATGTTTGGTGACATCAGGAAATGTTTAACTCTACTATAGACATATCACCTTTTATTTCCAAGGCTGGGAAAAGTGTATATGTATAGAAAATACTAGTGTAACATCCTTATAAACAATCCAAGAGGAAGAGGTAACAATTATAAATATATAAGCAACAAATACAAGTGCACCCACTATATAAAACAAATACTACCAGGCATTTTGGTCCATGCCTGTAATCCCAGCACTTAGGCAGGAGGATCACTGCAAGTTTGAGACCAACCGGGGCTACAAAGTGAGCTCAAGGCCAGCCTGAACTGCATAGTGGGATCATCTCTCTCTCTCTCTCTCTCTCTCTCTCTCTCTCTCTCTCTCT
>NW_004524707.1:7988052-7988502 GCF_000260255.1 Octodon degus
TGCATAAATAAAAAATAAAAAAAAATTAAAAAAAAAATCAATAGCCTTCTGGTACATGAATAACAAACTTACTGAGAGAGAAATTAGGGAAGCAACATCGTTCCCAATAGCGTCCAAAAAATTGAAATACCTAGGAATTAACTTAATGAAGGATGTAATGGACCTCTATTGAAAACTACAATACTTTGAAAAAGGATACAGAAGAGATTTATCAGAAAATGGAAAGATATCCCTTGTTCTTGGGTAGGAAGACCCAATATAGTGAAAATAGTCATACTTCCAAAACTTATATGGGTTTAATGCAATTTGACCAAAATTCCGGTAGTGTATCTCAAAGAATTAGAGAAAACAATCCTAAAATTCATCTGGAGTGAGTTCCAGCAGCTCTAGCGTTGGGAGGAACTGCCGCGGTCGAGCTACATAGCTCCGCGAGGCTCCCATGCGCCTCGA
>NW_004524707.1:7988787-8002661 GCF_000260255.1 Octodon degus
AAAATGGAGAAACTAAAAATGAGGAGAGTGCAGCTTCTGATGAAGCAGAAGAAAAAGAAGCCAAGTCTGATTAATCACACACTATGTCTTATCAGTGCTCCCTGTCTCCCTTTTTGTACAATCCAGAGGAATATTTTTATCAACTATTTTGTAAATGCAAGTTTTTGAGTAGCTCTAGATACATTTTTTAAAAGGAGGGAATCCCACCTCATTGCATTTTTTAAGTGTAAATGATTTTTTTAAGGGTGAAATCATTCTCTGGCTGTTTATTTTTTGGTACAACCAGAAATAGTGGGATATTGAATTATGGCAGGCTTTGACTATCTTGGGTGTCAGCTTAACATTCCATAGGTGGGGGTAGGTTTTATATTCTGCAATACAAAGCATACCAAATGGCAATTTGGAATTACAGTCCTGCATTTAATATGTCTTGGATACTTTAAATGACTTCTATTCTCATGATTTTTGGTAGAATTGTTTCCTAAAGAGAACTACATCCTAATTGTTGCCCTGCCAGAATCGTGTGCACTCTGTAACATCTTTGGTAGTGGTAGTCTGGTTTGCCTCATTTTGTTAATGTGCTGTGAAAGATCAAAAATTTGAATATGTAGTATATGTGATACAAAATTGTGAATTGGTGGGACTTAAGTAACACTTTGTCAGCATTTGAAGATACTGGTATTAATCCTCTTACAGAACATTTGCCTCTAAATTTGAAGCTGGAAAGTCACTGGAACAATTGAAAAACAATACATGGCTTTTTTTGGTATGTGTGTTAAGAACTGTGTACAAAGTGAATCATGTGTACTGATCCTCAACACAACCAATAAAATCTCAAATATTGAAGATAAAAAAATTCATTTTGAACCGGAAGAGACCTGGGTAACAAAGGCAAGGAAGAGGTATCACATCCTTGATTTGCAATTAATACTATAAAGCTATGGTGCTAAAAACAGTGTGGTATTGGCAAAACAAAAAACAAAACAAAACAAAAAAACAGACCTCAAGATTAACGGAACAGATTAGAAGATGCAGAAACAACTCTAGACATACTTCCAATTTATCTTTGACAAAGGTGCCAAACATATTCACTGGAAGAAAGATAGCCTCTTTAATAAATGGTGCTGGGAAAACTGGTGCTGCACATAGTGACTATTAAAACTGGATCCATGTATATATATATATTTTGTACTATGTATTAAACTAAATTTGAAGGTTTTAACCCACAACCCACTCAGCCCCAATCCTGTCCCTCTCTTGGACAGGAGCTTTCTTTCCCTCAGTAAGTATATTCTGCTCATAAAAAAACAAAACAAAACAAAAAAAACTAAATTTGAAATGGATCAAAGATCTAAATATTAAAACAGAAACATTAGATCTGCTCAAGACAGAATAGGTAAAACTCTTGAAGATATTGGTGTAGACAAAGACTTTATGAATAAAACCCCAACTGCACAGGAACTATCACAAGGAATCAATACTTAGAATCTCATCTTACTGAAAAGCTTTTGCACAAGGGCAGAGCACAGGGGCTGGGGTTTGATTCCTGGTGTTCTGTGCTGGCCTCACCTCCGGGGCATGCTGAGATGGTGACTGAGATTGGGCATGTTGGTGCTCTCCAATAATACCAGTACTTGGGAGGCTCAAAACAGGATCACTGGGGACCGGGGAGATGGCTCAGTGGAATAAGCACTTCCCTGGCAAGTGCAAAGGCCTGAGTTCAATCCCTGGTTCTGCAAAAAACAAAACAAAACAAAACAAAACAAAAACAGGATCACTATAAGTCTGATCTGTGTAGTGAGACCCTGTACTAAATACATTAAAAAAAAAAAAAACTGTCATACCAATTTGATTTGAAACTGTCTCATTGCTATTTGTCTCTCAATAAAATTATGGAAAAAAACCCTCCAAAACCAAAACAACTCAAATGTCCATCAACCAAGCAATGGATTAAAAATATGTGGCCTTTTTATACAATTGAGTATTACTGAGCCATAAAGAAGGAAAAACTGGAGACTTTCATAGGTAAATGGCTGCAACTCAAGACCATAACCATACGTGAAATACAGTTAAGAGGGTGGAGAGATGGCTCCATGGCATAAATGCTTGCCCAGAGAGTGCAAGGTCCCAAGTTTGATCCTTAGCAATAGTTAAACTACTAACTTCTCTTAGCTCATTGAAGGGAAAATTTTGTGGTAATATTGCTTGGACAATTAAGTGCCTATATCTTGTACTCTTAATTAACACTATGTAATGTATCCATCATTTTTTTATTATTGCCCATTTTTATTTTTATTTATCCACCATTGTTAACCTATTATCTGGTTTTGAAATTTTTTCTTCATAAAAAAGTGACAAAAAAATTCTAGTGTAAAGAAACAGGACAAGGTTTGTAAGGTGGTACAAACCTGTAACTCTGGCACTCTGGTGGGCTTAGGCAGCATGATCCCTAATTTAAACCTAGTCTGGGCAATTTGGTGACTCAGTGAGACCCTGACTCAAAATAAAAGTACAAAATGGGTTGGACATGTAGCTCAGTGTAAAGGACCTGGGTTCAATGCTCAGTATGGAAAAACTAAAAGCAAACAAAAAACCCTCATAAAAACAAAATAGAACTTGCTAGGGCAGGAAGCACATATATTGAAAGTGGAATGAGGTTAGCACAAGGATGACATTTAAATTCAGTGTTCCATATTTTAGTTAATAAAATTGTATGGAAATATCATAAAACCAAAATCAAAACAAATAAAAATCCAACCCAACTCAACCCAAAATGAAACATAGCCAGGTATGGTGGTGTACACCTCTAATCCCAGCACTCTCAGGAGCCTGAGGCAGGAAGTTGACCACAAGTCAGAGGGCAGCCTGAGCTGCACAGTAAACTCAAAACCAAGCTGAAGTATATATATAGTGAGACTCACTTCAAAAAACCAAAACCAAACAACCAAGCAAATAACCAACCAAACACACCCACACCCTCACCAAAATGTTTGGAAGAAACTATTCTTAGAAAGTATGATTGTAGCTGCTATTTTTGTTTTTGAGACAAGGTCTGGCTGTGTAGCCCATGAAGGTCTTGAACTTCCCATCTTCCTGCCTCAGCCTTCCTGTTGCTGGGATTACAGATGTGTTTCACCATGTCCAGCAGATTGTGATGCGCTTATTTCAATTTTTTTTTTTTTTGAAACAGGGTCTCACTATGTAGCTCAGGTTGGCCTAGAACTCACCGTGATCCTCCTATTTTAGCCACCAGAGTGCTGGAACTTCAGGAGTGTGCTGAAAGGGGAATTAAAATTTGAAACAAAGGTCTGCCAAGAATGCCTGCAGGAATCTGATGGACATGTCCAGCAGGCCCAATAACAAGAGTATATTTTCCTTTATGTAAACCCATCTGCTGGCTTTTCCTAACTGAGGACATTTACAATGTAACTTACAAACGTAACAGGACATTTCTCCCTCTGTATAACCTATGCTTTGTGCACCTGATAGCCTTGTGATGTAACCTGAACAGTTTAAGCTCCTTCAGCAACCCATGTCACCAACCCTCCAACCTTAAGTGTCGAATTTGCCTTTGTGCCGCCCTGATTCCTTTCCCTTTAAAAGCTTGACTGGGCTGAGTGGAAGCACAAGCCTGTAATCTTAGCAATCTGGAGAGCCTGAGGCAGGAGACTGAGCTCTAGATCAGCCTAGGCTACAAAGTAAATTCAAGGCCAACATATTAAGACCCTGCGTCAAAGAGACCAAAAAAAAAAAAAAAAAAAAAATCCAGAATAGGTGCCCCTGCAGGACTGTAGTTTTAAAAACTCCCAGAGAGGCCAGCTCATCCCAATCAAAAAAAAAAAAAAAAAGGCCTGAAGCTTGGAGAGATCATAGTCAGAGGTCACCGGGTAATAAACTGCCTCCTAAGATTCTCCGTGCCATTCTTCCTGTGTTAGGTCAACCAGAGTACTGCTCCCCCCTCCCCCCTTTCTGAGACAGGGTCTCGCTACGCAGTTCAGGCTGGCCTTGAGCTCACTTTTGTAGTCCAGACTGGCCTTGAACTCGTAACGATCCTCCCAGAGTGCTGGGATTACAGGCATGCACCACCTTGCCAGGCATTTTTTATATTTTTATTTGTTCATAATGCTACAGCAGGAAACTAGGGCCTGATGCATTCTAGGTCAGTGCTTTAACACTGAGTCCTCTCCTTCGGAGCAGTGCTGTTGAAATTTTAACGTGCACACTATACTTTTCTAGAGAACATTTTCGAGATGTTGCACTCGTTCCTCCCTCCAGCATATTATTCTGAAAACCGAAAGCGCCCACGGTGGAGCTTTTCAAAACAAGCGGTAGGGAGCGGGGCTGTGCAAGAGGAGTTGGAACCTCGACTGTCCTCCCAGCTCACTGATCCCCGGTGGAGGATAGGGTACCCTGGCTATCGGATACCACGTGGCCCGCGCAGGTTCAAGCACGCAGATCGCCGCCACGTTGGGAAGCAGAGCGCGGTTGTGGGTGCGAACCGCGGCCAGCAGAGGCCCGCACGCCCACCGCCAGACCCGGCTGGCCTCCCTGCCCTCGGATCCGAGCTCTTGTGGGTGAGACTCATTCATCTCAAGTCGGCTGCCTGGAGGGCTTCTTCTGGGCCCGAGGGGTGGCTGACAGTGACAAAAGCACAGAAGGTCAACTTTGGCAGGCCTCGGTGGGAACCCGACCTGGCGCCGGGAAGAGGGCGCACGTCACGCAGGACGGGTCAGTCAGCTTGCGCGGAGGAGGCGGGCGCACGGAGCATATATGGCCGTGGATTGGTCCTCCCCGAACTCACGCTCGTGGATTGGTTCTTCCGAGACTGTTCGTCCCGGAGTTCCAGGCTGCGGATTGGCTCTCTATCGGGCCACGTTGCTTTCGTTGGGCCAGCAGCCCGCGCGTCTTTCTTGGTGAGAGGAGCTGCGCGGTCCCGTCTAGGAGCGGTCCCAGTCAGCCATCGCTTCTGGAGGTCCTCGGTTCCGGTTCCTTCGGTGGGCGGCTCGTGAAGCTTCCCTTGCCTCGTCCTTCCTCTAGAAGCGTCTCTCGGCCCGCGCTCAGCAGCATGAGCGTGGGCTTCATTGGCGCGGGCCAGCTGGCCTGTGCGCTGGCGCGGGGCTTCACTGCCGCAGGTGAGCGCGCGGGACCTACCCCAGCACTTTCGTGCATGCATGCAAGAGTGAACAGAAGGGGGCTTCGTGCCCCTTAGGGAGGACGAGATTCGTGTGGTGCCCGTGTAACCGATTGCCTGAGTGTGGGAGGCTATCACTGGTAGAGCAGTTGATCCTGCTTTCTCAGGGAAATCGTGGCAACACGATGGTCTAGTGTCCCCTGTCAAAAACCAATTTATTCTGCAGGTATCCTGTCTGCTCACAAGATAATAGCCAGCTCCCCGGAAATGGACCTGCCTACAGTGTCCGCACTCAGGGTAGGTGGGGTGCAGCGGTGTGAAGAGGGTGGAGGAACCCAGCAAAGGACCCGAGACCGAGTCTAGCCAGCCCTAGATCCCGGGGCTGGCGTTTTCTTGGCACCGACTTTGCGTCAGAGCCATCATAATCCTACTTTTGTGGGGCAGCAGTGTAAGGTGGGAGATCCCAGGCAGGATGACTTGGGTAAAATCCCAACACGGGTGGTTGGAGGACTGACATGTAATTATATGTGGAAAGCATCTCACTTAGGAGCCTAATAAAGACTCATTTTTCATCAGTTGTGTGTTCTTCAAGTACTCAGCCACACTGAGGTTTATTTCCTCATTTACAGTAGCAACTTTGCTAGTGTCCTGGCACATGAATGAGTGTACTGGGAAAGAACCTGGCAGATTAGTTGTACCTGTTTTCTAAAGCACAGTTCCAGTTCTTCCAAAATCCAGGCAGCATGGGAGAGGTAGCTAAGGAGGCAGTTGACAGGTGAAGCTGTGCCTAGAATGGACACCTGATATACTAACACTGGGGTCCACAGAGAGGCCATGGAGTCTGGTGAGTTGAGTGACACGTTAGAATGAGGCCCAACCCAACTACTTCCAACTCTAGATGTAGCATTTCCCTTTTGCTTATATTTTGCCTACCATGGAGCTTTTTCACCTGGCTGAGGGGTGACTTGTATGTCAAATTGGCGAGGATGAAGGAAGAGGTGGAGAAGGTTGCTATGCCTAATGCCTGTGTTTACTTACCAGGTAGTGGAAAACTCCTTTCTGGGGTGGGCGTAGGGGTGACCTAAGAGCACAAGTCAAGGGATTGTGGCTGCAGCTGCCTAGTGGACTTGGTGGAGGAATTAAGTTCTGAGAGGCACTGCCTTCACCAGGCTGCCAGTATTGTCTGTCTCTTGTCAATCTCTTCCTGTAGAAGATGGGTGTGAACCTGACCCGAAGCAACAAGGAAACTGTGAGGCACAGCGATGTCCTGTTCCTGGCTGTGAAACCACATATTATCCCTTTCATCCTGGATGAGATTGGAATGGATGTGCAAGCCAGGCACATTGTAGTTTCCTGTGCGGCTGGTGTCACCATCAGCTCTGTGGAGAAGGTACTGATCTCAACTTTTGTATGAGAGGAGGGTGGCCTGGGAGTAGCCATTGATGGGTAAGAGATGTGCCCTTGTGACTCACTTGGCCTTCTATCTTGCTTCAGAAGCTAATGGCGTTCCAGCCAGCTCCCAAAGTGATTCGCTGCATGACAAATACACCTGTGGTGGTACGGGAAGGTGCTACTGTGTATGCTACTGGAACCCATGCCCTGGTGGAGGATGGGCAGCTCCTGGAGCAGCTGATGAGCAGTGTGGGATTCTGCACCGAGGTGGAGGAAGACCTGATTGATGCCATCACTGGACTCAGTGGCAGTGGACCTGCCTATGTGAGGCCTTCGCTCCCCCTTTGCCTCCCACCTCTGGGTCACTTAGACACACACCAGGATGGGCTGGCAGGCAGGTTTGGCCTGGGGCAGTACCTTCTTTTGGGTGTGGCTATCCAGAGGGGGACCCTGACCTTGGAGCTAGTTGTAGTCATCTGAAGAGCAGGCCCTAGGGAGAGCTGAGAGTGCCTGCTTTGCAGGCTCAACAAATGTCTTTTAGGCATTCATGGCCCTGGATGCACTGGCTGATGGTGGAGTGAAGATGGGTTTGCCACGGCGCCTTGCAGTCCGACTTGGGGCCCAGGCATTATTGGTTAGTGTCTTCCCTGCATGTGTGACCAGAGTATGTGATGGAATTTCTTATGGGTTGCCAAGCTGGGGATGGGCTGCTTGAGATTGGCCAGGAGCAGGTGGTGTAGGGTAGCTTTTTCCAAAGTGTACTGGCAGCTTTTTCGTACAATGCTCCTTTTGCCATAGGGAGCTGCCAAGATGCTGTTGAGCTCGGAGGACCATCCAGGCCAGCTCAAGGACAACGTTTGCTCCCCTGGAGGAGCCACCATTCATGCCCTACACTTTCTAGAGAGTGGGGGCTTCCGCTCTCTACTTATCAATGCAGTTGAGGCTTCCTGTATCCGAACCCGGTGAGCTATTTCATGTTCCTGGGCTGGGCACCATCTTACGGTTCTTTCTTGCTTGCTGCATTGGGTCCTCTTAGGGCTGGAGTCTGTTTACTTGTTTGCCTCATATTCCATCATTGGAATGCCAACCATATTGGTAGTTAATGATACTTATATCCTATTGGTTAGGGTCATTACCAAGATCTGATTTTTCAAATTCAAAAAATTGCAACCTCTGGCATAAATGGGAAGCATGACTTACTAAACTTTATTTAGCTAAGTGGTTTGTAGGCCTTTACATAATTCTCACTATACTTCTGATAGCTGGGCTTAACTTTGATATGTGGATTCGAAAGTTCAAGGTTAAATAGTTGACAGGTGATGGAGGCAGGATTCACCTTTAAGTATCTTTTTTTTTTTTTTGTGCGGAACCGGGGATTGAACTCAGATCCTTGCGTTTGCCAGTCAAGCGCTTATCCTACCGAGCCATCTCCCCAGCCCCAGCTTTAAGTATCTTATTGGAACTAATTCACATTCTCCCTCATGGTTGAATACACTTAAGTTCCATGTCTAGTTCATTCAGATCACATAAGGTAAGACTTAGTTGAATAGTATTTCTACAAAGCTGGAGGGAGTGTTTGATTTGGTATTCTAATTTTTGGTGAAGTCAAATTAAAGATCTGGGGCTTTGTGGATGGGGAAAACTCAAAGCTCTGGCTGCAAGACTTATTTCCTTTCTTGAATCTGTCTGGGACTTTGCAGGGAGCTGCAGTCCATGGCTGACCAGGAAAAGATCTCTCCAGCTGCCCTTAAGAAGACCCTCTTGGATAGAGTGAAGCTGGAGTCACCCACAGTGTCTACACTGGCCCCATCCAGTCCTGGAAAGCTCCTTACAAGGAGCCTAGTCCCAGGAGGCAAGAAGGACTAAGTCATCATCTGCCCTCCTCGTTGTAATCCAGAGCCCTTGGCAGAACTTTCTGTTGTGCAGGCAGGGGTACACCTAGGTATTTCCGGTCTTGGTGATAATTTGATTTTCTTCACACCAAGTAACACTGGTTTCTTCTCTGGTCCTTTCATATAGGAAGATGCTGTGAAGGGGTGTTTGTCACTGGAAGCCAGACACAACATTGCACACCTCCCTCTGGTGGCAGAGAGTGGCTAGTGACTTGAGTCAGTGCTTCCTGGCCTGGTTAGAAGGTCTGGTCCTTCAGTTGGAGTCCAGAGCAAATCAGTTTGATGCCAAAGCAAGGATGTGAGAGAGAAAAATGTGAAAGGATTCTTTATATTGATATGTGGAGAAGTGAGCAATTAAGAATTGTTCTCACCAGAAGTGTATGATATTAGATAGTACTTGTGTTTGATCCTTGTCTTATGGATGTATCATTTAGTGTTATCTGGTGCTGGGTTTAGCTGCTTTAATAAAGTTTCATTTTCTGCTTTGTCATCAGTCATTGTTCAAGAGTACTCAAGACCCTTACCAGGTCTTTTCTGTGTGGATAGGATGGTCAGGTTAGGGTTAGGCCCTGAGAGCTATAAGAACTGTGCTCCAACTTTGTACTCAGATACTATGTTTATGTTTGTGTTTTTTTTGCAGAGTACTGAGTACTCAATTCAGAGCCTTCACATTAAGCTATATCCCTGTTCTTTGTAAGTTATTACAATTTATTTATTTATTTATTTTATTTTATTTTTTTAAATTTTATTTATTTATGTGTGTGTGTGTGTGTGTGTGTGGCCAGCTCAGCCCACCAGGGGGCGGGGCTGGCTGGCATGTGGTACTGGGGGATTGAACCGCGGTCCCTGTGCTTTGCTAAGCTTGTTCTAAGTAGGTGCTTTAGACCACTGAGCCATCTCACCAGCCCCAATTTATTTATTTTTGATGAGACAAGGTCTTACTATATACTTCAGCCTGGCCTTGAACTCATTATGGTGGCTAGGCTGGTCTAGAATCTTCAGTGATCCTCCTGTCTAAGCCTCTCAAGTGTTGGGATTATAGGTGTGTGCCACCATGTCCAGTTTATTTATTTTTATTTTTATTTATTTATTTTTTGGCAGAACCGGGGATTGAACTCAGGCCCTTGCGCTTGCCAGGGAAGCGCTTATTCCACTGAGCCATCTCCCTGGCCCCTTTATTTATTTTTATGCTTTTTAATTTTTTTTTTTTTTTAATTTTGTGATAGGGTCACAAGTTATGCAGGCCTAGCTTAAGCTTGGAATCTTTTTGCCTTAGCCTCCCAGAATGCTGGGATTATAGGCTAGTGCCACTAGCCCTGGCCAACACATTGCATTTTGGGATGGGTCAAAGCTAATGGCAGAGAAAAGCTAGTGGTCTTTGTGGAGTATGGGGTCATAGTCCAGATGCAAATGAGAAAGCCATTGGTATTCTTGTGGGATGGGCATTATGCTAGGTGCTCTGTGAGGAGGACTGTTTGTTTCCTCACTTTGTAGAATATGCCAAGGTCTGGAGGGAAGAAACTCCTTACCGCAGTTGTGTTGCTAGTGCACAGCTAGGCTGTCTGTGTTCTTAGGCACTGAAGCTCCAACCTCCTTGTGCAGTCCATGTAGTTTGGCTGAGCTGTGGTTGCCCCAGTGGGCAGCACATGGCTGGTGCTTGTTCCTCTCAGCTCACTGCCTGTACTGGGCAGTGGGGCTGCTTTGGGAGAGGCGCGGCATTGGCATTCACATTTCCTCTTAGTTTTAGTATCAGTCTTTTTTTTTTTTTTGGAACCGGGGATTGAACTCAGGCCCTTGTGCTTGCCAGGGAAGCGCTAATTCTGAGCCATCTCCCCAGCCCCAAACAGTCTTGAAGAAGTGGCTAAGTATCTTTGATCTCAAAGTTTCATGCCTGAATGTAGACATCATGCTTCATCAGAAGGTTCTAATGGGTATTAGTCATGATGGACTTTTTGTGTACACTGCTCTCTTCCTTATAACCCTGCTGCTGAGGGAGCAGAATTTTCTTATTCTGTTCCACTGAGTCAGGACAGTACTGGCCCTAGTTCTAAACCTGAGAGCCCACAGGGAAGCTTCATTCCTTTGGCTCAGCATAGCAGATACAGTACTAAAATTCACTTTATAGTTCTCAGTGTGTGGCAGGCTTCTTGCACATGCTTCATATACAGTGTCATTGTGGACTTTGGCCAGCTAGGTGTCCAAAAATATTTGAGGAGATATTTCACCAAAGATGTATAGATGCCAAGGAGGTTCCAATCCAGGGCCTCAAACATGCCAGGAAAATACTCTGCCACTAAACTATACCCACAATCCCGGAGTTTTGGTTTCAAAAAAACAGGTAAGCTGAATGTGGTGGTTTACAGCTATAATAGTAGCACTCAAGCTGAGGCAGGAGGATTTCTTACAAGTTTGAGACCAATGTGGACTGCAGAGTAATTTTGAAGCGAGCCTGAACTACATAGTGAGCCCCTATCCCCAAAACCCCCAAGAACAAATTGTGGTACTTAGAGAAATTAGGAATGTGCTGTATTACTGGTATAGCCACTTTGGAAAACAGTCTGGCAGTTCCTTAAAAGGTTAAATGGTTAGTTTAAAACTCAATATTTCCACTTTAAGCTATACAGACCTAATAGAAATAAGTCATAATCCCCACAGAAACTTGCATGTGCATGTTCATGGCAGCACTATTCATAACAGCCCACAGGGGTGGGGATGGAGCTCAGTGGGACAGCAGAGTACTTGCCTAGATGTTTGATGTTCTGGATTGGATGGATCTTCAGCACTTCAAAAAAAATCAGCTACTGAACAGTGGGCTATGCAAGAAAAAGGAACTATTAACTGGTGTGCTATCTATAGTACAATAAACCTGCAGAGTATGCTGGGTGAAGGAAACAAGTCACCAAGGACCAGCACTGTATGATTCTTAGAGATCTGAAGTCTAGCCTCATGCACTATATGAAGCCTGTTCTGTCTGCACTAGGCCTGTGGCTGTCTTCGGTAAGAAGATCATCCCTCATCTTCCTCTACCCTGCAAGACCACCACCTCCTAGGCCTAAATTCAACACATTTTTTTTTTTTTTTTTTTTTTTTTTGCAGAACTGGAGATTGAACTCAGGCCCTTGCGCTTACCAGGGAAATGCTTATTCCACTGAGCCATCTCCCCGGCCCCTAAATTCAACAAATTTAGAGAGGATTAATTCCAAAACCTAGATTATGCCTTGGTGCATGGGTGAGGGCCATTCATGCTTTGACTAGGTGTAGTCAGGTTCAGATTTGACTGAAGACCCTGATCCTTCAACAGAGAGTTAAGTAAGGTCTAATCCTTGAAGAATGTTTCTAGTCATCTCCCCATGACTTTGGGCCTGTCGGAGGTGCTTGCAAACACCTAACTCTCACCTCCCAAGCACACTTTGCAGGGCTGATTCAAGCCAGCTGCCAGCTCCCTGAGGTGGCCAAGGGGCTGTCCACTATGTTAGGCTGTATTGAGGTTCTAGATCTTGCCTTCAAATTCCATCAGGAAAGGCCCCCAGATGTTTCCTGTGAGGGCTGGCCCTGGTTGGTGTGGCTTTTTCCCTAAGTATTTGCTGAATGCTTCTTAGTGGCCAGTGCCCTGAGGTCTAAGACTGTCCATGCTGTGAGTTATACAAGGGTGGAGAACAGATGTGGATGTAGGAGACCTTGTACACCTGGGACAGGTGAGAAGGTGGCATAGAGAGGGACAGGAGGGCAGTATGGTTTTCCTATGTCCTTGGCTACATGAGAATGGACCCTAGGCCTGGAACATCATCATACCTCATTGCTGGTGTTGGATTTGTCGCCTTGTGTGGGAATCCCTTGTTTCAGCCTCAGTGAGTTTTTCCTTTTTTCTCTTTAATGAAACTGTTTTATCCCAGGCTGGCCAAAAAGTCGTGATCCTGATGTGACTTCAGGCATGTGCCATCGTGGTTGGCTCAATGTGTGTGAGTGTGTAGGTTGTGACAGGTGGCTGATCCCACTGCTCTGTCTGTCTCCTGCAGAAGGGAATCTTTGTGTCTTGCTGTAGCACAAAGAGGTATGTGCAGGCCAGTGGCCCTGGTTGGCTGCAGGAAGGGGCTCATTGCCCATAGGGAACTTATGTCCACCATGGAAGCTGGCTGTGCTATCTGTCTCCACAGAAGTAAAGCTTCATTCTAGACCATGTGTGATGATGGGTTTTCTTTGCCAACTCCAGTAATGAGATTCAGGGAACTGAAGTGCTACTCCTGATAACAGGCAGTAGATGCCTCTTGTAGTGTACTACCCAGCCATCTGCTTCCCACTGCCTGTCCTCTCTGCTTCCAGCTTATTCACCCCTGCCTCTTGGACTGTGGGCACCAGGTAGAGGGCAGCCCTCAATCCTTACTACTTTATGGTGGGTTTCTTAGAGCCCCAAAATAACACTTCTTTCTCTGTTGCCTCCATCTTGCTCTTATAGGCCACAACTTTGGCCCCAGCCATTAATGAGTTTCTCTGGAGAAGCAGAATTGAGGTTGACTTCTTATTTGACTCTAGATTGATTATTATTATTTTTTAAATTTTTAAAAAAAATTTTATTTATTTATGTGTGTGTGTGTGTGTGTGTGTGTGTGTGTGTGTGTGTGTGTATGGCCAGCTCAGCCCACCAGGGGGCGGGGCTGGTTGGCATGTGGTGCTGGGGGGATTGAACCGTGGTACCTGTGCTTTGCTAAGCTTGTTCTAAGTAGGTTCTTTAGACCACTGAGCCATCTCACCAGCCCCCTGGATTGATTATTGATTACAGTTAGTAGGCATGATTTTGGCAATGAAAAGATTTAGCATTTTTGTCCTTAGCACCCCATGATTGGTCATGAAGGAATGGAGGCAGCCTCTTTTGTGGTTCTCATCCCATTTGAATCTGAGCAGGTGATGCTTGCCTACGAGACCTGAAAGGTCACCTGAGCTTAAGGGCCTGGCTGTGCTTTCCCTGGGTATTCCAGGCCTTTCTGTGTATCTAACTGAAGTATTTGTACAGCCTCAAGCTGTGCTTTACTTTTACCAATGAAGCAGATGGGAGAGAGAAGGGGATATTATGGAGTAGTGGTTGTAGCTCACTGACAGTGTATGCTTAGAATGTGTAAGTCCCTGGGCTTTATCTCAAGCACCAAAAACAAAACAAAGCAAGCAACAAGCAACAAAATCTCTGGATATTATGATGGAGAAATCAATACTATTTCGAAAAAGTACAAAGATCACCCACTACTCCTTAAAGATCACTCACTATTATGGACTATTGGACTATATTGGGTTATTTTGCCGAATTCAAGCACCTACAATATTTGAATGGCAATGGAACACCCATCTCTGACAAAACAAAACAAAAAGGGGGATATAAATGAAGGACCATTAAAAAAATATATATCTGTATATACAAAATAGGATAGATATACAGCTACTTTCTCTTAGTTCATTGAGAAGAAAGATTT
>NW_004524707.1:8018228-8019385 GCF_000260255.1 Octodon degus
GTAACATTTGTGAGGCATTCCTTTTTGCACAGTACCCATTCCCTTGATGTCTACAATATTACCCTTTTTGTAGATTCACATGTATGTAGCCAAAGGAACAACCCCATGTTTTCTAAAAGGCCTGGAAAACATATACCGGGTTCCCCTCCTCTTGCCCTTTGTGTTAGTCATTTTGGCAAATTACTGGAAGATGGCAGTTCCGGCCGAAAGGAAGCAATTTCTTTCTTTCTTTTCTTTTCTTTTTCTTTTTTTTTTTTTTTGCAGTACCTGGGATTGAACTCAGGACCTTGCATTTGCCAGGCAAGTGCTTATTCTACCAAGCTCTCTCCCTGGCACCAACTACTTTTTTTTTTTTTTTTTTTTTTTACCAACTACTTTTCAACTTACAAAATTTCAGTCTCCATAGAGACTGTCAAAAATTGCCAATGCCAACTATATTTCAGGTCATCATGGCAGGGTATTTGGGAAAGTTTTCAATTAGCAATAATTGCGCCTCAGATAAACCTCATTGGCTATGATACTGCCACTGCACAAAGCTGGTAACTTCTTTGACGTGCAAAAACTTCTCAATAAGAGGAGTTCCATTCTCAGGTGTTAATTCTTTCAAGTGTTTCCTGTGCTATTTGATTTTTATTTATGAACTGTTTGCCTACTCCCATGTCTTCAACAGTTCCTCCTGAACTTTCTCTTCCAGGAGATTTAGTGTTTCTGTTTTAATGTTTAGATCTTTAATCCATTTTGACATTAGCTAAATGCATGGTGATAGACCTGGGTCAAGTTTTAGTTTTTGGCATGTAGAGAGCCAGTTTTTCCAGCACCATCTGTTAAAGAGACTATCCTTCTTCCGGTGAGTATGTTTGGCCCCTTTGTCAAAGATCAGTTGGCTGAGTGTGTTTGTAGAGGCCTATGCATCTTCTATTCTATTCATTGATCTTCAGGTCTATTTCATTGCCAATACCATGTTGATTTTATCACAATAGCTTTGTAGTATAATTTCAAGTCAGGAATTGTAATGCTTCCTGCTTTGTCTTTGTTGGTGAGGAATTCCTTTGCTATTCTAGGTCTTTTCTGATTACAAATAAATTTTAGGAATGATTTCTCTACTTCTGGGAGGTATGTTGGTGGTACTTTGATAGGGAGTGCATTAAATATATACT
>NW_004524707.1:8020256-8028494 GCF_000260255.1 Octodon degus
CAATCCCCCAGCACCACATGCCAGCCAGCCCCGCCCCCTGGTGGGCTGAGCTGGCCACACACACACACACACACACACACACACATAAATAAATAAATAAATAAAAAAAAATATTGGTTCTTCCTATCCAGGAGCATGGAATATCTTTCCATTTTCTGAAATCCTGTACGAACTCTTTTCTAAGAGTACTGTAATTTTCCTTGAAAAGATCTTTGACTTTTTTAGTTAGATTAATTCTTTAGTTAGATTAATTTCATTTTCCTCAGTGCTATTGTAAAAGGCATTGTTTCTCTAATTTCCCTCTCAGTGTGTTTGTTATCTGTGTAAAGGAATGCTATTAACTTTTGGGTATTGACTTTGTATCCTGCTGTGCTAATGAATTTTTGTATTAATTCTAGTAGCTTCTTCATGGAGTTTTCTGGGTCTTTCAAGGAAAGTATCATGTCATCTGCAAATAATGATCATTTAACTTCTTCTTTACCTATTCTTATTCCTTTTATTTCTTTCTGTTGTCTAATGGCTCTAGCCAATGATTCCAGAACTATATTGAATAGGAGTGGTGATAGAGGTTATCCTTGTCTTGTACCAGATCTAAGAGTAAAAGATTCCAGTTTTTTCCCATTTAGAATTATGTTAGCCATTGGATTTTCATAAATGGCTTTTACCAGATTGAAGTACAGGCCATCTAATCCAATTTTCTGTAGGACTTTGAACATGAATGAGTGTTGGACTTTGTCAAAAGCCTTTTCTGCATTAATGGTGATGATCATGTGGTTTTAAAATTTCACTCTATTGTTATAGTGTATTACATTTATAGATTTTCAAATATTGAGCCATCCTTGCATCCCTGGGATGAATCCTACCTGGTCATGTTGTATGATCCTAATGATGATTTGCTATATTCTATTTGCTAGGATTTTTTTTTTAGGATTTTGGCATCTATGTTCATGAGGGAGATTGGCCTGTAGGTTTCTTTTTTACTTGTTGCTTTCCCTGGTTTTTGTACCAGTATAATACTTGTTTCCAGGAATGATTTTGGGAGAACTATTTCCTTTTTATTTCATTGAGGGATTTGAGGATTATAGGGACTATATCTTCTGTAAATTTCTTGTAGAATTCAGCTGTGAATCCATAAAGACCTGGACTTTTCTTTGTCAGCAGGCTTTTTATTGCATTTCATATTTTATTGGCTGTTATTGGGTTATTGAGACCTGTTATATCTTCTTGATTCAGTTTTGGTAATTTGTACCTTTGTAGGGATATGTGCATTTCGTCTGTGTCTTCTATTCTGTGAGAGTAAAGATTCTCAAAGTAGGTATTTAAAATCTTGTGAATTTCTACTGGATCTGTGGTGATTACACCCTTTTCATTCCTTATATTGCTTGTATTTGAATTTTTTCTTTCCTCTTTTTGATGAGGTTAGGGGCTTATCAATTTTATTTAATCATTCAAATAACCAGCATTTTGGTTCGTTAATTTTTTGAATTGTTTTCTTCTTCTTGATTGAGTTAATTTCTGCTTTAATCTTTATGATTTTTTCATGTTGTAGGGTTTGGGTTTGGTTTTCTCTTCCTTTTCTAGGTGTTTGAGGTGCAGAATTAGGGTTTTTATATGTTCTCATTTTGTTTTCTTAATATTTGAGTTCACAGCTATAAAATTCCTTCTAAGAACTGCTTTCATCGCATCCCATAAATTTTGATAATGTTTGTTTGAGTTTTCACTGTATTGTACCTATTGTTCAATTTCTTGTTTAATTTCATCTATGACCCATTTTTCCTGAGGAGGGAATCGTTTAATTTTCATGTATTTATGGGATTTTTGTGTTTTCTTTTGTCATTTATTTCCAGTTTGATTGCACTGTGGTCAGATAATATTCAGAGTAAAATTTCTGTTTTTTTGCATATACTTAAGCATGACCTTGGACTAGTATGTAGTCTGTTTTACATTATGACCCATGTGCACCTGAAAAAAATGTTTATTCAGCTACGTTTCAGTGGAACATCTGTATATATCCAGTAAGTCCATTTGTTCCAAGCTGTGGTTCAGTTCTGCTACTTCTTGGATAAGATTTTGTCTGGTTGACCTCTCTTTTTGGGATAAGGGGTTATTAAGGTCTCCTGTTAAGATTGTGATATTGGATTAAATTTTTCATGTCCATTAAGATTTGTGTTATTGGGTGCTCCCATGTTTGGTGCATCTGTATTTATGAGTGTTATCTCTTCCTCTTGAATTTTTCCCCTGACCAGCTTATAATGGCCTTCTTTATTTCTTTTGATCATTCTTGGTTTGAAGTTGAGAATGTCACCAAACAGGATTGCTGCCCCTGCTTTTTTGTGAGGTACTGGTCATGTAGTATTGTCTTCCATCCTTTGATTTTCAGCGATGAATTGCTTTATGAGTGAAATGTATTTCTTTTGTATAGCATATTGTTGGATTTTGCTTCCTAATCCATTGTGCCTATTTTTTTTTAAGTGGCGAATTGAGTCAGTTTATATTTGTGGTTATAGTTGAGATGTATTTACTTATGATTAACATGTTGTTTACCTGCTGTTGTTTACCCTTTTTTTCACCTGTGCTTAATTGTTTGTCCTAGTTGTTTGGTTCTTTCTGTTCTCATTCATGGAGTTTTGGTCATTTTGGACCCTCTCTAGAACATCTTTTAGTAGTGTGTGTAGGGTTGGCTTTGTCATCATGAAATTCTTTAATTGTTCTTTTTCATGGATGTATTTCACTTCTCCATCAAACTTGAAAGAGAGTTTTTCAGGATATAGTAGTCTGGGCTGGACTTTGATTCATAGAAGACTTGGAGTACTCTGCTCCATGCTTTTCTTAACTTAATGGCTTGTGAAGAGAAGTCTGCTGTTATTCTGATAGGTTTTCCTTTAAATGTGGTCTGTTTCTTTTGTGGTGGCTTTTAGTATAATATTCTTGTGTTGGATTTCTGGACTATTATATGTCTGTGTGTGTTTTTAATTGGGTTGATATTATTTCGAGTTCTACTTGCTTCAGTTTCCTGATTGCCAGATTGTTTCCCCATATTTGGGAAGTTTTCAGTTATTACTTCTGCCCATATTTTTTTTTATGTCATTTGTGTTGACTCCTTCTTTCTCATTGATGCCTATTCACCTCACGTTATTCATCTTTGCATTGTATTGTAGGTGATGATTTACTTTTCCATGCATTCTAGTTGTTTTTAAGAGATCTTTTCTTTCCTTTTTACTAGCTGCAATAGTGTCTTCAAGATATGAAACTCTATCTTCACTTTCACTCAGATGGCTTCTCAAGCTTGTGATTGAGATTTTAAGTTCCTCTATAATCTCTTTTTTAATTTTTATTTTTTTTCCTCTATAATCTCTTTGCCTCTGCTTCATGTGATCTATTTCTTTCCTATATTGCTCATTCAAGGATTCTATCATTTTTCTATTCTCTATTTTTTTTATAATTGTCTTCTTTGGAGGCAGTTATTCTTTCATTATAGGTATTCATTTGTTGTTTGTCCTTTAACTCTTTTATTTTTGAGTTCTCAGGTGAGGACAAAGCCTTAGGATCAGCTGAAGTCCATGTGGCAAGCAACAGCTGTGCCTGCAGAGCACAGCAGTGGGAGGTCTGTGGTCCTGGGGTGTGTTGGCTGTGAAGGAGGGAGGCTGGTCACTTAAAAAAATAGGTATACTGTACACATGTCTATGAAGTCCCCATGGCAAGGGAAGGTTGGGGGAGGGCCCAGGGCAGAGCCATGCCCCTATGACTGACCCACCACCTGGCCAGTGCCAGGACCCTGAGGCTCACTGCTGTCTTCTGTGAAGGGAAGGCAAATTCTGAATTCAGTCCTGACCCATGGAAGTCAGAAGGCTGAGGCCTGGGATGGTCACCATTCCACTAATAAGATCCTGCACCTGGTTCTTGGTCTCCTCACACTGTCATTAGCTCTGCCTTCTTTTTCTTTTTCTTTTGGAATGGTGAATCACAGTCTTTGGCAGAGGCCTTTTTTCCTTTCTTCTTTTCTTTTCTTTTTCTTTTTTTCCTTTTGTCCTTGTCTTATTATTTTTTTCTTATTGGATTTCTTCTTCTTTTCTTGCTCTTTGGGTCATTCTGATCTCCACCCTCTACCTTCAGAAGTGCCCCTTCAGACTTGGCCTTGGCCCCTCCAGAGCCAGGAGGACCCTTCTCCTTGATGTTACCACTTGCTTTGTCTGTCTTTGTTTTCCCCTTGGAAGTCCTTGAGGACTTTTCAGAGGAAGCAGCACAATCCTTGCCTTTCCCAGAGGCCAGCTGGTTTTTCTTCTTGCCCTTGGGAGCCCTGGAGCCCATTTGGTCTCCCTACAGCTTCTGCTTCCAGCCCTTCTTGCTGCTCTCCCTGGTGGTATCTGGCTTTCTGCCTTTCCTGCCCCAGCAACTCAGTCAGAACCTTCAGCACTGAGGCCTGAACCTATGCCTCATTCAGGGGCCAGGATTGGCCCAGGAGGTGCTTGGTGATGCTGCTCCATAGTGTCTGCAGGGAGGCTTTGGTGCTCATGGCCTTCTTGGGCTTCTGGGACTTCTGAGGTGTGGGGCCTGAGGCAGGTTCTTTCCCACCTGATTTAAGGGACCCGGTGCCTCCTATGTGCTTTGAGTTTGCTGCTTGCTTGCTGGCTAGGCCATCTTTGGTGGGTGAAGCAGAGAAAACTTCAGGGTTTGATTCTTGCCTGGCAGTAGTTTTTGAAGCCTGGTTATTGGCTGAGGTCAGCCCAGGTGTCACATAACCTGAGAGGAGAGACTGAGAAGGTGCCACCACCTCATCCTCGCTGGACTCTGCTGTGGTCTCCTTCACCAAGATCTCCCTCTTAGAGAGGGTCCTATATGCTGATTTGGCCATCTGAGGTCCCTTAGCATCCTCCTCACTCCCTGAAGAGTTGTCACTGCTGTCCTCACTGTCATCTGAGCTTCTAGAGGCTTTGGCTTTAGGGTGGCCTGAGAAAGTGGCTGTGTTCTGCTGACCTTCAGGATGCTTGGCTTGTTTGAGTGTGTTGGCCACTCTGGCCTGGACAGGGGTGCTCTGGGGATGTGTGAAAGGCAGCATTCCTGTAGTACTGCCAGCCTCACTTGAAAGCTGAGTCTCATCAGTTTTCCGAGTCAGGACCTTCAGGGCAGCCTGAGTCAATGGCAGGGAAGCTGGGTTCTTCCTAGTCACCTGAGAGACTGCTGCCTCCTGTTTCTTGCCTTCTGATGCCTGGCTGGTCTACTCACTGATGCTGGCTCTGGGGGATGTCCTTGTGGGGGACAGCAGGTGTGCAGGACTGTGTGGTGGGGATCAGGTCCTTGTCCTCACTCTTAGAGGCACTCCCAGCAGTGCTGCTAGAGGCCCTGGACTTTCTTGGGACACCTGCAGCTTGCACTTGTGCAAGGGTCACAGCCAGGACCACCGGACTACAATTAGGGTAGACAAAAATCAGAGGGGGTTTAATCACCAGAGGGCAGCTCTCATCACTGCTCTCTGAGGATCCCTTGGGGTTCTTCTCTGGGGGAGCTGGGGTTAGGGCATTGCTCTTAGCAATTTTTGAGGTAATATTCTTCTGGGCTGTGGTCCCCACTGTCTGTGTCTCCTCATCACCACCCGACTCCTCACTGCTTCTGCTCTCTGAGTCCTCCTCCTGCTTCCCCATCTGGGCCTGCGTGGCTGCATGCACTGTCTTCCCAGGGGGTGCTAGAAGGGTCCCTATCCTGGGGGACTCCTTGGTAGGGGCTGAGGCAGCTCTGACCTGAGGGGCTTTCCCAAGGGCTTCAGCTGGGTGGGGTTTGTGTTTGGGGTCCAGGATGCTGGTGTCTCCCCATCACTGTCTGACTCCTTGCTGCTGCTGCTGTCTGAGTCCTCCTGCTTCCCCACCTGGGCCTGGGTGACTGCAGGCCCTGTCTTCACAGGGAATTCTGGAGGGGTGCCCTTCCTGGGGGACTGCTTGGTGAGGGCTAAGGCAGTTCTGACCTGAGGGGGTCTTCCCTGTGGGCTTTGCCTTGAGAGAGAGAGTGAGGAGAAAGCCTGGGTTGGTACCTCCTCTTTGCTCTCTGAGGACTCATCTCTGCTTTCTGAGTCCTTCTCAGTCTTGGCTGCTGCAGTCACTGCTTTCTCTATAGCTGGCATAGATGCCTGGCCCTTTGCTGAGATGGCACTGTTCTGGAGGGCTCTCACTGGCGGCTTCCCCTTGGCCATGGGCCCTGGTTTGCCTTCAGCAATGGGAGTGACCAGTTTTCCAGGAATTGATGCTGCCCTTTTGACTATAGATGCCTTGGTGGAAGCTGAGTTGGCTTTGGCCTGAGGGGTTTTCCCTGAGGCTTTCATCTGTGATGGGGTCAGGACTGCTGCCACCTCACTGTCATCAGAGTCCTCCTCACTGCGCTCAGATCTTTCAGGAGCCTCAGCTCCGACATGGGCAACAGTGGGCCTTGTCTTCTCAGGAGGAACTGGGACAGTCCCTTGCTCTGAGGGTCCCTTGGTGGGTACTGAGGCAGCTTGCCATTGGAGTCCTTTCCCCAGAGACTTTGTCTGTGCCACTGTTGCTGCAGGCATGGCCTCTTCACCCTCTGATTTTTCCTCACTGATCAAAGAATCACTCTCTGACCTCTGGATGCCCTGAGGCACAGCTGAGTCTCTTGTAGAAGTCACTGTGCCTGCTTTCCAAGGGGCTGGGGTGCCCATTTGCGATGGGGGGCCCTTGGCAGATGTGGAGGTGAGGAGGGTTCCTTTCCTGGGGGAAGCCTTGGTCTGAGGCATTTTCAGACCTGGTTTTGCCTGAGCTGCAGTCATAGCTGCTGCTGCCTCCTCCCCACTGTCAGATGATTCCTCATGGCTGTCTGAGTCTTCCTGGGATCTTTCAGCACTGACCTAAATGGCCACAGGTGCTGCCTTGTGAGGAGGTATAGGGGTAGCTTTTTTCCCCAGTGGCCCCTGGGTGGGACCCAAGGCAGGACTGACCTGAGGGGTCTTTCCCAAGGGTTTCAGCTGGGTGGGGTTTTTGTTTGGGTTCCGGGGTGCTGGTGTCTCCCCATCACTGTCTGACTCCTTGCTGCTGCTGCTGCTCTCTGAGTCCTCCTCCTGCTTCCCTACATGGGCCTGGGTGGCTGCAGGCCCTGTCTTTCTAGGGGGTGCTAGAGGGATGCCTTTCCTAGGGGACTCCTTGGCAGGGGCTGAGGCAGCTCTGACCTGAGAAGTCTTTCCCAAGGGTTTCAGCTGGGTGATCTTTGTGTTTGGGGTCTGGGATGCTGGTGTCTCCCCATCACTGACTGACTCCTTGCTGCTGCTGCTGCTGTTCGAGTCATCCTCCTGCTTCCCCACTTGGGCCTGCATGGCTGTAGGCCCTGTCTTCCTAGGGAGTGCTGCAGGAGTACCCTTTCTGTGAGGTTGCTTGGCAAGGGCTGAGGCAGTTCTGACTTGGGGGTTCTTTCCTTTGGGATTTGCCTGAAGTGCCAGCACAGCCACCAGTGTCTCCACCTCACTGTTAGGTTCCTCCTTGCTGCTGTTCTCTGAGTCCTGCTTGGGATGCCTCAGCTTGGCCTGCTCAGCTATTGGACCTGCCTTCACAGGGAGTGCACATGCGGTTCCTTTCCTGGCGGGGGGTGGTGGTGGTGGTGGTGGTGGTGGTGCTGGTATGACCCCTTTCCCAGGGGTCCCCTTGGCACAGGCTGAGGCAGCTCTCCCCTGGAGGATTTTCTCAGATGCCTTCATCTGGCTGGAGGTCCCCATGGGGGGGTGCTCCTCCTCACTCTTGGACTCTCTGCTGCTTTTTGAGTCCTCTTTTGGTTTCACAGCACTCCTAGCTGGGGTGAGGGCCTGGGGTTGTCACCCCCCCCCCAACTTTCCCAGGGCTTATGGCTGCCTTCCTTGCTGGAAACTCCTTGGTGGAGGCAGGTGAGGGTCTGACCTGGGCTGCCTTCACTGAAGACTTCACCTCCACATCTGTTTCATTGCTGGAGCTGGAGGTGTCCTTGCTGGAGTGGTCAGCCTGGCCTGTTGACATGGTCCCAGGCTTCGCAGTGGTTCCAAGGGCCTATATGCTGCCCTCTTTCTCAGTTTCTGAAACCAAGATGATACTTCTTGAGGGCCCTGTTGACTTTTTGGGTGATTTTTCCAAGGCAAGGTGTGGTACAGAGTTCACTGTCTTGCTGGCTTTCCTCGTCTTTGCCTTAGCCTTTTCTCTCAGGCTTGATGGCAAATCTACCCCCATGGCTGAGGAGTTGGTAGATGCTGGTCTTTATTATTATTATTATTAT
>NW_004524707.1:8030564-8044095 GCF_000260255.1 Octodon degus
CTCTTTGTCATTTTGTATACCTGTCTTCTGACCTTTGGTGTAGAGCTTAGATAGAGTTATTACCTTAGCACCAGGTCCGGATCTATGAAGTTCGGATTCCTCCAGGTAGGTGTTGTTTGGATCTGGCTGCTGTGTTCCACCTCTTTCTGTGTTTTTGGCAAGATGTTCTGCTCCTGAATCAGCTGGGTGGGTCTTGCCTCTAGCCTCTTTGCATGGAGTTCTGCTGAAGGGTTCCGTGCTGGGCCTGCAGCCTGGGTCGAATGAGGATCTGTGGGCCCGGGTCATCTCACTCACTTGCTGGCCTGTGCTCTGGGTCTGTTCAGGATCCCGCCAGGCCCCGGGTCATCTCCCTCACTCACCGGCCTGCGCTCTGGGTCTGTTCAGGATCCAGAAGGTCCTGGGTCGTCTCACTCACTCTCCGGGCCTGCGCTCTGGGTCTATTCAGGATCCTGCAGCCTCGGTCGTCTCTACGTGTTTATTATTTTTAATGCATTTAGTACAGGGTGTACAGGGTCTCACTACACAGATCAGACTCCTAGATGCTGGTCTTGCAGTAGCTTTAGCAGTTTTGGCTTTTGCCTCTTGCTTCTGCTGTTTCTCCTCCTCCTCCTCCTCTTCGGAGCTCTCCGAGCTGCTGATGGGGTCTGACACTCGGGTCTTCTTGGCTTGCAGCACTGCATCATCTTCTGCCTTCTGCTTCTGGCCAACTTCTGAGGTTTGTTGCCAGTGTGTATGGATGTCCAGAAGGGTGAAAGGCTGAGCCAGGAAACCCTTCTGGCTGCTCTGCTCCTTCACTTCCCACGCCACGTGCAGCCACTTCCTGGCCTCTGCCATGACTGCAACCCCCGGCCCACCAGCTCAACTGTTCTTTCATTATAGTTATGCCTTCTTGTTTTACCTCAGAGATTATTTCTGATCTGATTTCCACTTTATATTTCTGCAGTTGATTTTTTATTTCTGCTGCTATTAACTCAGATGTTTCTTTATTTATTTGAGAGGTTATTTCTGATCTGAGTTCCTCTATACCTTTCTACAGTTGTTTCTTTACTTCAGATGCTGTTAATTCAGCAGTTCCAGCTGTGTGATTCCCAATTTCTTATGTGCTAGTGTCTTCTGCATTTGTTCTGGATAGGCTTGGGGCCCGAGATCGCATTTTGCTCCTTCTCTTTGTCATTTTGTATAGCACTCTCCTCTGACCTTTGGTGTAGAGCTTTGGTGCAGTTATAACCTTAGCACCTACTGAAATTCTTACCCAAGGGAGATTATATTGTTAAGGCAGTTTTAGTTTTGTATTTACCAAATAACAATAAGGAACACTAATAATCTGAAATGATATTTAGCAGTTGACAAACTTTTGTAACTAATGGCTTTGTATTTTAAACAGTAAGAGCAATCATTATGTCTGTATAGCTAAGCCAATATTAAATTGGGAATTTTTATTTAAGTTAGTACCCCTATGTTCTGTCTGTTTACCTCCCCTTGATGTGCCTGGTGTTTTCCAGGCAGACTAGTTCACCCTGGTTACCTTTTGCCCCCTCTCTGAGTCAAGAGAGAAAGAGGGAGGATGCTTTTATAGATCTGGTTCTAGCAAAGTGTCTCAGCTTACTGGGTGCAGATCTATGAAGTTTGAATTCAGCTAGTTGTGCCTGGCTTGGGTCTGGCTGCTGTGCTCAGCTTCTTCCTGCTGTAGCCGGTGGAAGTGAACCTGCTGTGTCCCTCTGGCCAGAAGTTCTACTCCTGGATTATCTGGGTGGTTCTGGCCCTTAGCCTCTCTGCTGGGACTTCAGTTGCAGAGTTTCACACCAGGCCTGTATGCAGGGCCCAGACTGGGTCTGGGGGGTTCCAGAGATCAGGGCCAAAGGACTCACAGGCCAGGCTTGGGCTGGGTCTGGAGGCATCAGTGAGTGCAGGGGAGTGGGGATGCTCTCCCACACACCTGCTGGTCCTGGGTTTGGTCTGTGTCTGGAGGACTCCAAGAGTGCAGCAGAAGTTCCCACTCACACGCTGGTCCTGGGCTGGTTCTGGGTTCGGGGGTGGGAGGTGTCTGGAGAGCATGGCTGGCTGGAGGTCTCTCTTACAAGCTGGGCTTGGGCTGGGTCTGGAGGGATCCAATTGGTGCAGGGGAGCTTGGAAGCTCTCCCACACACTGGCTGACTGTTTTGGTAATTTCTTTTGATGTGCAAAAATATAATAAGAAGAGGTCCCAGTTGTTGATTCTTTGGAGTATCTCCTGTGCAGTTTAATTTTTTTTTTTTTTTTTTTTGCGGAACCGGGGATTGAACTCAGGCCCTTGCGCTTGCCAGAGAAGCACTTATTTCACTGAGCCATCTCCCCGGCCCCAAAGAGAAAGAGTCGGGACAGGGGTGCCAACCGGCAACCTCGCGCTCTGCAGCCCGGCTCTGAGACCGCTGCGCCAGGTCGCCGCCTTGCAGTTTGATTTTGATTATGTACTGTTTGCCTCCTCCCATGGTTTGAAGATTTCCACCTACTTTCTCTTCCAGGAGATTTAGTGTTTCCATTTTAATGTTTAGATCTTTAATGCATCTTTTTTTTCATAACCAGGGATTGAACTCAGGTCCTTGCACTAACCAGGCAAGTGCTTATTCTACTGAGCTATCTCCCTAGTCCTCTAATGCATCTTGACTTTAGTTTAGTGCATGGTCAAGTTTTAGTTTTCGGCATGTAGAGATCCAGTTTTTCCAGCACCATTTGTTAAAGAGGTTATCTTTCTTCCAGTAAGTACGTTTGCGTACCACCATTCTTAATCTCAGTATCATACATTCATAATACAGCCACCTGCTCAAAGCTCTACCTATGCATACATGAGGCTTTGTGGGGACAAGTAAATAAAAGCCACATAAATCTATGAGCCCAATTTGTTAGTGCCTTGCCCTCTGTGAAAACCACAGTAGAAATGAAGGCATTTTAGGAAAAATTCTCTCCAAGAAAATAGGTGGCACAGAAGCATAACAGAATCCAAATGATTTTAGTAAGCCTTGAATGTTGCTTACATCCAGGTTCTTGGAAGTATGTGAAAGCCTACAAATATTTATTTAGCTTTAATTTACATTATATTTATTTATTTAGTGATATATAATGACTATTTTCATTCTGGGTATCGTATATAAACTGTACATCACATATCTTAATTCTTTTTACATCTTTATTGCACTTAGCAGTATGGTCTCTAGTTGCATCCATTTACCTATAAAAGCCTTGAATTTATCCTTTTTTTTTTTTTTTTGGTGGAACCAGGGATTGAACTCAGGCCCTTGAGCTTGCCAGGCAAGCGCTTATTCTACTGAGCTATCTCCCCAGCCTATCCTTTTTTTATAGTCAAGTAATACTCCATTGTGTAAAACTACCACATTCTTTTTATCCATTCCTTAGTTAATGGGCATGTGGATTGTTGTCACTCATGAGACTTGAAATTTTGATTTTCTGAAGCTAGTAAGGAAGATGTGGATGTTTGGTTAATTCGTCCTATTGTTTTGCTTTATTATCCACTCACAAAGGTTTTGTGTTCCGTCCATCACTATTATCTTCATAATCTTCTGGTATAATTATAATCTTCTGGTATAATTATTTTTGTTCATCAGGAAAAAAAATCCTTTCACTAGAATAAATACTAATATCTTCATTAAATTGAAACTACCTACTGGCTATTGGATATTAGGGTTTTTTCCATTAAACATGCATATATACTAATCTTTTACATTTAATATCTGTTAAATGAGCCTAATAAAATCTTTTTTTTTTTTTTGGCAGAACTGGGGATTGAACTCTGGCTCTTGTGCTTGCCAGGCAAGCGCTTATTCTACTGAGCCATCCTCCTGGCCCCTAATAAAATCTTTGGTGATAATTTAGTAGCTGTTAAAATGACTCTAATAAATATGAGTGGCAATTAAAGGGAACTCACAGATAAATTTTTAAGTGACATTTTGAATATCATAGAAGATATGATTAAAATCTTTCAGTATGGAGTATGTATTATATAGCAATTTGTTCTGACTAGTTAGTTTGAGGACAGTGTAAGTTGTGTTTTCATTATTATTATCCTCTTTCTGAATATTTAGAATATTCATGTATTATAGCAGGTTACATTCTAAGGATATATAGGAATGCAAAGATATTCAGTATTTTAAATAGGAATCAAGGTAATTAAAACATACAGTGATAAAAAAATAATTAGCTGACTTGGTATACACCTGAAGAAGAATAGAGTTAGAAGTAAGATAGAATCAAACAGTGGCTCCTCGTCTTTTAATATGACAATGTATTGACATGTACTTAGTTTTTGAAATTCAGATGTCATGATCAAACAGGAGTGTGAATAATGATATTTTCATTATTTTTGTGGGGATAAAGTTTTTGGTTGTCATGGTATTTTATTCCAAGTTACTCTTGTAACTTCCTGTGTAAAAAAACAATTATTTTATTGCACTGTGCCAAAGCATTTAATAAGTCTTGGGTCAAAATGCTTTTGAATCTTTAACTAAAGAAAATATAAATGAGTGTTACCTTAAGGACATTGAGTATATACATAAGTCTTCTTTACAATTTGAAGATAATAATGAAAGCATTGAAGATAATCATGCATATAACATGTAAAACAGGCATCAAAGGATGATAGATATGGTATTTTCATTGCAATATTTTATTCTTATATTAAGAAAAATGGAAACTCCATGTATACATTTTTTTTCAGGAACTGCATTGCTTGCACAACTGAATTTCAATTCACTTAATGCATAATTCTGGAGGAAATAAAATATTTATTATATGTAGTTGAAATTAAAAAAAAATATTTGTTCCCTTTTTTGTGATACTGAAAATTGATCTCAGGAGCTCACACTTCCCAGACAGCCACTTTATCCTTGTATAGATCTAATCCATAGTTCCTTAAAGATATTCTTTATTTAACTTTTTATTTATCTGTTTTTTAAATGTGTTTGGTACAGGGTCTTACTACGCAGCTCAGACTTGTAGTGATCTTTATATCTCAGCCTCCCCAGAGTTGGGATTACAGAAGTGCACCATGCTGCCAGGTCTCAGTTGCTGTCTTGGTGTTCCCAGGGTGGAGTCAGAACAATGTATGGTACTGGAGATTGAACCCAGGTCCTTGTGCTTGTCTAGGCAGGCACTTAGTCCACTGAGCTATCTTGCTGGCCCTTAAAGATATTCTTGAATGAAAATAAAGGTACATGTAAATAATACTTAACAATTACATAAATATTTCAAAGGAATAATTCATATGCATTGATATTTTTAGAATATATTGGTTATGTATTGTCAATTACACACTGTACTAAATATTGTAGATTGTAGCATTAATCAACAAAATAATGCTCATATCAGAGAGATTACATTTTAGCACTTTACACAAATGACAAGTAATATTTAAAATTTTTAATCTTTGAGAGTGCACAAAGAAAAATCACATTAGATTTTATTGATTACTCACTTAAAAATTTTAATTTAGCTCATATAAATTCCAGTAAAGCAAGGTCCTCTTATTTCCTGTGGATTTTATTACTTTTTAATCTTTTCTATACTTTTTCTACTTTTTTATACTCTATGTTAGTATTCTGATGGAAAGCTTGGGTAATAAGGGCACAATAATGAAGTTGTTTTTGAAAAATGTAAATAAAAGTTTTCAGGGAAACTTTAATTACTTATTTAAAAGAGTAAACAAAATATGTAAGAGAAATACATTAAAATTTATCTAGATGGATGAAAGAGACTGTTGACCATCTTTTAGGTTCTTGTTTACATTATCAACACAGAAAGACCATATGGTAGCATAGTCTATGACTCTGAGCTGCATAGTGAGAGCCTGTACCAAATACATTAAAAACAGATAAATAAAATTTAAAGAATATCTTTAAGGAACTGTGGAATAGTTCTATACAAGGATAATCCCAATAAAGGACTATAATCCCTGTTTGGAATTTAGGAAAATATTTCAAGGTGGAGTACGGGTTTATTTAAAATGTTAAGACCTCTGAATTATGTTAAACATATATATTCCCATATGTGGACTGAACATATTGGAGATAAACCAAATTTCCTGAACTTCTATATATATTACAGCGTTGTCAAATTTTGGATACTCACAACAAGCATTAAATATTTTCCTTGGAATCTATGTAGTAGCTTTTGAATCTTTTCACAGCATTTTTCATCTCTTTGTTTCTCAGTGTATAAATCATTGGATTTAGGAGAGGAGTAAAAACAGTGTAAAACACAGCAAGAAATTTGTCCAACCAAATAATATTTAGTGGCCACACATAGATGAAGATACATGGAACAAAAAGAATCAATACAACTATGATGTGGGCGGTACAAGTGGACAGGGCCTTGGAGGCAGCATTGTTAGAAGTTTGGAGGACAGTGACAAGAATATATGTATAAGATATCAGCAACACAATAAAGCAAGTTACAGCCACAAGGCCACAGTCAATATTTATGATGGTGTCCAACTTATCAGAATCTGTACAGGCAAGCTTTGTTACTAAGGGTATATCACAGAAGAAGCTGTCTATTTCCCTGTAGCCACAGAAAGGCAGCTTCATAATCACAATCATTTGACTTATGCCATGCACAAAACCTATGTTCCAGGAAACGGCCACCAGCCCAATGCACTTTCGCAAATTCATGATTGTTGAGTAGTGGAGTGGCTTGCAGATGGCCACATAGCGGTCATAGGCCATTACCACCAGCAGTACCATCTCACCTGCTCCAGTGAAATGGGTAAAGAGAATCTGGGACATGCAACCTCCGAAGGAAATGGTCTTCTTTTCACTGATAAAGTCTGCAATCATCTTGGGAGTGGTGACTGTAGAAAGGCATATGTCCACAAAAGATAGATTGGCCAACAAGAAATACATGGGGGAATGCAGCAAGAGGTCAGTGACGATTAAGATTATGATGAAAATATTTCCAGACAGAATCATCAGATAAAAAATTAAAGATATCACAAATGATAAGACCTGAATATTCCATGACAGTCCAAGACCCAGAAGCACAAATTCTGACACTGCAGAGTGATTTCCTTCATCCATTTTATTCAGTGTGTCCTGCGAAGTAACCTAGACAGGATAGGATAGATTATTCTTAGGATCAATGGAAATTCTTAACTTGTACAATTTTGTATTTAACAAATATATCTGAAACTGAATAAAACTATTATAATTTTCTTTTATTTTGAAGAGTAAAAACAAGAGCAAGAAAAAGAAAAAAGACATAAACAGGGCAACATATAACAATACATATATTACAGATTTTCAAAACAAGAATAGTTGATTGACAATGAGTAATATAGTTTCTATTTTTTTAATTTTTTTTTACATTTATTTATTTGTGTGTGTGTGTGTGTGTGTGTGTGTGTGTGTGTGTGGTCAGCTCAGCCCACCAGGGGGCGGGGCTGGCTGGCATGTGGTGCTGGGGGATTGAACCACAGTCCCTGTGCTTTGTTTAGCTTAGCTTGTTCTAAGTAGGTGCTTTAGACCACTGAGCCATCTCACCAGCCCCTATAGTTTCTATTTTTATAGTCAAACTTGTTGCTCTGATTATCACATATAGTTATGAAGATGGGACATATGATTGAATATTGCCATATAATTTCAAGAAAGCCTAAATTTTTGTTTTTGTCTCTCATTTTCTTTTATTACGTTTCAAAAATTACTTTAAAGAGTGTATGGTAGTAATTAATATGACATTAGAAATGGTACACATTTAGAAGACCAAGATGAGAGGTATTTCAAGCATGGTTTTAATATTACACATTGCTGTTCTCCATGTACTTGCTTACTTCACAGATATCAACATCCAGTGTGAAAATTATAATTGCAATGAGAAATTTTAGCAAAACATTAATGGCTTTATGCCACCAAAAGAAACAAACTGATTGAGGTTAAATGCAGGTAACAAAGCATGCGATGCTACTGTTATGCAAATGATTTACTTCAAAAGTTCTCTCCTAAGAAGAGAATCAGGGAAGCAAAGCAGAAAGAAAGAAAAAAAAAAAAAAAAAAGGCAAAGAGATGATTGTAGTTTCACTGGGCAATTAGCTTTGTCTTCTAATGGAGGGAAAACATCTAAGTGTTGCACTAACAAAGACTATCCCATGTTAAGAGGCATAAGATGATGTAGTTGCACAAATGATGTTGAACTAGCACTGAATTTCAATACAAATAATGTGAAACAATGTTACAAGTCCTTTTGTCTGCATAACAATTCTTTCACACCTTTGTGGTACTTCTTCCATAAGACATCATAAGACCTTGGCATGATGATATCCACAAAAAATTCCATAGTATAATAGAATTTATTTAGAAAAGTAAATGGATTAGGAAAAATATCAATGTATAATCAGGTGGAAGTAGTTTCCCAAAAGTGAAGGACAATTTAGACTGAGATTCAAACTTGATGAACTCAGAGAATTCCATATAACTAAAATGTACCACTAGAAAATATTTATCTTCAGTATTATCAATGGATGCTCTGAAATTCCTAAGATCTAAACTATTTGAAAATAATTAAGATATGTTACATACATGTACCAATCCCCCAGTCAGTGTAATCATTATGTACCAAAACATGTATTGATAAAATTAAAAATAATTTATCTCTAAGTCACAAGAATTACACCTATTATCTATCTATATATTACTTATGAGAAGAAAATACATTTAACATGAAAGCAAATTTAATGTCGGAGCTGAGTGAGTGTGAAATTAATCTTCAGTGAACAGAATTGTTCACTTCTAAGTAAAATGAATAATTCTCTTCAAGGTGCTAATGTTAACACTGGGATTACAGTACTTGAATATATAGAGAAAGGATACAAATTGAATTGCTCCTTTAGGACTCTTAAAATACATCAACAAGGTTTTCGTTCCTTTGTCCTTTCTAATGTCCTTTCATTCCTAATGTCCTTTCTTAAAGGTTTGGGTGTTTTTCCTTGTAAAATACTGAACTCTGTTGAATTTTCTTGTATTTTAAAATTTATTTAAAAATTTTTTTTGGCCAGCTCTGTCAGCCCTGAGGGCATGGCTGGCATGGTGTGTGGTGCTTGGGATCCAACTGTGGTCCCCTGAGCCTGCCTGAGCTTGCCTAAGCAGGTGCTTTAGATCACTGAGCTATCTTGCCTCTGTAGAATTTTCAACACTTGTATTTTGCAAGCATATACTAGGGTGTAGAAAATGTAATAGATTGCCTTAGATATATACTGATGAGACACAGAGCCCCAGTGCAGCAGTTTGAGAGGCCTCCCTTTGTTCTATGGTTGTTAGTTTCAACCTTATTTTGGTAAAAGACAAACTCTAGACCCTTTCTCATTAAGTTTATAATTATTTTTATCTCTATCTCTATGCTAAAGCCTTTCTTACCTACTAATCACTCTTTGACATAGAAAGCTTTATCCTCATGAAAGAACAAACTATTTAAATAGTATCTGAAAGCTGCTCATATTGATTGCCAGGGAAAGAACTGTGATTTATGCACCTATGCTAACACTGAGGCTGTGCATTTTGATGGTGTGTACACTGTTATTAATATGACAGAAGTTCAAGTGGGAAAAAGATAGTCAAAGGAAACTTATGAACTGCCTTCTGAAAATATAGTGAAGGGCGTGCCAGCTCAGTGGACTAAAGCACCTGCTTAAGCAAAGTGCAGGGACCATGATTCCATCCCTGGCACTACATGCCATGCTGGCCCCACTCCTGGGGCACACCAAGACAGTGATTGAGACTGGGCATGGTAGCACATGCCTGTAATCCCAGTGCTTGGGAGGCTGAAAGCAGGAGGATCATTACAAGTCCAATCTGTGTAGTAAGACCCTGTAGGCTCTCTCTCTCTCTCTGTCTGTCTGTCTGTCTGTCTCTCTATCATCTATCTATCTATCTATGTATCTATCTATCTATGTATCTATCTATCTATCTATCTATCTATCATCTATCTATCTATCTATCTATCTATCTATCTATCTATCTATCTAAAGAAGCTGTTCTCAACATCAAATTTCATAAGCATTATTAAAATAGATATACAGAAATGCCTTTAAATTATCATAAATAAAAAAATCAGAGACATGAGATGACTTACTAAACATAATTTATAGTCTCATAGAAGATTGTTTTTTAGTCTTCTCTTCTGGTGTGTGCTTGAGGTGTCATGCATGTTAGGTGGAGACTGTATGGAAGAGCCTTTCCTTAGCTTGACATATATTCACTACCTGAAGCTGTCTCTTGGGTCAAATTTACCTCTTCTGCATTTGAAACAGTACAAGAATCATGGAAATAATGATCTTGGACATCTCTTGGGAATGACCTCATGTTTTTTAACATTTTATTTTAAAGAGGTAAGAAAACCCAAATTAAGTAACAAGAAAAAGACAAAAAGAAAGCACCATAAAATAATAAAAATTGTACAAATTTTCTAGACAAGAATAGGAAATTAAAAATGGTTGTATTATTACATATTGTTATCATCAAGTTTGTTGCTCAGATTACCACATATGGGGATTCCCTTGTTAAGAGTAATGAAAGTATTACAAACTTTGAAATCAATACAAAGAGAAGTAAAGCCTTATGCGAGTCTAGCATAGAAACAGTAGTTGTTAAAATTATGCATTTAGCTAATAAGTATTAAAAGATTCTTTTTTTTCCTTTTGGTGGAACTGGGGATTGAACTCAGACCCTTGTGCTTGCCAGGGAAGTGCTTATTCCATTGAGCCATCTCCCCGCCCTGTATTAAAAGATTCATATACAATATTTATCTACCTATCTATCTTTCTGCAATCAAATTAAAGTAAAGTGTTATTTCCAGTGACTAGAAAGTTCATACGTTCAATGATGTAATATGTGATCACAAACAGCAAAATGTGGTTTGGGCACAATGACCTAGTTGACTTCAAAGTTGCCTAAGGAGGCAGATCAAATGACTGGTATGTTTAAGAACCTGTGGTAAAAATGGGCACTGACAGTTATGAACTTCATGTCAAATTATTTATTTACTTTTAGTACATATTTGTATTATACAATGTTTATGTTCCTTCTGTGGATTTGACATATGCACACATCTTAATTTTTTTCATCCCAATTCCCTGCCTTGCCTCACTTTCCCCTCCATCTCTTGATTCTTTTCCAGTTTGAGAAAGATCTATCCCCCTACTTCCTATGATTTATCTTTATTTTGCTCTTTATATAGTATATGTAATTGTTTTACAAGAGAAAGCATGAGATGTTTCAGCTGTATGTCTGATTTATTAATCTTAAAATTATTGTCTTGAGGTGCATTTGGTTTCCTACAAGTGACTCAAAGGGGCTGGGGAGATGGCTCAGTAGAGTAAGCGCTTCTCTGGCAAGCGCAAGGGACTGAGTTCAATCCCCTCTTCCGCCAACAAAACAAAACAAAACAAAACAAAACAAAACAAAACAAAACAAAACAAAACAACAAAAAACAAAAAAAAACCCAAAATAAAAAACAAACAAACAAACAAACAAACAAAAAAAACCAAAACAGACTACAAGTGACTCAAGTTCATTTTTCTGTGTGGCAGAAAATACATTATGTGGAAATACTCCATTTTTTTTTAATTTTTATTTTTTTAATGAATCAATATATTTTTACAAGTGTTACAACATGCCCCCGAATCATCCTTTCTTAAAGATGTGTGCTCAATGAGTTGGCCAAACCATTGACCTGATGGAGCCTGTTACAGTTCTAGTGTAAAGTAGTGTTGATGGACTCAACACTGGCTCTTAAGGATGGTTAAGCCTGTGTTATAATATTCAAGCTGTGAAACAATAAGAATTAGCATGTCTTTGTATCTGGCAACTGATTTAAAGAACTGTGTCCGGGCGCCAGGTTGACAAAGGTTGGGTTGTGATGGCCGATCCCTGTGTCAACTGGAGTTCAGAAGCTGAGCTAAGTGACTCAGTAGTTCCACATCCTAGGGTGCATTTATTTTTTATTTTATTTTATTTTATTTTTTGTATTTTAGGGAAGGGTCTACAGGGTGTTCAGGGTCTCACTACTAGATCGGACTCTTAGTGATTCTCCTGTTTACTGCCTCCCAAGAGCTGGGATTACAGGTGTGCACCACCACACCTAGTGTCAATTGCCTTCTCAGCACACCCCAGGTGTGGGGCCAGCATGGTGGGCCCGGGGATCAAACCCCCGCCCCTGCACCTTTCTACAGGCACTTTAATCCTCTGAGCTATTTGGCCAGTCCTATCCTAGGGTGTAAAAGACATGTGATTCGGTATTTTTTACAGAATGGAATACTCCATATTCTTTATCCAGTCATCTATTTGTGGAGATATATAGACTGCCTCCAAGATTTATCTATTGGAAATTGTGCTGTTGTAAATATGGGTATGGATGAGTCACTGTAATATGATGTCTTTAACTAATTCAGGAAGACACTTAGAAAGGGAATAACTTGGTTAGATATTTCAAGTTCTCGTTTTTAGAGAAATCCCCATGCTGATTTTTATAGTAATTGTACTAGTTTATATTTTCACCATCAGTGTAGAAGAGTTCCTTTTCCCTGCAGCCTCAAAGCATTAGTTATTATTTGATTGCTTAATGATGGCAATATTTTTTGAGTAAAATGGAATATTGTTTTAATTTTTCTTAGTTCTCTATATATTGTAGATGTAAACCCTTTGTTTGAGAAATAGATGGAAAAATTTTCCTACTCTGTAGGTGTACTCTGTTGTATGTTTCTATTGCTGTGCAAGAGATTTTTAGTTTGATGTGATCCTACTTGTTGAACTTCAGTACTATTTTCTGGGTAATTGATCAGAAGGTCCTTGAATATGCCTATAATTTTCAAAGTTTACCTATTTTATCTTTAAGGTGATCAAAAGTTTACAAGGTATTTTTTTATTTTTTAAAGACACTAAAAATTAGAATTAAAACATTAAAAATTGCAAGTGACAGAATTTCACTTATCAAAATAATATGAACTTCACAGTATTTGTTGTAATATGTAGTATTGGCCAGTTATTCATATTACAAGATATGTGTATGTAAAATAGGAACAAGAAAGAAAGAAAGAAATGTATAAGAAATTAATGAGAAAAAGTAGAAACAATTGAAAAAAAGGAGACAAAACAAATTAACTATTATATCCTCCTTTCCATAGACCAGCAAAAATGCACAGTATAATTGTCCAAACCACCCTGCTTCCATACTTAGATAAATCTCTTTCCATGACTCCCTCTCCTGTCCTTCTCAATTCAGTAAAATTTTTTTGAATAAGTTCATTCTCTTTTCCCAGTATCTATCATATCCTTCAGAATCCATTTTTCTCTTTCAGGTTCTCACACTAAAGAGACAATACAATGTTTACACAGGCAGATCTGATTTATTTCACTCAGCAGTATGTTTTCTGGTTGCATCCATTTATTTATTTATTTATTTTCAAAGTTTTATTGATAAACAGATAGCAATGAGACAGTTTCAAATCAAATCGGAAGTACAGTTTCAACAAATATTACACTGCATATATTCTTCTTAG
>NW_004524707.1:8050550-8061286 GCF_000260255.1 Octodon degus
TGCTGTGCTCAGCTCCTTCCCGCTGTGGACCTGGGCTAGGACTGGGTCTGGGGGTTCCCGGAACTCGGCAGAAATTCCTACTCGGCGGGAGGGGTGGGGCAGGTAGGGCGGAGTGGTGGGGGGCGGCCTGAGGGGGTGGGAGAGGGTCTGGTGCATGCTGGGCCTGGTCTGGTACTGGTCCCACTGGCGCAGGGTAGCAGGAATCTGTCCACACTGCATCCATTTATTGACAAAGCACTGAAACTTATACTGTTTTATAATTGAATAATACTACATTGTGTAAAAGTGCCATATCTTCTTTATCCTTTCTTCAGTTGATGGGCACCTGGTTTGTTTCCAGGATTTAGCTATGACAAATTGTACTGCTATAAACATGAGTGGACATATATCACTGTAGTATATGGTTTTCAGTTGTTCTGAAAAAATACCCAAGAGGAGAATAGCTGGCTTGAATGTGATCTCCAATCATAGCATTTTAAGGAAACTTCACACTAATTTTCTGTAGTGGTTGTACCAGTCTGCAGTGCAGAAGAGTTCCTTTTTTTCCACAGCCTCTCCAGCATTTGTCATTCTTTCTGGAGTGAGATGGAATCTCAGTGTTGTTATCACTTGCATTTCTCAAATCACCAATGATGCTGAACTTTTTTTTTGTACATTTACTTGCCATTTGTATTTCTTCCTCTGAGAAGTCCATATTCATCTTAGGTGCCCCTTTTTGGGTTGAGTCTTTCAATTTGTGGGGTTTGATTTTAAAATATTCCTTATGTGCTTTTTATAGACAGTCTTTCTTGCAAGGCTAGTCAGCAGTAACTTTTTACCAGTTTGCAGGTTTTCTATTTACGATGTTGTAGATTTGCTTTGAGGTGCACAAACTTTTCAAAAAGGTGAGAATCCAGTTTTTGAACCAGTCTTTGAACTATTTCTTGAGCAATTTGGCTTTTGGTTATGAACACTCTACATACCCCTATGTCTTGGAGATTTCTACCTATATTTTTCTGCAGAAGAGTTAGTGTTTCTGTTTTAATTTTAAGTTTTTGATCCATTTTGACTGTAGCATTGGGTATGGTGATAGAAATGGATCCAGTTTTAGCCTTTGGCATGAGGAAAGCCAGTTTTTCCAGCACCATTTATTGAAGAGGCTCTTTTTTCCAATGAGCCTGTTTGACCTCTTCATCAAAAATAAGGTGATTGAGTGTGTTGCAGTTGCATCTGAATCTTTTAATCTGTTGCATTGATCCTCAGGTCTGTCTCTATTCCAGTACTATGCTGATTTTATCATATTAGCTTTGTAGCATAATTTCAGGTCAAAGATTGTGATACCTCCTACCTTTCTTTTGTTTCCCAGGATTGCTTTTGATATTCTGGGTCTCTTCTAGCTCCAAATGAATTTGAGGAAAGTTTTCTCTAGCCCTGTGAGTTATACTAATGGTATTTTAATTAGGATTGCATTGAATTTGTATGATAATTTTGGGAGTGTGGTCATTTTCATTGTTGGTTCTTCCTATCTAGGAGGAAAGAATATTTTTCCATTTTCTCAAATCCTCTTCAATCTCTTTTCTCAGACTACTGTAATTTTCACTGTATAAATCTTTTATGTCCTTTGTGACACTGATTCTGATATTTATTTTTTTGGATGTTATTGTGAAAGGTATGACTTCCCTAATTTTTCTTTCAATGTGTTCAATGTTTGTGTGCAAAAATGCTGCTGATTCTTGGTTGTTGATTTTGTATCCTGCTATCTTGTTGAATTTGGTGATTAAATCTACAAGACTCCTTGCAGTTTTGGGGGTTCTCTATGTAGAATACCATGTCATCTGCAAATAATGATAATTTCACTTCTTTTCCAATCCTTATTTGTTTTCTTTCTCTTGTCTAATTGTTCTGGCTAATGTTTCCAGAACTGTAGTGACCAGAGTGGAGACAGTGGACATCCTTTTCATGTTTCTAATTTTAAAGTGATGACCTTCTAGTATGATGTTGGCTGTTGGTTTCTCATAGATAGCTTTTATCAGGTTGACCATCTATTCTGGTTCTCTGTAGGTTTTTTTTTTTTAAATTTATATGACTCCTTTTATTTTGCAATTAGAACAGTGGAATGAACTGATTTCTGGCCAACAACAAGCTCCCACTGGAAGAAAACTCGAGTGCTCATCCATCCCGAGAACTATCTCTGGGCTGGAGGCCATTGCCCCTCCCAGAGGCTGCTGCCCCTCCTGGAGGCCAGTGCCCCTCCTGGACACAGCAAATTCAAGGGCGGGAGGAGGGTACAGTCGGATGGGATGGCACAGGCTGGCAGGTTTCTGGTACAGTACAATGTTCTGTTGCCGCTCAAGGAACAAGGCAGCACTGAGTCTTAACACAGTCACAAATGGTAGCCCCTAGCCCCTCCCATGATCCCCATTTCTAAGAAATAAGATTTCAGCCACACCCCAACTGCCTGCCTTGGGTTTTTCTGACTTATTTGGCTGCAAGACTTTAGCTCTGGAACAAATGGAGGCTTCCAAGGCAGTGTGTAGGGGGCAGAAATCCATTTCAAGCACCTTTAGAAGCAGTGGCTTACATAGAATTTACGGCGAGACATCACCAAGATGTCCCCAGCAGTGTCCCCAGCAGTGTCCCCAGCACACACACACACACACACACACACACACACACACACACACAGGGGCCTTTGTTGCTGCCTGGGGCTGGGATGTTCAAAGCTGTCTGTATCTGTTCGCAGCTAGTGCGGCTGTAAGTGATGATCGCCAGAGTGAAAACTTATTTACTGGAGGGAAAAACAAAAACCAAAACAGAGAAGTTCAGATAATTAAAACAGTTTAGCAGTGACTGGAAAGTTTCTCTTTAGGAAAAAAAAAATTTTTGTTTTTGTTTTTTAAGTTTTTTGGAAAGTATTTTTAAGGTAATTTCTTTTTCCCTTTGGAAAAAGAAATCTTTTCCCTCTCTAATCTAAGCAAGTGGTGTTTGCCACTACCTAATTTCTGTTGTTTTGCTAAGAGGTAGATCAGGTCAATAATTTCTGACATTACCAGTCAAGTGGAAGACCCAATACTATTATGGACTACTGGACTCTTTTAGAATATTTTGCTGAGTTAACACACCTATAATATTAAAATTATGCAACTAACCAAAAAAAGGGGTTACAGATGAATGTCCATTTTTTATCTGTGTATTCAGAATGGTTAGAATAGATATATAGCTACATTCTGTTAATGAATAGAGGGATTTGTTCTAATAGTGTTTGTAAATAGGATATCATGTCTGCATCTTGTACAGCAAATAACCACTAGGAAGAGAGTATGCAATGTGTTAATTATTATTATTATTATTTTTTTAAAATTTTATTTATTTACGTGTGTGTGTGTGTGTGTGTGTGTGTGTGTGGCCAGCTCAGCCCACCAGGGGGCGGGGCTGGCTGGCATGTGGTGCTGGGGGATTGAACCGCGGTCCCTGTGTTTTTCTAAGCTTGTTCTAAGTAGGTGCTTTAGACCACTGAGCCATCTCACCAGCCCTGTGTTAATTATTGAAACTGTCCTACCAATTTGATTTGAAACTGTCTGATTGCTATTTGTTTCTCAATAAAATTATGGAAAAAAAAAAGTAAAACAAAATTTTGTAACAAAAAAATCCCGAAAAAACAAAAGTGAAAACAGGGGTCTGTGAGGAGGTCCATTAGAGGGTGGGGAGGGCTCCCCAACTACAAAGAAGGCCTGGGGGAGTGTGGGGACCCACGGGCTCCCCCAGGGCAAAGAATCCTGCTGGGCCTTCCTCCCTGGGCCCAGGGCTGAGGATGGGTCTGAGGTCACCTCCACCACTGTTAGAGAGGAGGCCACCCCAGTACCGAGGTGACAGAAGGAGAGTGGGTGCTGGTGGGAGGGGTGAAAGGCAAGCAGGAGGTAGGGAGGGGCCCTGCCAACCAGGCCCGGTGGCCTGCTGGTCCCCAGACAAATCGTGTGTGGCACAGCCTCGAGGGGCTTCTCCAGGCTGGGACTGTATGCTCACACAGTCCCGGCCCTCCGCTCTGACTTTACTGAGGACTGAGGTAATTTATCCCATTCCTACTCTAGCACCTTTGCCTGTGGTCACTCTGAACACGGCTCCTGAGTGCTTCCTGTGATTTCATTTCAGAAAAAAAAAAAAAAAATTCTCTCGTCTAAGTCAGTCGGGATCCCAGTCCACCCGGGTGCTGTCAGGCAGGGGCACCCAGCCTGTGACCCGCACCCCCAGCTGGTGCTCCTGTACGTCTGGATCAAACACATCCTGCTCTAAACCATGGAGTACTGGGGGGAGATGGCTTTTAGGTCCCCTGGCATCGTGAGGGTTTCTTGTCAGTCTTTCTGCCATCACCTGTCAGGCTGTGCCATCTCCCTTTCCCTGGTTTCCAACCAAACATTTGCATGGTTCGGATGGCAGGGCCACCGGTACACTGGAGAGGAGGGACAGAAAGAAGACCCCGCCACCCCGGAAGCAGAGCGAAGGAAGGGGGGCTCCGTGAGGAAGTTAGCAACACCTGTTCCCGAGTTGGCAGAGGATATTCTGTGCCCCAGGGAGCGGAAGGCACCGTGGAGAGTAAACGGAGGCCCCTCCTCGCTGCCAGTCTGCCAATTCTGAAGGGAACTCTGCCGCGCCAACTCTGCAGGGGGACAGGGGTCAGGCCCTGGGGGAGCCCGAGCCGCCTCTCCTTCCCAAAGTGCATCCAGAGCCAGCAGCCCTGGTCCGGCTCTCCGGGGGAAGGCAGGAGACCGTAGCTGCCTGCTTCCAGGCCCCTCCCTTAGGGAGATGGTGTCAGGTGACTTTCGGCCTGTCTTTGGCACACTGGAGTTGGACAACTAGAACCTTTGGAGAGCTCCCTCATGTGTCCTCTCGGTCTCACAGGGGGTCTCACTGTCAACACTGAAGCATAAATAAGGAAAGAGGAAAAAAGACTGATGAGGTGGGGAGGCAGGGCAGGGGACGCTACCCCTCCATCCTGGACAGAACAGGGACAGTGCTCTCCTTCCTGAAAGGCGCCCAGGCCCTCAAGGGCTTAAAGCCATGGGAGTGCAACTGGCAGATGCAGCTTCCAAGTCAGTGAACCAAACTGTTTGGCTTCCTTTGTGTTTCAAATAATTTAAAAAATATATTCTATAAGTACTTCCCCGGCAAGTGCAAGGGCCTGAGTTCACTCTCCGATTCCGCCAAAACAACAGCAGCAGCAACAACAACAACAATACCAACAACAAGATGTTCTAAAGAGATGGTCCTTTCACAAAAATACACGTGCAAAAAACCCCCCAAAAAACCAAAAAACCAAAAAAAACACGTGCAGCACACACACACATCTCAGAAAGTCGCTCTTCTCCAATGCATCTACCTTTCCCAAGTGCTCCGGAGACAGCTCGGATCTCACCAAGGACTCGGGTAGGAGGCACATGCAAGGCCAGTCCCCGCCTCACAGGAGGACCCTGGCAGCCCTTCCAGCCCTTCCTCTTGTACACCTGAGCCACCAAGTCTGTCCCTGCAGCCTGCTCATAGCAGGCAAAACTCTGGCGGCTCCCAGCGGGCCAGCCTAGTGGAGCCTGCTTCCAGGAAGGTTTCTCCCATCCCCCGTCCTGGCCTCTTTGGGGAGCTCAGTGAACCAGGCCTAACACATTCCCACGGGCTCCAACCACCACTAGCGGCCCACGCATGACCGTGCCATCAGGCGGCATGCAGTGGGCCGCTGGGTGCCAGTCTCACGCAAATGAGCCAAGGGGCAAAGGCGCACAAGGAACCTGACACTGCAACAATCACATTTCAGATACTGTGGGCTTTTTTTTCTTTTTCCTAATGATCGTCTGAACTGGTATCAAAGAATGCTTGCTGCTGAAAATCCACTTTAACCACTACACGGCTGCAATCTGAACGATATCTGCTTCACGTTGGGACAAAGCATAGAGCCAGATGGAAAGGATCTGTGAGAACCTTTCTGCAGCTGGGGCTTACTCTGTGGGCCAGACACCACCCCTCAATGCCTTTACCAGTTCTGGGGGCCAGGACAGGCCATACTGGGGCAATGAGGACACGGTCCAAGCGCAGGTGCCTGTTGCTATTCCATGCCCTCCTCTCCTTCGCTACCACCCTAAACCAAGAATCCTCTCAATAGGGGTCTGCTTTCAGAATAGATGAATGGATCTGAAGACAATAGAGCAGTTGAGGGCAGCAGAGCAAGGGGGGACAGAAAAAGATATCAGAACCGGAAGCCACGTGACAAGACTGCTACCAAGGCAGCTGCCCCACAAGGAAGGTGGCCTGGTCTTCCTCCTGGGCACAGGATCTTGGCTCCTTTATGTTTTTAGGCAAAGATACAGGGTTTTGTTTTCTTCTTCTTCTTCTTCTTTTTTTTTTTTTTTTTTTTTTTTTTTTTTTTTTTTTTTTTTTTTAGCAGAACCGGGGATTGAACTCAGATTTCTGCGTTTGCCAGTCAAGCACATATCCTACGGAGCCATCTCCCCAGCCCCTTTGTTTTATTCTTGAAAGGGTGTGTTTTTTTAGTTATTATTTCTCTCCTCAAGAAAACGGAGGCACTATTTTAAAATATCATAACAGCACCAATGCAGGGAAAAACTGACCAGAGGGCCACTTTACCGCAGGGGAGGAGGGAGCCCAGGGGTTGTTCAGGGGTGGTGTGGGGCACAGGCTCCTGGGCTCTGCAGGGCCCTTTCCAATGCCCCGGGGGTTGGAGCCAGAGCAAGTGAGGCCCTGGGCCGTGTCCTGGCCCTTCCCAGCAGGCCTGCCATCCTAACTGGTGACTGGCTCACAGCATAAGAAATTCTGAAACATAACTGTTTTTGTTTTTTCTTAAAAAAATAAGATATCAAGACTATCCACTTTCTGTAGGACTTTTATCATGAATGAGTATTGAATTTGTCAAAAGCTTTTTCTGCATCTATTGAGATGATCATGTGATTTTTTTATTGGTTGTATGGATTACATTTATGGATTTGCATAAGATACTATTCCTGCATTTCTCGAATGAATCCTGCTTGGTTATGATTGATAATCTTCTTATTTGCTGTATTATTTTAGATATTATTTTATTGAGGATTTTTGTATGTATATTCATTAGAGGAGATGGAACCACAGCAACCTGAGCCTGACTGCTTTGTTGAAGCAGGCACTTAAAGAGGTGAGCTAAGGGGCAGGCCCTCCCATTTTTTTTTTTTTTTTTTCCGAATGCCTACAGGGTAGGTTTGGCTGGTTTGAGTTCTCGGGATGGATGTATATTCATTAGAGAGATTGACTTGAAGGTCTCTTTTTTTTAGTTGGATCATTTTAAAAAAAATTTAATTTAATTTAATTTTTTCCCATAATTTTATTGAGAAACAAATAGCAATGAGACAGTTTCAAGCCAAATTGGTAGGACAGTTTCAGTAATTAACACATTGCATATATTCTTCCTAGTGGTTAATTGCTGTGTAAGATGCGGACATGATATCCTATTTACAAACATTATTAGAACAAATCCCTCTATTCATTAAGAGAATGTAACTATATATCTATCCTAATCATTTTGAATACACAGATACAAAATGGACATTCATCTGTATACACTTTTTTTGTTCAGTTCTGTTATTTGAATATTATAGGTGTGTGAACCCAAAAAATATTCTAAAAGAGTCCAGGAGCCCATAATAGTATTGGGTCTTCCACTTCACTGGCAATGTCAGAAATTGTTGACCTGATTCCCCTACAGCTCAACATAACAGCATGGCTTTACTTCTTATACTTCGTTTTTGTACTTTTGTGCTGGATGCTAAAGACCAAGGTAAAGCAGGACCTATGCAAAAAGAGTTGTGGCTTTTGGGTCTGTTAAGGTCAGTGAAATCCCCTCAGGATTTATCCTGAGATCCTGTACCTCAGATTGTAGAACCTGTGTCAGTGTCAGCCATGTAGATGAGTCATGGCCATTGCTTGGCCAATGTGCTCTCTGTGAAAGCCTGAGAGAAAGTTTTCTATCCATGTGACTCTCCTTAGGCACACTCAACATCATCTATCACTTTCCTCTTTGGCCCCATAATCTCCTTAATCAGAAAATTTGGGACACTACCAAGTTACATGAAGTTACTGTACAAGTTCTCATATGTCCTGAAACTTAATTGACCTTGGAAGGCTAGGGCCAAAATGTTGGCTTTCCTTGTGGCTCTCCTTTTTCTCTAAGTTTGGTCTGCAAACTTAGGTTGTTAATCATCCAGAAGAGAAGTTTATTGTTATTACCATAGAACCTAGGCTGTTAAACTTAACCTCACTATCTGTCTGAATATCAAACACCTTAGGCATAACATGGAACAGGTATTTTTCATCAAGTATTGACATGTTGAACTTTAAGTCCCTACAGAATATGATGAAAAAACATTTAAAAATTAGAATATATTTTAAAAAATAGGCATAAAGAATTGTATAATTGTTATGTTTACACATAAGTCCAAAAATCTAACCATATACAACCTTGAAGCAGGACAGTCCCACAGCATACCTTATCCTGTCTCTTGCCTTCATTCACCACCCCCTTCTTTTTGAACAGTCATCTACCCGAGAGACAGCACAGCAGCAACTGCCTTGTCATGACAAGCAGAACATATTCAGAAGATCAGAATAACAGGCACTCCAACCATGAACCTAATATTACAGATTACCATCTTCTGTGCAGTTGCTTAGTTCACAGGTATCAGTATATATAGTTAGTCAGGGTGAGAATCTTTCCAATTAACTGCTAGATTCAAAAATCTGCTGAAGATTCTCAGGATCACTGCCTTACCTATCTTCTACATATAACTGAACGGTTTGTCACTGTCATGTTTCCTAGCTCTTCTCCTTTCCCTCTCTTAATTAATTAGGCCTCAAGTTCCTGCTTTCCTTTTACTTGTATTATACATTTCTATTTGTATTTCTTCTTTTGAGTTCTTATATTAGGGAAACTATATGATATTTATACACGTGTGTCTGGTTTATTTCACTTTTGAATATATCTTGAAGTGGCATCCACTTCAATATAAAGGCTTTGAGTTTAATCCTTCTTTATAGCTGAGTAATACTCCATTGTGTAAAAATACCACATCTTTTTCAACTATTTCTCAGGTGATGGTCATCTTGGCTGTTTACAAGATTTGTCTATCATAAATTGTGCTGCTATAAGCATAGGCACACATATATCCTATGATATGATCTTTCAGATCCTCCGGGAAAATTCCCACTAGAGGAATAGCTGGTTTAAATGGGATTTCCAGTGCAACTTTTCTAAGGAGTCTCCACACTAATTTCCAAAATAGTTGCACCAGTCTACATTTCCACCAGCAGTGGAGAAGGGTTCCTTTTTCCCACAGCCTCTCCAACATTTGTTGTTGGGTGATTTCTTTATGATAACCATTCTTTCTAGGGTGAGTTGATATCCCAGTGTTGTTATAACTTGCATTTCATGGATGGCTAGTGATGTGGAGCATTTTTTCATATATTTATTTGCTTCTTTAATTTCATCCTCTCAGAAGTGTGTGTTCATCTCAGATGTCCCTTTCAGGACTGGGTCTTTAAATTATGGGCCCTAGTGTTTTTTAGTTCTTTCTAAATTCTAGAGAGCAGACCTTTGAGTACCTATTTGTCATGATTTTTTTCCAAATTTGCACATTGTTTTTTCACTTTGTTGGTAATTTCTTTTGACATGCAAAAACTTCTCAGTAAGAGAAGGTCCCAGTTGTTCATTATTTCAACTGTTTCCCTTGTGATTTGATTCTTGTTAATGAACTCTTTGCCTATCGCTGTCTTCAAGAGTTCCTTCTACTTTTTCTTCCAGGAGATTTAGTGTCTCTGCTTTAATGTTTAGATTGTTAATCCATTTGACTTTAGCTTAGTGCATGGTGATAGACCTGGGTCAAGTTTTAGTTTTCAGCATGTAGAGAGCCAGGTTTTCCAGCACCATTTGATAAAGAGGCTATATTTCCTTCAGTGAGTATTTTTGGCCCCTTTGTCAAAGATAATATGGCTGAGTGTGTTTGTAGATGCTTCAGCATCTTCTAATCTATTCCATTGATCATCAGGTCTATTTTTTTGCCGGTACCATGCTGATTTTATCACAGTAGCGTTTTAGTATAATTTCAAGTCAGGAATTGTACTGCCTCCAGCCTTGTCTTTATTGCCCATGATTGCCTTTGCTATTCTAGGTATTTTCTGGTTCCAAATACATTTTAGGAATGCTTTCTCTAGCTCTATGAAGTATGGCAGTGGTAGTGTGATAGGGATTGCATGAAATCTGTGGAGCAATTTTGGGAGTATGGCCATCTTCACAATGTTGTTTCTTCCTATCCAGGAGCAGTGAATATCTTTCCATTTTCTTTTCTTTTTTTTGAGTAACTGGGCATTGGACTCAGACTCTTGCACTTGCCAGGGAAGTGCTTTTTCCACTGAGCCATCTCCCCAGCCCAATATCTTTCTATTTTCTGAAATCCCCTATGATCTCTTTTGTAAGAGTACTGTAATTTTCCTTGAAAAGATCTTTGACTTCTTTAGTTAGATTAATTCCAAGGTATTTCATCTCTCTTGGTGCTATTGTAAAAGGTATCATTTCTCTGATTTCCCTCTCAGTGTGTTTGTTATCTGTGTAGAGGAATGCTATTGACTTTTGGGTACTGACTTTGTATCCTGTTATGCTACTGAATTTCTGTATTAATTCTAGTAGCTCCTTAGGTGGAGTTTTTTGGGTCTTCTAAGTAAAGTATCATGTCATC
>NW_004524707.1:8062583-8068302 GCF_000260255.1 Octodon degus
CATCTGTGACCCATTGGTTGCTGAGTAGGGTGTCATTTAATTTCCATGTATTGAAAGTTCTTTTCTGGTTTCTTTTGTCATTTATTTCCAGTTTAGTGGTCAGATAATGTGTATGGGATAATTTCTGTTTTCTTACATATACTTAAGCATGACCAATGACAAATATGTGGTCCATTTTAGAAAATGACCCATGTCCAGTTGAGAAAAATATGTATTCAGCTGTGTTTGGGTGGAGCACTCTGTGTATGTCCACCAAGTCCATTTGTTTCAAGCTCTCGTTTAGTTCTGTTATTTCTTTGTTAATCTTTTTGTCTGGTTGTCCTGTCTTTTTGGGATAAGTGGTGTTAAGGTCTCCTGTTAAGATTGTAGTATTGGATATTAGATTTTTCATGTTCATTAAGACTTGCTTTATATAGTTGGGTGCTCCGTGTTTGGTGCATACATATTTATGAGTGTTAGTTCTTCCTCTTGAATTTTTCCCTAACCAGTATATAGTGGTCTTCTTTATTTAACTTGATCACTGTTGGTTTGAAGTTGAGACTGTCTGAGAATAGGATTGCTATCCCTGCTTTTTCTGAGATGCCAGGGCATTTAATATTGTGTCCTGTCCTTTGACTTTCAGCCTATGAATGTCTATATTAGTTAAATGTGTTTTTTGTATACAGCATATTGTTGGATTTTGTTTCCTAATCTACTGTGCCAGTCTATATCTCTTAATCGGTGAATTGAGTCATTTACATTGATGGCTATAATTGAGATGTATTGACCTATGATTGACATGTTATTTACTTGTTGTCATTTACTCCTTTTTCTCCTGTTTTTAATTGCTTGCCCTATTTAGTTGGTTGCTTCTGATCTCATTTGTGGAGTTCTCATCATTTTGGTCCCTCTCTAGAACATCTTTCAGTAGCCTGTGTAGGGTTGGCTTTGTCATCATGAAATCCTTTAGCTGTTCTTTGTCATGAAAGTATTTCACTTCTCCATCAAACTTGAAAGAGAGTTTTGCAGGGTATAGTAGTCTGGGCTGAATTTTGTTTTCATAGAGGACTTGAAGTACACTACTCCATGCTCTTCTTGCCTTTATGGTTTGTGAGGAGAAGTCGACCATAATTCTGATGGATTTTCCTTTGAATGTGATCTGCTTCTTTTCTCTAGTGGCTTTCAGTATATTATTCTTGTGCTGAATATCTGAGATCTTGACTATTATATGTCTCAGTGTATTTTTAATTGGGTTAATGTTACTTGGCGCTCTGTATGCTTTGGTTACCTGAATGTCAGATTGTTTCCTCACATTTGGGAAGTTTTCTGATATTACTTCGCCCCCCCTTTTTTTTGTGGAACTGGGGATTGCATTCAGATCCTTGTGTTTGCCAGTCAAGCGCTTATCCTACTGAGCCATCTCCCTGGCCCTGTGCATATATTTTTTAATTTTTATTTTCCTTAATTTTATTGATAAACAAATAGCAATGACACAGTTTCAAATCAAATTGGTAGGAGAGTTTAAATAATTAACACATTGCATACATTCCTCTCAGTGGTTAATTGCTGTACAAGATGTGGGCATGATATCCTATCTACAAACACTATTAGAATAAATCACTCTATTCATTATAAAATGTAACTATGTATCTATCCTAACCACTTTGAATACACAGATACAAAATGGACATTCATCTGTATACCTTTTTTTTTGTTAAGTTCCATTATTTCAATATTATAGGTGTGTTAACTCAGCAAAATAATCTAAAAGAGTTCAGTAGTTCATAATAGTATTGGGTCTTCCACTTCACTGGCAATGTCAGAAATTGTTGACCTGACTCCCCTACAGCTCTACATAACAGCATGGCTTTACTTCTTATATTTTGTTTTTATACTTTTCTGCTACATGGTTTAAGACCAAGGTAAAGCAGGACCTATGCAACAAGAGTTGTACCTTTTGGGTCTGATAAGGTCAGTGAAATCCCCTCAGGATTTATCCTGAGATCCTGTACCTCAGATTGTAGAACCTTTGTCAGTGTCAGCCATGTGGATGAGTCACGGCCATTGCTTGGCCAATGTTCTGTCTGTGAAAGCCTGAGAGAATGTTTTCTCTCCACACGACTCTTCTCAGGCACACTGTACATCATGAATCACTTTCCTCTTTAGCCTCGTAATCTCCTTGATCAGAAAATTTGGGACACTGCCGAGTTACATGATGTTACAGTACAAGTTCTCCTATGTCCTGAGTCTTAATTGACCTTGGAAGGCTAGGGACAAAATGTTGGCTTTCCTTGCAGCCCTCCTTTTCATCTAATTTTGGAATGCAAAGGTAGGTTGTTAACCATTTGGAGGAGAAGCTTATTGTTATTATCATACAATTTAGGCTGTTAAGCTTAACTTCACTCTCTGTCTGCATATCAAACATCTTAGGCATAATATGGAACAGGTATTTTTCATCAAGTATTGATGTGTTGAACTGTAAGTCCCTATGGAATATGATAAAGAACCATTTAAAAATTAGAATATATTTTACAAATAGGCATAAAGAATTATACACTTCTTTTTTTCTTTCTTTCTTTTTTTTTGAATTATACTCTTCCTTTGTTTACACATAAGTCCAAACATCTAACCATATCCAACCTTGAGGAAGGACAGACCCACAATATTCCTTTTCCTGTCTTTTGCTTTCATTCACTACCCCCCTCTTTTTGAACAACGATCTACCTGAGAGACTTCATAGCAGCAACTGACATGTCATGACAAGCAGTCCGTATTCAGAAGACCGGAATGACAGGCACTGAAAGCATGAAACTACAATTATAGATTACCATCTGCAGTGCAGTTGCTTAGTTCACAGGTATCAGTATATATAGTTAGTCAGGGTGAGAATCTTTCCAATTAACGGATAGATTAAAAAAATCTTCTGGAGATTCTCAGAATCATTGTTTTGCCCATCTTCTACATATAACTCTATGCCTTGACATTGTCACATTTCCTAACTCTTCTGCTTTCCCTCTCTTGATTAGTTAGTCCTTGAGATCCTGCTTCCCTTTTGCTTGTATTATACCTTTCTATTTGTATTTATTCTTTTGAGTTCTTATACTAGGGAGACTATAAGATATTTACACATGTGTATCTGGTTTATTTCACTTATGAGTTTATGTTCAAGTGGCATCCACTTCAATATAAATGCTTCGAGTATATCATTCTTAATTAATTAATTAATTAATTTTGTGTGTGTGGCCAGTTCAGCCCACCAGGGGGTGGGGCTGGCTGGCATGTGGTGCTGAGAATTGAACTGCGGTCCCTGTGCTTTTGCTTAGCTTAGCTTGTTTTAAGTAGGTGCTTTAGACCACTGAGCCATCTCACCAACCCGAGTTTATCAGTCGTAATAGCTGAATAATACTCCATTGTGTAAAAATACCACATCTTTTTCAACCATTTCTCTGGTGATGGGAATTTTGGTTGTTTACAAGGTTTGGCTATCACACATTGTGCTGCTATAAACATAGGCACACATATATCACTATGATATGATGTTTTCAGATCCTTGGGGAAATTCCCACTAGAGGAATAGCTGGTTTAAATGGGATTTCCAGTCCAACTTTTCTAAGGAGCCTCCGTAGTGATTTCCATAATGGTTGCACCAGTCTACCTTCTCACCAGCAGTGGAGAAGGATTCCTTTTTTCCCACTGTCTCTGCAATATTTGTTGTTGAGTGATTTCTTTATGATAGCCATTCTTTCTGGGGTGAGATGATATCGCAGTGTTGTTTTAATTTGCATTTTGCAGATGGCTAGTGATGTGGAGCATTTTTTCATATATTTATTCTCTTCTTTAATTTCTTCCTCTGAGAAGCATGTGTTCATCTCGGATGCCCATTTATGGATTGGGTCTTTAAATTTTGGAGTTCTAGCGTTTTCTAGTTCTTTCTAAATTCTAGAGAGCAGACCTTTGTCTGAGTACTTATTTGTCATGATTCTTTCCAAATTTGTGTGTTGCCTTTTCAGTTTGTTGGTAATTTCTTTTGATGTGAAATAACTTCTCAGTAAGAACAGTTACCAGTTGTTAATTCTTTCAACTGTTTCCTGTGTGATTGATTTCTGTTCATGAAGTCTTTGCGGACCCCTATGTCTTCAAGAGTTCCTCCTACGTTCTCTTCCTGGAGATTTAGGGTCTCCGCTTTAATGTTTAGATTTTTAATCCATTTTGACTTTAGTTTAGTGCATGGTGATGGACCTGGGTCAAGTTTGAGTTTTTGACATGTAGAGAGCCAGTTTTTCCAGCATCATTTGTTAAAGAGGCTATCCTTCTTCCAGTGAGTATGTGTGGCCCCTTTGTCAAAGATAAGGTGGCTGAGTGTGTTTGTAGGGGCTTCAGTGTCTTCTAATCTATTCCATTGTTCCTCAGGTCTATTTTGATGCCAGTACCATGCTGATTTTATCACAGTAGCCTTTTAGTATAATTTCATGTCAGGAATTGTAATGCCTCCTGCCTTGTCTTTATTGCCCATGATTGCCTTTGCTATTCCAGGTCTTTTCTGGTTCCAGATAAATTTTAGGAATGCTTTTTCTAGCTCTGTGAAGTATGTCGGTGGTAGTCTTATCGGGAGTGCATGAAATCTGTAGAGCAATTTTGGGAGTATGGCCATCTTCACAATGTTGGTTCTTCCAGTCCATGAGCCTGGAATTTCTTTCCATTGTCTTAAATTCTCTGTGATCTCTTTTATTCAGAATAGCGTAATTTTCCTTGAAAAGATCTTTGACTTCTTTAGTTAGGTTAATTCCAAGGTATTTCATTTTCCTCGGTGCTATTGTAAAAGGTATTGTTTCTATAATTTCCCTCTCAGTGTGTTTGTTGTCTGTGTAGAGGAATGCTATTGACTTTTGGTTATTGACTTTATAACCTGCTATGCTACTGAATTTCTGTATTAATTCTAGTAGTGTCTTAGGTGGAGTTTTTTCAGTCTTCCAGGTAAAGTATCATGTCATCTGCAAATAAAGATAATTTAACTTCTTCTTTACTTATTCTTATTCCTTTTATTTTTTTCTCTTGTCTAATGGCTGTAGCTAATGATTCCAGAAATATATTGAATAGGAGTGGTGAGATAGAACATCCTTGTTTTGTACCGGATTTAAGAGTAAATATTTCAGGTTTTCCCCATTTAAGATTATGTTAGCCATTGGGTTTTCATAAATGGCTTTTTACCAGATTGAAGTTGTGACCCTCTATTCCAATTTTCTGTAGGACTTTTTGTTTTTCATTTTTTTCTCTCTTTTTAAAAATTATTTATTTATTTATTTATTTTTTGTCCTGTCAGAGGTAAATATTCTATTGGCATCTAAATACTATAAGTGTTTGAATTTAACTAAACATCTAACATTGTCTAGCAGTCTATAATATTAGTGGGTTATCCTCTGAAGTTGTTGACTTGAGCCTTTTACAGCTCATTGTGTTAATATGGATTTACTTTATATACCTCATTTTTATACTTTTCTACTGGATGGTTAAGACCAAGATATAGCAAGACCTATATACCCAGAAATGTAACTTGTATCTTTTAAGGTCAGGCAAGTACTCTCAGGATTTATGCTGTAGCCCTGTTCCCCCTTTTGTACATCCTTTTGTCAGTGTCTGACATGAGGATGAGTCACGGCCATTGCTTTACCAATTTGCTCTTTGTGAAAACTTGAGTAAATGTTTTTTTTCTCTCCATGTGACTCTCCCCAGGCTCACTTTA
>NW_004524707.1:8073598-8074826 GCF_000260255.1 Octodon degus
TTATCACTTAATGAAATTCAGGTACTGATATACCAAGTTCTGTTCATGCAGTTGTGCCTGGCTTGAGTTAAGCTACTGTGCTCAGCTCCTTACTGTTGTTGCCCTTGCAGGTGGGCTTGCTGTGCACCTCTGGTAAGATGATCTGTTCCTGGATTAGCTGTGTGGATTTGACCCTAGTCTCTCACTGCGGGGACTTTAGCTGCAGGGTTTTATCTCAAGCCTGTATGCTAGATCTGGGCTGGGTCTGGAGGGGATGAGAAGCGGGGGTGCGAGAGCCCAGAAGCTCTCCCACACACTCACTGGTGTTGTGTTTTGTTGGGTCTGCAGGACTTCCAAGAGTAGAGCGGCAGTTATTATTCAGATGGCAAGCTGCGCTGGGTCTGGTCGGGCGGGGGTGGTCTGGAGTGATCTGGAGAACACAGGGAAGTGACTCTCTCATGCAGTGGGCCTGGGCCTGGAGCAGCGGGCAGGTACGGGACAGAGCAGAAGCTCTCCCCCACACTCGCAGGGCCTGGGGTCGGTTAGATATGGAGGGTCCAGGGCGCTGCGGAAGTTCTCACTCAGAGGGCGGGCTCCCTGGGTCTGGCCGGGAGGGGGAGGTCTGGAGAATGCGGGGAAGTGACTCTCTCACGTGGTGGGCCTGGGCCTGGAGCGGTGGGCTGGCGCAGGACAGAGCAGAAGCTCCTGGGGTTGGTCAGATCTTCTGTAGGACTTTGAACATGAATGAGTGCTGGACTTTGTCAAAGCCTTTTATGCATCAATGGAGATGACTATGTGGTTTTTATTTTTCACTCTATTGATATAGTTTATTACATTTATAGATTTTCAAATATTGGACTGTCCTTGCATCCCTGGGATGAATCTTACCTTGTCATGGTATATGATCTTCTGCATGATCTGCTGTATTCTATTTGCTGTATTTTATTGAGGATTTTGGCATCTATGTTCATGAGAGAGATCGATCTGTAGTTCTCATTCCTAGTTGCGTCTTTCCCTGGTTTTGGTATCAGTATAATATGTGCCTCCAGGAATGATTTTGGGAGGATTGCTTCCTCTTCAATTTCATGGAAGAGTTTGAGGAGTATGGGTACTACATCTTCTGTAAATGTCTTGTGGATTTCAGCTGTGAATCCATCCAGATCTGGACATTTCTTTTTCAGTAGGTTTTTAATTACATCTCGTATTTCATTGGCTGTTATTGGGCTATTGAGAGTGGTTATATCTTGTC
>NW_004524707.1:8075795-8080763 GCF_000260255.1 Octodon degus
GGTGCTGGGGGATTGAACCGCGGTCTCTGTGCTTTTCTAAGCTTGTTCTAAGTAGGTGCTTTAGACCACTGAGCCATCTCATCAGCCCCCATTAATATTTGTTTTACATAGTTCAGTGCTCCCATTTTGGTGCATGCATATTCATGAATGTTACCTCTTCCTCTTGAATTTTTACCCTAACAAGTATATACTGGCCTTCTTTATTTCACTTGATCATTGTTGGTTTGAAGTTGAGATTATCTGAGTTGAGGATTGCTACCCCTGCTTTTTTCTGAGGGGCTGGGGCATGTAGTATTGTGTTCCATCCTTTGACTTTCAGCCTATGAATGTCTTTATTAGTTAGATGTCTTTTCTGTATACAACATATTGTTGGATTTTATTTCCTAATCCATGGTGCCAGTCTATTTCTCTTAATTGGTGAGTTGATTCCATTTACATTGATGGTTATAATTGAGAGGTATTGACTTACAATTGACATGTTATTTACTGTTGTCATTTACTTCTTTTTCTCCTGTGTCTAATTCCTTGCCCTGCTTAGTTGGTTGCTTCTGATCTCATGCGTGGAGTTCTCATCATTTTGGTCCCTCTCTAGAACATCTTTCAGTAGCCTGTGTAGGGTTGGCTTTGTCATCACGAAATCCTTTAGCTATTCTTTGTCATGAAAATATTTCACTTCTCCATCAAACTTGAAAGAGAATTTTGCAGTGTATAGTAGTCTGGGCTGGAATTTGTTTTCATAGAGGACTTGAAGTACTCTGCTCCATGCTCTTCTTGCCTTCATGGTTTGTGAAGAGAAGTTGGCCGTAATTCTGATGGATTTTCCTTTGAATGTGATCTGCTTCTTTTCTCTAGTGGCTTTCAGTATATTATTCTTGTGCTGAATTTCTGAGGTCTTGAGTATTCTATGTCTTGGTGTGTTTTTCATTGAGTTGAGGTTACTTGGCGTTTTGTATGCTTTGGTTACCTGAATGTCAGATTGTTTCCTCATATTTGGGAAGTTTTCTGCTATTTCTTCTGACCATATTTTTTTAATGTCACTTGTGTTGACTCCTTCTTTCTCATTTATGCCTATTAATCTCACATTGTTCATCTTTGCATCGTCTTGCAGGTGATGGATTATTCTTTCCTGCAAGCTCTTTGTTTTTAAGAGATCCTTTCTTACCTTTTCACTAGCTGCACCAGCATCTTCAAGATCTGCAACTCTGTCTTCACTTTCACTTAAACGGTTTTGCAAGCTTCTGATTGAGATTTTAATTTCCTCTGTATCTCTTTGACTCTGCCTCATGTGACTATTTCTTTCCTGTATTGCTCATTCAAGGAATCCATCATTTTTCTAATCTCCTCTAGCTCGCTGTGTGTTTCTATTCTCTACACTCTCTGCAGGGTTTGCAGCTGCAGGGTTTCACCCCAGGCCTGTATGCCACTCCTGAGCTGAGCCTGGAGGGGACAAGGTGGAGTAGGGGGGAGAGGCAGCTCTTCCACATAGTCACTCAGCCTGGGCTAGGTCTGGATCTGGGGATTCTCAGAAAATGGCAGAAATTCCTACCCTGTGTGTGGCATGTGTGGGGGTACTACTGATTGATGGGGGGCATCCTCAGAGGGTGGAAGAGGGTTTTACCCATGCTGCACCTGTGCTGGATCCAGTAGTAGGTCCTCTTACACAGTGTAGCCGGAAGCTCTCCTACACACTCACCGGGCCTGGGCTAGAACTGGGTTGGGTGTTCCCGCAACGCAGCAGAAATTCTTACTCAGCAGGAGGGGTGGGGGTGGTGCTCAGAGTGGTGGGGGGCTTTCCAAGGGGGTGGGAGAGGGTCTCACCCATACTGAGCCTGGGCTGGGACCAGTAGTAGGTCCCGCAGGTGCAGGGTAGCTGGAAGCTCTCCCACACACTCACTGGGCCTGGGCTAGTACTTGGTCCGGGGGTTCCCAGAACATGGCAGAAATTTCTACTCAGAGGGTAGGGTGGGGGAGGTGCTGCGGAGTGGTGGTGGGCATCCCAAGGAGGTGAAAGAGGGTCTCACCCTCCTGCCCATATTTGTTTAATGTCATTTGTTTTGACTCCTTCTTTCTCATTGATGCCTATTAGTCTCACATTGTTCATCTTTGCATCATCTTGCAGGTGATGTATTATTTTTTTCCTGCATCCTAGTTGTTTTTAAGAGATCCTTTCTTATCTTTTCACTAGCTGCACCAGCGTCTTCAAGATCTGAAACTGTCTTCACTTTCACTAAAACGTTTTGCAAGCTTGTGATTGAGATTTTAAATTCCTCTATATCTCTTTGACTCTACTTCATGTGATGTATTTCTTTCCTGTATTGCTCATTCAAGGAATCCATCATTTTTCTAATCTCCTCTATTTTTTTCAATGTTTTCCTTAGAAGCAGTTATTAATTGCTTTACTGTAATGTTTTTTTCAGATTGGGTTTCCTACCTATGTTTCTGTAGTTGATTCTTCACTTCAGATGGTATGAGTTCCTAGAATTCTTTTCTTATTTCAGAAAATTCCTCTCTGAGATCCTCTATAACTTTCTGCTGTTGCTTATTTACTATTCACACTATTAATTTGTACATTTGAGCTGAGCTAGTAGAAAAGAATTCCGCTCTGAGTTCCTGTATGACTTTGTGCTGTTGCTTATTTACTATCGACACTATTAATTCATACATTTGAGCTGAGCTAGTTTCCTCTGCACTTGTTCTGGGTGGTCATTGGGTTTGCCCCATATGTTTCTGCATTTGATTCTTTACTGCAGATGTTACTAATTCAGGGATTTCTTTTTTCATTTCCAATCTGAGTTCCGCTATACCTTTCTGCAGCTGTTTCTTTATTTCAGAAGCCGTTGATTCATTGATTTCAGCTATGTGATTCCCAATTTCCTTTGTGTTAGTATCCTCTGCACTTGTTATGTGTTGGCTTGGGTTCTGAGATTGCATTGTGCTCCTTCTCATTGTGATTTTGTGTAGCACTGTGTTCTGACATTTGTTGTAGATCTTTGGTGCAGTTATAACCTTAACACCTACTGAAGTTCAGGTGCAGATCCACAAAGTTTGGATTTATCCAGTTGTGCCTGGCTTGGTTCTGGCTGCTGTGTTCAGCTCCTTCCTGCTGCTGCCCTTAGGATGAACCTGTTGTGCCCCTCTGGCAAGATGTTCTGCTCTTGGACTCGCTGGGTGGTTCTGTCCCCTACACTCTCTACAGGGATTGCAGCTGCAGGTTTCACCCCAATCCTGCATGCCTGGTCTGAGCTGAGTCTGGAGGGGACAAGTTGGAGTAGGCGGGAGAGGTAGCTTTCCCACTCACTCACTGGGCCTGGGCTAAGACTGGATCTGAAGGTCCCGGAATGGGGCTGAAATTCCTACTCAGAAGGCATGGTGGGGAGGTGCTGCAGAGTGGTGGGGAGCGTCCCAAGGGGGTGAGAGAGGGTCTCACCCACATTGCACCTATGCTGGGACCAGTAGGTCCTGCTGGCGCAGAGTAGCTGGAAGAGCTCCCATCCACTCATGTTGCCTGATCTAGGACTGGATCTGGGTGTTTCCAGAAGGTGGGTGAAATTCCTACTGGGCGGGTGGGTTTGGGAGGTGCTGTGGAGTAATATGTGGTGTCCTCTAGGGGGTAGAAGAGGTTCTCACCCATGCTGTTTCTGCAAGTTGGATCTTTTTTTGATTTTGGAATCAGAGTAACACCTGCCTCTAGGAATGAGTTTGTGAGAATTGCTTCCCTTTCAATGTAATTGAAGAGTTTGAGAAAAATTGGCATTAAATCTTCTGTAAATTTCTTGTAGAATTCTGCTATAAATCCATGGAACCTGACCTTTACTTTGTTATAGTATTTTTTTTTATTATATTTTGTACTTTTTTCTCATTATTGGGTTATTCAGAGTTGAATATCTTCTTGACTCAGCTTTGGCATTTCATGTGTATCTAGGAAGCTGTCCATTTCCTCTGTGTCTTCCTGTGAGAGTAAAGATTTTTTAAGTAGGTATTGATGATCTTCATGATCTTCTGAATTTCTCTAGGATCTTCAGTGATTTTTCCCTTTCGTTAAAATTTTTTTATATTCATTTTTATAATCTTACTGAAACAGATGTTCATATCCATATTTTATTATTATTTTAAAATTGATTTCATTGAGAAAGAATTAGCAATGAGACAGTTTCAAAACAGGTTAGTAAAACAGTTACAATAATTAATACATTGCATATTGTTGTCTTCATAGTATCTAGTCATAGTACAAGATGCTGACATGATATCTTGTCTAAACACTATTAGTACAAATCTTTCTTCTCATTGAAGTAAGAGAAAGTTGCTGTATATCTACCGCATTTTGTATATGCATACACGAAAGGGCCCTTCATTTATATCCCTTTTCATTTAATTTTGCCAGAGATGGGTGGTCCATTGCCATTCAAATATTGTAGGTGAGTGATCCCTTTCATTCTTTATTGCATGAATTTGGATTTCTTTTTATCTTAGTTCAGGGTTTATCAATTTTATGTATTGTTTCAGAGAATCATGTTTTAATATTCTATTCTTTTGCTTAATTTCTGAGATCTCGATTATTATGTGTGTAGGTGTAGATTTATTTTGATTATGGCTGTTTGAAGTTCTATATACCTTGCTTAGTGTATGTAGGTTCTTTTCTCATGTTTGGAAAATTTTCTGCTAGTACTTCCACAAATAGTCTTTATATCATTTGTGCTGTCTCCTGCTCCTTCATTGACACCTATGATTCTTTTTTCTTTTTGACATCAGTTATTTTATTTTAAAGAAAATAAAAACAATGGTACAAAATTTCAAAACAAGATTTTAGGAGGGTAACAATGGTTAGCACATTGTGTATTGTTACTGCCAAAGTAGTTTCTCATATTACAAGATATAGGCAAGAAATAATAAATAAACAACATAGGTACAAACCTCTTTTATTTAAAAGTCAACAGAAAATGGAAATATACTTTTTAAAGTTTCTAATAC
>NW_004524707.1:8082397-8086356 GCF_000260255.1 Octodon degus
GATCTGGCTGCTGTGCTCCACTTCTTTCTGCTGCAGGCGTTAGAGTTGAACCCTTTGTGTCTCTCTGGCAAGATGTTCTGCTCCTGAATCAGCTGGGTGGTTCTTGCCTCTAGCCTCTTTACAGGGAGTTCTGCTGAAGGGTTCCATGCTGGGCCTGTGCTCTGGGCCTATTCTGGATATGATGGCCTCAGTCATCTCACTCACTTGCTGGGCCTGCGCTCTGGGTCTGTTCAGGATCCCTTGGCCTGGGTCATCTCACTCACTCGTTGGGTCTGTGCTCTCGACACCTACTATTGATATTATTTCTCTTTGTGTTGTCTTGCAGCTGCTGAATTGTTATTTCCTGGTTTCTTGTTAGTTTTAAGAGATCTTTTCCTTCATGCTGATTAGTGCCACCACTGTCTTTGAGGTCTGGAAGTGTACTTTCAGTTTCATTCAAGTGGATTTTTCCCGCTTTCAATGGAGTTCATAATTTCCTGGATAACTGTTTTAATCTTCATTTTTGCTTTCTAATTTTTTTTGTGTGTGTGATGCTGGGTTTAAGGTTAGGACTTGTGCCTGTCAGAGAGGCTCTTATGCTGCTGTGCTATCTCCTTGTCCACATGCATTCTAACTGTACGTGTGTTGTACATTCAGTATTCCCATCATTTTTTTGTTCACCTCTATTTTTTAGATTATGTCTTCTTTATATGTACTTAGCAATTTTTCATGATTGTTCTCATTTGTTTTTGGACCTGAGAAATTATTTATGGTTTTATTTCTGCTACAGCCTGATGGACTTGTTTCTTTGCTTCAATTGCTATCATTTCACAGATTGCAGGTGTGTGATTTCGAAGTCCTTGTAAATCTTTATCTCTTACATTTTTTCTACGTGGGCTAGAGGATTGAGATTGCCTTTTGTTCCTGCATTTTGGTATTGTTGAAGCTCCCAGTAATCACCCAGACAGAGTCCCACAGGCTGCTGAGGGTGGGCCAAAGTTCATAAATGGCTCCAGAATAGCTGCCCTCCTGCTCATGGTGGACTCACAGGTCTCAGCTCTCCTGCATCCCATATGCCACTCAGAGTCCTCCTAAGTTCTTAAAAGTTTGCCTGGATATTGCAGAAATACCACATCTGTACCCTGGGTGCTAAGGAAGGTCAGAGCTTACCAGAGTCCTGCAAGCTGCCTAGAGTTCACAAACGTTCTGAAATAGCACCAGGAAAGTTCCCTGCCTGCATGCACTGGGCCCATAGATCATAGCTCCCCTGCATTCCACAGCTCACTCAGAGTCCTAAGTTCAGAGAAGTTTGGACTGGCACTTGCAGAAGCTCAATGTCTGAACCAATGTTTCCATTTCAAGGTTAAGGTCTCTGTTCTAATCTGATTTTAATTACTATATAGTCAGAGATAGACATCTAGATTATATTTTTTGCATGTTGCCAGGCACCTTGCCCAATGGAATTTATTAAAAGGGTTGTTGATGCTCCAGGGTATATTTTTGGCCATTTTGTCAAAGATCAAAAAGTTGAAGGGCTGGTCAAATAGCTCAGCAGAATAAAGTGCCTGCAAGCAGGTGCAGGGTCTGGGGGTTTGTTTCCTGGGCCTGCTATGCTGGCCCTGCCCCCTGGGCACACTGAGACAGCAATTGAAACTGAGCATGGTGGCACATGCCTGTAATCCTACCTCTTAGGAGGCTGTAAACAGGCAAATGACAAGCCTGATCTAGTAGTGAGACCCTGAACATCCTGTAGACCCTTTTCTAAAAAATAAAAAAAAAGTTGAACGTGCTTTCTATTCTTTCTGTATTCTATATCTTGTTCCATTGATTTTCGTGTCTGTTTTCGTGACAGTGTTGTGCTATTTTTTTATTTTAATGAGAATAGGGTAGATATAAATGAAGGACAATTTGTAGTGACAAAATATATGCATATACAAAATAGGATAGATATACAGCTACTTTTTCTTAGTTCAATGAGAAGAAAGATATGTATTAATATTGTTTAGACAAGAGATCATGTCTGCCTCTTTTACTCTGAATAACTACTATGAAGACAACAATATGCAATGTATTACTTATTGTAACTGTCCTACTAACCTGTCTTGAAACTGTATCATTTTTAGTTCTTTCTGGCTCTCTACATGCCAAAAACTAAAACTTGGCCCACGTATCACCATGTACTAAGCTACAGTCAAAATGGATTAAAGATCTAAACATTGAAACAGAAACACTTCAAAGTGGTTAGGATAGATATATAGTTGCATTCTCTTAATGAATAGAATGATTTGTTCTAATGGTGTTTGTACATAGGATCTCAAGTCTGCATCTTGTACAGCAATTAACCACTAAGAAGAATATATGCAGTGTGTTATTTGTTGAAACTGTACTTCCGATTTGATTTGAAACTGTCTCATTGCTGTTTATCAATAAAATTTTGGAAAAAAAAGAAACAGAAACACTAAATCTCCTTGAGGAGAAAGTAGGAAGAACTCTTGAAGATATAGGAGTGGGCAAAGAATTCACAAACAAAAATGAAATCTCACAGGTAATACTTGAAAGAATTAATAACTGGGACCTCCTCCTATTGAGAAGTTTTTGCATGTCAAAAGAAATTACCAACAAAGTGAAAAGATAACCCAAAAATTTGGAAAAAATCTTGACTAATAAGCACTCTGACAATGGTCTGCTCTCTAGAATTTATAAATAACTAAAAAATATTAGGGTCCCAAAATTTAAAGACTGCATGCAGAAATGGGCATCTGAGATGAACACACCTTCTCAGAGGAAGAAATTAAACAAGCGAATAAATATATGAAAAAATGCTCCACATCACTAGCCATCCATGAAATGCAAATTAAAACAACACTGAGATACTGTCTCACTGCGGAAAAAATGGCTATCTTAAAGAAATCAACCAACAACAAATGTTGGAGAGGCTGTGGGGAAAGAGGAACTCTTCTCAACTGCTGATAGGAATATAGACTGGTGCAACCATTATGGAAATAATTGTGGAGACTTCTCATTAAAATTAATAAAAAATTAAATAAGAAAAAGTAATATAGAAGACGTTGGATATAACAGAAAATTAAAGAAACCCAAATGATAGGTTTTAAACAAGGGTTACTGTATTCCACATTGTTGTATTTACTATAGTTTCTCACGTTATTAGATATAAATATGCAAAATTGATAAAAATGTAAATATTAAGCTTTAAGGGCTTCTTTCAAAAAAACAATACAAATAAGTAGTACAATCATCTTGGCTATCTCATGTATATACAAACATTATTTTTTCCCTTCCTTTTTTTCTTTTCTCCTTCCCCTCATCCCAATTCTTCTTTCCTTATGAGCCATTTCTTTTTAATTAATTAATTAATTAATTAATATTTTTATTCTTTGGCGGACCCAGGAATTGAACTCAGGCCCTTGTGCTTGCCAGGGAAGTGCTTATTCCACTGAACTATCTCCCTGGCCCCTTCTTTTCATTTATTATATCTATTGCTGTTTCAGAATTTATTTCTCTTTCAGCTTGCTTCAATAGGAGATGATATGATGTTTACACATGTGGTTCTGATTTATTTCATTTATGAGTATAGCCTCTAGTTGTACCCAATTACCTATAAAAACCCCCAGTTTATCTTCTTTATAGCTAGTAATATTCCGTTGTATAAAAATACCACTTTTCTAAATTCCTTAGTAGATGGGCATTCAGTTTGTTGCCAAGATGTAGATTGTATAAACATGGGTGCACATTTATCATTGTGGTATGATGTATTCAGTTCTTCTGGAAAAATGTGCAGGAGGGGAATAGCTGGGTCTAGTGAGACTTCTTTTTTTTTTAAATTTTTATTTATTTATTTATTTATTTATTTATTTATGTGTGTGTGTGTGTGTGTGTGTGCACGTGTGTGGCCAGCTCAGCCCAGCAGGGGGAGAGGCTGGCTGGCATGTGGTGCTGGGGGATTGAACCACGGTCCCGCT
>NW_004524707.1:8086842-8088190 GCF_000260255.1 Octodon degus
ATTATATTAGAGGAACAGATATAACACAAGATGTACAAATGTATAAGAAATTACAAGATTGGCTTACAATGGTCAGCCACAGAGTCGGAGGAGGAAGCGTGCAGAGGGCATCTGCACACTGGAGAGTGAAGGATTCAGTTCAAATCTAGAGCTCACTGCAGTGTTCTGTAGGCAATGGGTCTGCAGTGGAAAGCTGATGACTCTACACCAGAAGGCTGAAGAATCCAAGATGGAGGCTGAAGAGTCTACATTAGAAACCAGGAGATAACGCCTAAACTGACTGTGAAGACCAGAGCTCCTCTGGGGAAATGAAATGCTCTACCTTTTCTCAATATCCTAGTATGTCATTTAAGTGATGAGTTACTCTAGGGTGGGTCTCCACACCCTAGGGTGCGGAATGATTTAGTTAAGCTTTTAACTTCTCAAGTTAACACAATTGATCAACTAGTACAATCTATACTTTTCAACTTGGCAACCAGACATATTTCTTTAAACCAGTCTCCAGATGCAAAGATATGTGTATAATTGCATCTAACATGTTATAACTATCCTGCATCCAAACAGAAATGTACTAATTCCTTTACAAAAATAGAAGGTAAATTTTACTTTTCTTGTTACTTATGCTTCATCATTTGACAACTTCCACATTAACACAGGTTTAATTATTCTTAAGAACCGGTATTAAATCTATCAACATTATATTATAGCAGAACCATATAGGGGTTATAATCTTCTTTTTCATAGCTGATCACAGGGTCATAGCTGGTATTTAGAATTGCCATCAGTCCTACAAAGTCCTAGGTAGTAATGTCTAGTTCTGTCATAGGTGTTAATGTCGATAGAACCCCACTGGAAACATTCTTTCCACTACCCACTGGGTATTCCCTTGGCCTTCATCAATCACCTCAGCAGGCCTTGGATATTTCCCTGGTGGAGAAGTCATACCTTCATTCCTGAAGGCTTTGGACCATTTCCATTGTGACTGTATGCGTTTGTTGTGTTTTCCATTGAATTTAATAACAGAGAATGGTAATACTAAGAGGTGCCCCAAGGGATCTTCACTCCATGTACATTTTCCCTTTTCTCCATTGTGGAATAATAATCCAATTTATCCTTGAGAGTCTGGGTCAATCACCCTTAGTAACACTGGGACCTCCTTTTTAGCTTGTTTCCTCAGAGGTATGAGGAGAAGAAAGTGACCAGGGGGAAATCTTAGCTTTCAGTTCAGTGGTATCATTATTGTGCTTTATGGTACAAGGTTTCCCTCCTCTGGAACTAGAACTTCTAGTCTATCAGTGTAAGAGATGGCATCATGGGCTGGTGAGATGGCTCAGTGGTCTAAAGCACC
>NW_004524707.1:8088795-8090173 GCF_000260255.1 Octodon degus
CCCCCAGCACCACATGCCAGCCAGCCCCGCCCCCTGGTGGGCTGAGCTGGCCACACACACACACACACACACACACACACACAAATAAATAAAATTAAAAAACAAACAAACACAAATGAATATAATAATAAAAATTTTCCAACATAAAATGAAGAAGGGTGGGGAGATGGCTCAGTAGGATAAGCACTTGACTGGCAAACGCAAGGATCTGAGTTCAATCCCTGGTTCCACCAAAACAAACAAACAAAAAACAGAACAAAACAGAACAAAAAAACCCAAAACAAAACAAAATAAAATGAAGAAAGAATTTATAGATCGGTCATAATAGTTCACTGTGTCAAAACCAAGAAACTTATATTCATGTAAGTAGAATTCTCAAAGTAGAAAGGAGTGGGCAATAAATATTTAAAGATTTAAAAATTTTGAATTTAGTTCAACTTATAATACTGCAATTACAAGAAAAACGAACTTTTGCCCATGAAATTTAAATAAAATCATAGCAGGATCCACAAAAATGAAATTTTCAAAACTTATTGTAAAGAAAAAAATCATTAAAGCATATGTATATATGTATAAAATAGTAGCTATCTTTGCTATCATGAAAAGTTTTTCTTAGTTCAATTGTTTTGAAACATTTAATTTTCTGAATATTGCTTAGTCTTAATTTTTGTTCTAAGATTTATACTGTATCTTTGACTTATAATATATTTAAAAGACATTGTATGATATCTTCTAGTATTAGAAACTTTAAAAAGTATATTTCCATTTTCTGTTGACCTTAAAAAAACAGAGTTTGTACCTATGTTGTTTAATTATTATTTCTTGCCTATATCTTATAATATGAGAAACTACTTTGGCAGTAACAATACACAATGTACTAACCATTGTTACTCTCCTAAAATCTTGTTTTGAGATTTTGTACAATTGTCTTTATTTTTTTTCTTTAAAATAAAATAACTGATGTAAAAAAATAGTAGCTATGGAAGAACAAAATTAAATAGCATCTTATTCCACATTAGATAGAAAAAAAGTACCTAGTGTGTAAGAAACTAGACTAAGTGCATGACTGAAAGAAAGATCTGTCCTCTTTGAATTTTATACTTAGCAAACATACCTTTGAAAACTAAAAGTAAGATTTTCTAGTTATACAAACTTGAAATATTTTGATACCTCCAGAAGTACCATATATGAAATAACAAAGAGTATAATTCAAAAGGCAAGAGAAGTTGCAGTATGCTCCTGGATGAACAATAAAGAGCTCTCAATATGATAGTTATGCAGGACTGTATAATATATATTAGATGAGCCCTTACTTAAAGGTCATTGAAGATTTCTATGAAACAGTACCAATATTATGTTGGGTTATGCATGTTTTTTT
>NW_004524707.1:8090507-8099978 GCF_000260255.1 Octodon degus
AAAAATTAAATGTTTAAAAACAATTGATCTAAAAAAAGTTTTCATGATAGCAAAGAAGTACTAAGAGTAAAACATAAGATAAATACTGGAATGGAAAATAAATGACCAGCACTTCTAACAATTTGAGGATAGGATATCGCACAAAGTTCTAGTGTAGGGGGTCTGCCCCTAGCTCAGTTCTTTAAGTGGCTGCTTCAACAGAGCAATCAGGCTCAGGTTGCTGTGGTTTGATTCCCACAACAAAGTTCTAGTGTGTTGTGGACATGCATGATGACCATGACTGTTACTGGTGGCCAGGCATCACTTGTGGGACTGAGCTACAGCTATTTCTTTGAAATCCACCCTGTAGATTCAGATGGAATCATGACCCATAGGGTGGAAGAGAAGTCCATTTGTAGAGTGTGCTGATGGAAATATTTTGCTGTAGAGCATAAAAGAATACTTGAAAGACTACTATTGTATAGCTCTTAGTCTCCTATACCTGTTTAATTGTTTGCCCTATTTGGTGGCAAATATTCTCATTCCATTCTCATTCTCATTCATGGGACTGTGATCATCATGAAATTCTTTAGTTGTTCTTTGTCATGGAAATATTTCACTTCTCCATTATACTTGAAAGAGAGTTTTGCAGGGTATATCAGTCTGGGTTGGAATTTGTTTTCTTGCAAGACTTGAAAAGTAATTGTTCCATGCTCTTCTTGCCTCGATGGTTTGTGAAGAGAAATCTGCCATTATTCTGATGGGTTTTCCTTTAAAAGTGATCTATTTCTTTTCTTTAGCACATTTTAGTATACTGTTCCTGTGCTGAATTTCTGGGATCTTGATTAATATATGCCTGGGTGTGGTTTTAATTGGGCTGATGTTATTTGGAGTTCTATATGCTTCAGTTGCCTGAATGTTAGATTGTTGCCCCATATTTGGGATGTTTTCTGCTATTACTTCTGCCCGTATTCTTTTTATATTATTTGTATTCACTCCTTCCTTCTCATTGATGTCTATTAGTCTCACATTGTTCATCTTTGCATCATCTCACAGGTATTGAATTATTTTTTCATGCATCCTAGTTGTTTTTAAGAGATCTTTTCTGACTTTTTCACTAGCTGCAATGGTGAGAAAGTCTATTTTCACTTTCACTCATATAGTTTTGCCAGCTTGCGATTGAGGTTTTAATATAACTTTGAATCTGTTTTATGCATTCTATTTCTTTCTGAAATTGCTTATTCAGGGGTTCCATCATTTTTATATTCTGCTCTATTTTTTATCAGTGTATTCTTTCAAAGCATTTAGTACTTCTTTGACTATAGTTGTCACTACATTTTTTAGTTCAGAAACTATTTCTGATCTGATTTCTTCTATACCTTTGTGCAGTTGTTTCTTTACTGCCAATGCTATTATTTCAGAGATATCAGGTGTGTGATTTCCAGTTTCCTCTATGCTAGTGTCTTCTGCATTTGTACTGGGTGGACTCGGGGCCTGAGACTGCATTTTGTTCCTTCTCTTTGTCATTTTGTATACCACTGTCTTCTGACCTTTGGTGTAGAGTTTGGATAGAGTTATTACCTTAGGACCGGGTCTGGATCTATGAAGTTCAGATTCCTCCAGGTGGGTGTTGTTTGGATCTGGCTGGGTTCTGGCTGCTTTTCTCCAGTTCTTCCTGCTGCAGCCATTGGAGTCAAACCCTTTGTGTCACTCTGGGAAGATGTTCTGCTCCTGAATCAGCTGAGTGGGTCTTGTCTCTATCCTGTATTCTGGGAGTTCTGCTGAGGGGTTCTGCTCTAGACCTGCGCTCTGGGTCTACTCAGCATCCGTGGGCCCCAGGTAGCCTCACTCAGATGCTGGGCCTGTGCTCTGGGTCTATTCAGGATCTGGCGGCTCCTGGTCATTTCACTCACAGGCCAGGCCTGTGCTCCGAGTCTATTCAGGATCCATGGACCCTGGGTCATCTCATTCACATGCTGGGCTTGGGCTCTGGGTCTAGGGTTGGCTTTGTCATCATGAAATTTTTTAGTTGTTTTTGTCATTGAAATATTTCACTTCTCCATCAAACTTGAAAAAGAGTTTTGTAGGTTACACGAGTCAGAGCTGGAATTTGTTTTTATAGAGGACTTAAAATACTCTCCTCCATGCTCTTCTTGCCTTCATGGTTTTTAAGAAAAGTTGGCTGTTATTCTGATGGATTTTCCTATAAATGTGATCTGTTTGTTTTCTCTTGCAGCTTTCAGTATATTATTCTTGTGCTGGATTTCTGGGATCTTGACTATTATATGTCTCTTTGTATGTTTAATTGAGTTGAAGTTGTTTGGAATTCAGTATGCTTCAGTTACCTGAATGTCATATTGTTTACTCATATTTAGGAAGTTTTCTGCTATTACTTCTGCCCATATTCTTTTTATATATTTTGTATTGACTCCTTTCTCATTGATGCTTATTATTCTGTCATTATTCATGTTTCTGTTGTCTTGTAGGTGATGAATTATTTTTTCCTGTGTCTTAGTTTTTTTAAACAGATTTTTTCTTACCTTTTTTTAAAAAGCTCTGACAACATCTTCAAGATCTGAAACTCTATCTTCACTTTCACTGAAATGGTTTTGCAAGCTTGTGATTGGAATTTTCCATTCCTCTATATCTCTTCAACTCTGCTTCATGTGATCTATTTCTTTCCTGTATTGCTCTCTCTCAGGGAATCCATTGCTTTTCTAATCTCCTCTATTTTTTTTTTCTTGGTTAGTGTCTTCTTGAGAAATAGCTTTTAATTCTTTTACTTCAGAGTTTATTTTTGATCTGATTTCCTCTATATGTTTCTGCATTTGTTTATTTACTTCAGACTCTATTAATTCAGAGATTTATATCAGAGGTTATTTCTGAACTGAGTTCCTCTATGCCTTTCTGCAGTTGTTTCTTTATTTCAGTCGTTATTTTTTCAAAATTTCAGTTGTGTATTTCCCAATTTCTTCTGTGCTAGTGTCCTCTGCCCTTGTTCTGGGTGAGCTTGCAAGCTGAGATTGCATTTTGCTCCTTCTCTTTGTCATTTTGTATAGCACTGTGCCTTGATCCTTGGCGTAGAGCTTTGGTGCGATTGTAACCTTAGCACCTACTAAAATTCAGGTGTCAGTAAACCAAGTTTTAGTTCATCCACTTGTGCCTGGCATGGATCTAGCTACTGTGCTCAGCTCCTTCCTGCTGCTGCCCTTGGAGGTAAGTCTGCTGTGCCTTCTGGAAAGATGTTCTGCTCCTGGATTAGCTGCATGGTTACGTCCCTGAAGTCCTCACTGCAGGGACTTCAGCTGGGGAGTTTCACCCTAGGCTTTTATGCCAGGTCTTAACTTGGTCTGGAGGGATATAGGGAGGCAGGGGAGTGTAGAAGCTCTCCCATACACTCACAGGGCCTGCGAATAGAGGATCTGGAGCAGTCCCAAGAGCGTGTCAGAAGTTCTCACTCACAAGGCGGCTTGAGGTGGCTCTGGAGGTTTGGGGGAGGTCCGGTAAATGTGGGGAAAGGTCTCTCTTGCGTGGCAGGGCGGGGCTTGGTCTTGTGGGCACGGGAGAGAGCAGAAGCTCTCCCACACACTCACAAGTCCTGGAGTTGGGCAGGTCTTGCAGCATGTTTTTAAAACTTGCAGTTAATTAGTAGGATACTCACCCTGACTAACTATATATGCTGATACCTATGAACTAAGCAACTGCATTGAAAATAGCAATGTGTAATACTAGGGCCATGCTTGGAATGCCTGTCATTTTGGTCTTCTACATAGGTAGTTATTGTCATGAAATACCTTTTACTGCCTTACTGTCCCTCAAGTAAATGTTCATTTAAAAAAAAGGGATTAATAAATGAAAACAAGAGACAAGGGAAAAAAAATGTCATAGGACCGTCTTGTTACAATGTTGTATTTGGTTAGATTTCTAAACTTCTGTGTAAAAAATATATAACTATCTATTCCTATTTTTAAAATATTTTCAAATTGAAAAAAAAATCTTCATATTCTGTAGGGACTTAAAGTTTAACATATCAATACGTAATGGAAAATACTCATTCCATTTTATGCCTAAGATGTATTATATTCCAACAGATAGTGAGGCTAAGCTCAACTCCCTATGTTGTAGGGTAATATTAATAAACTTCTCTTCTGGATGGTTAACAACCTAAGTTTGCAGACCAAAAATTAGAGAAAAAGAAGGTCTGCAAGGACAGGCAACATTTTGGCCCTACCATTTCAAGGTCTTTGAAATCTGAGGACATAGGAGAACCTGTACTGTAACATCATGTAATTCATTTGTGTCCCAAATTTTCTGATCAAGGAGATTATGGGCCTACAGAGGAAAGTCATTGACGATGTAGAGTGTGCCTAAGGAGAATCACATGGAGAGAAAACATTCTCTGAGGTTTTCACAGAGAGCAAATTGGTCAAGCAATGGCTAAGACTCATCCATATGACTGACACTCACAGAGGATCTACAAACTGCCGTACAGCATTTGAGGATAAATCTTGAGGGGATTTGACCGACCTTATTGGATACAGAAGTTACATTAGTTGTTATATAGGTCTTGCTTTATCTTGGCCTTAACCATCCAGCTGAAAGGTATAAAGATGAAGTATAAAAAGTAAAGCCTATATTCTGCTCATTAAAAAAAAAGTAAAGCCACATTAGTATGCTGAGTTGTAACAGGCTCAAGTTAACAAGTTCTTTTTTTCCCTCTTCTTTTCACGGGACCAGTGATTGAATTCAGGCCCTTGCACTTGCCAGACAGGCATTTATTCCACTGAGCCATCCCCCCAGCCAAAGCAATAAATTCTGTCATTGCCAGTCCTATGGAAAACCCACTACTATTATGGGCTACTGGATTATATTGGAAAATTTTGCTGAATTCAGGCACCTACAATACTTAAATGACAATGGAATACTCTTCTCTGACAAAACTAAACAAAAAAGGCAGATACAAATGTTCAAATATGTTCAAAATAGCTAAGGTAGATAGACAGCTGCATTCTCTTGGTCATTGAATAGAGAGATTTTTTTTAAAATAGTGTTTGTGGACAGGATATTATGTCTGTATCTTTTTTTTTTTTGGCAGAACTGGGGATTGAACTCAGACCCCTGCATTTGCCAGGCAAGCGCTTATTCTACTGAGCTATCTCCCTGGCCCGCATGTCTGTGTCTTGTACAATGAATAACCACTATGATAAAAATGTGCAATGTATTAATTATTGAAATTGTGCTAGTAATTGATTGTGAAACTGTCTCGTTGCTATTTGTTTCTTGATAAAATTATGTTAAAAAAGATTCCAATTTTTCAATCTCTTTCTTTGTTAGTGACTTCTTTAGAAGCACTTAGTAATTCTTTTATTATAATTTTTTTTTTGAACCAGGGATTGAACTTAGGCCCTTTCACTTGCCAAGGAAGTGCTTATTCCACTAAGCCATCTCCCCCGCCCCAACAGTTTTTACATTTTTTCTTTTTACTTCAGAGAGTATTTCTTATCTGATTTTCTCTATATTTTTCTGCAGTTTTTTTTCTTCTGATGCTATTAATTCAGAGATTTCAGCTGTGTTATTTCCAATTTCTTCTATCCTAGTGTTTCCTGCATTTGTTCTGGGTGGGCTTGGTTCCTGAGACTGCATTTTGCTCCTTCTCTTTGTCTTTTTGTATAGTACTGTCCTTTATCTGTATTGTAGAACTTTGGTGCAATTACAACCTTAGCACCTACCAAAATTCTTAGCCAAGAGAGATTATAAGGTCAAGGCAATTATATTTTTTTATTTACAGAACTACGATTGGGAGCACTAATAATGGGTGATATTTCACAGCTGACAAATTTTTGTAACTAATGTGTTTGTATTTTAGTCAATAAGAGAAAACATTATGTCTGTGTAGCTAAGCAGATATTGAATTGGTAATTTTTTTTTAAAGATAGTTTCCCAAGTCCTAGCCCAGACCTGGTGAGTGTGTGAGAGAGCTTCTGGCTACCCTGCACCAGCGGGACCTGCAGGTCTCAGCTCAGGGGCAGCATGGGTGAGACCTTCCACCCAATTGGGACCTCCTCCAGCACTCTGCAGCAACCCTCAACCTGCCCACCTAGTGAGAATTTCTGCCGGGTTCTGAGGAACCCCAGATCCAGTCCTAGCCTGGGACCGGTGAGTGTGTGTGAGAGCTGCCTCTCACTTCTACTCCAACTTGTACAAACAAGACTCAACTCAGGTCAGGCATACAGGCCTGAGGTGAAATCCTGCAGCAGCAATCCTTGCAGAGAGTGTAGGGGACAGACCACGCAACTAGTCCAAGAGCAGAAGATCTTGCCAGAGGGGCACAACAGGTTAACTCTAAAGGGAAGTAGCAGGAAGGAGCTGAGCACAGCACCCAGACACAAGCCAGGCACAACTGGATAAATCCAAACTTTGTGGATCTGCACCTGAACTTCAGTAGATGCTAAGGTTATAACTGCACCAAAGATCTCCAACAAAGGTCAGAAGACAGTGATACATAAAATGCCAATGGGAAGGAACAAAATGCAATCTCCAAACCCAATCCCACCCATAACAAGTGCAGAGGATACTAACACAGAAGAAGTTGGGAAGCACATAGCTGAAATCAATGAATCAATGGCTTCTGAAATAAAGAAACAGCTGCAGAAAGGTATAAAGGAACTCAGATTGGAAATGAAAGAAGAAAGCCCTGAGTTAATAACATCTGCAGTAAAGAATCAAATGCAGAAACATAAGGAGGAAACTCAATGCCCACCCAGAACAAGTGCAGAGGACACTAGCCCAGCTCAAATGTATGAATTAGTGGTGTCTATAGTAAATAAGCAACAGCAGAAAGTCATAGAGGAACTCAGAGTGGAATTCTTTTCTACTAGCTCAGCTCAAATGTATGAATTAATGGAGCCAATAGTAAATAGGCCACAGCAGAAATTTATAGAGGAACTCAGAGCAGAATTTTCTGAAATAAGAAAAGAATTCTAAGAACCATGGCATCTGAAGTAAAGAATCAACTACAGAAACATAAAAACCAATCTGAAGAAAAACATCGCAGTAAAGGAATTAATAATTACTTCTAAAGAAAACATTGATAAAAAATAGAGGAGATTAGAAAAATGATGGATTCCTTGAATGAGCAATACAGGAAAGAAATAGATTGCATGAAGCAGAGTCATAGAGATATAAAGGAATTTAATATCTCAATCACAAGCTTGCAAAACCATTTAAGTGAAAATGAAGACAGAGTTTCAGATCTTGAAGATGCTGGTGCAGCTAGTGAAAACGTAAGAAAGGATCTCTTAAAAACAACTAGGATGCAGGAAAAAATAATCCATCACCTGCAAGATGATGCAAAGATGAACAATTGAGACTAATAGACAATAATGAGAAAGAAGGAGTCAATACAAATGACATTAAATAATATGGGCGGAAGTAATAGCAGAAAACATCCCAAATAAGAGGAAACAATCAGACATTCACATAACTGATGAACACAGAATACCAAGTAACCTCAACCAAATTAAAAACACACTGAGACATATAATAGTCAATACCCCAGATATTTAACACAAGAACAATATTCCGAAAGCCACTAGAGAAAAGAAACAGATCACATTCAAAGGAAAATCCATCAGAATTACTGCCACCTTCTCTTCACAAACCATGAAGGCAAGAAGAGCATGGAGCAGAGTACTTCAAGTCCTCTATGAAAACAAAATCCAGCCCAGCCTACTTACTATACGCTGCGGAATTCTCTTTCAAGTTTGATGGAGAAGTGAAATACTCTCATGAAAAAGAACAAGTAAAGAATTTCTTAATGACAAAGCCAACCCTAAACAGGCTTCTGAAAGATGTTCTGGAGAGGGAACAAATGATCAGAACTCCACGAATGAGATCAGTAGCAACCAACTAAATAGGGCAAGCAAATAAACAAGGAGGAAAAGGAGTAAAGGACAACAGGTACATAACACGTAAATCATAAGTCAATACATCTCACTTATAACCATCAAGGTAAATGGACTCAATTCACCAATTAAGAGAAACAGACTGGCACAGTGGATTAGGAAACAAAATGCAACAATATCCTCTGTACAAGAAACACATTTAACTCATAAAGACATTCATAGTCTGAAAGTCAAAGGAAGGAACACAATACACATGCCCCAGTGCCTCAGAAAAAAGCAGGGGTAGCAATCCTATTCTCAGACAGTCTCAACTTCAAACCAACAATGATCAAGTGAAATAAAGAAGGTCACTATATACTGGTTAGGGGAAAAAATCAAGTGGAAGAGGTAACACTCATAAATATGTATGCACCAAACACGGGAGTACATGCTGTATAAAGCAAATCTTAATGGGCATGAAAAATCTAATATCCAATATCACGATCTTAACAGGAGACCTTAACACCCACTTATGCCAAAAAGATAGGATAACCAGACAAAAACTTAGCAAAGAAATAACAGAACTGAACCAGAGGTTGAAACAAATGGATTTGGTGGACATATACAGAGTGTTCCACCCAAATACAGCTGAATACATATTTTTCTCAGCTGTACATGGGTCATTTTCTAAAATAGACCACATACTGGTCCATAGGTCATGCTTCAGTATATGTAAGAAAACAGAAATTATCCCATGCACATTATCTGACCACAGCACAATGAAACTGGAAACAAATGACAAAAGAAAGCAGAAAAAACCCGGGAACCTACAGACCCAGTCCTACCCCAGGCCCGGTGAGTGTGTGGGAGAGCTTCCAGCTACCCAGTGCCAGCGGGACCTTTACTGGTCCCAACCCAGGTGCAGCGTGGGTGAGACCATCTTCCACCCCCTTGCGACACCCACCAACACTCCATAGCACATCCCCCACCCTGCCCACCTAGTAGGAATTTCTGCCACGTTTTGGGAACCCCCAGACCCAGTCCTACCCAGGCCCAGTGAGTGTGTGGGAGAGCTGCCTCTCCCCCGTACTCCACGTTGTCCCCTCCAGGCTCAGCTCAGGCCTGGCATACAAGCCTGAGGTGAAACCCTGCAGCTGCAATCCCTGCAGAGAGTGTATATGATAGAACCACCCAGCTAGCCCAGGAGCAGAAAATCTTGCCAGAGGGGCAGAGCAGGATCATCCCCAAGGGTAGCAGCAGGAAGGAGCTGAGCACAGCAGCCAGACCCAAGCCAGGCACAGCTGGATAAATCCAAACTTTGTAGATCTGCACATGAACTTCAGTATGTGCTAAGGCTATAACTACAACGAAGATCTACAACAAAGGTCAGAAAACAGTGCTGCACAAAATGACGAGAAGGAGCAAAATGCACCCTCAGAACCCAAGCCCACCCATAACAAGTGGAAAGGACACTTACATAGAACAAAATGGGAATCACACAGCTGAAAGCAATGAATCAATGGCTTCTGAATAAAGAAACAGCTGCAGAAAGGTATAGAGGAACTCAGATTGGAAATGAAAAAAGAAATCCCTGAATTAATAACATCTG
>NW_004524707.1:8100738-8101310 GCF_000260255.1 Octodon degus
AAGAAGCAGATCACATTCAAAGGAAAACCCATCAGAATTACGGCTGACTTCTCTTCACAAACCATGCAGGTAAGAAGAGCATGGAGCAGAGTACTTGAAAACCTCTATGAAAAAAATTCCAGCACAGAGTACTATACCCTGCAAAATTCTCTTTCCAGTTTGATGGAGAGATAAAATACTTTCATGACAATGAACAGCTAAAGAATTTCGCAATGACAAAGCCAGCAACTATGCAGGGTACTGAAGGATGAAAATGATCAGAACTCCACGAATGAGATCAGAAACAATCAACTAAATAGGCCAAGCAATTAAACACAGGAGAAAAAGGAATAAACAATTATATTAAGCAAATCTTAATGAACATGAAAATTCTAATATCCAATACCACAATTTTAACAGGAGACCTTAACACACCCTTATCCTAACAACATAGGTAAACCAGACAAAAACTTAGCAAAGAAATAACAGAACAGAACCAGAGCTTGAAACAAATGGACTTGGTGGACATATACAGAGTGTTCCACCCAAACATAGCTGAATACACATTTTTCTCAGCTGCACAAGGGTCATTT
>NW_004524707.1:8102735-8103585 GCF_000260255.1 Octodon degus
GCCATTAGACAAGAGAAAGAAATAAAAGGAATAAGAATAGGCAAAGAAGAAGTTAAATTATCTTTATTTGCAGATGACATGATACTTTACTTGGAGACCCAAAAAACTGCACCAAGAAGCTACTAGAATTAATCCAGAAATTCAGTAGCATAGCAGGTTATAAAGTCAATAGCATTCCTCTACACAGACAGCAAACACACTGAAAGGGAATCTATAGAAACAATAACTTTTACAATAGCACCGAGGAAAATGAAATACCTTGGAATTAATCTAACTAAAGAAGTCAAAGATCCTTTCATGGAAAATTACACTACTCTGAAAAAAGAGATCATAGAGGATTTTGCAAAATGGAAAGATAATCTGTGCTCCTGGATAGGAAGAACCAACATTGTGAAGATGCCCATACTCCCAAAATGGTATACAGATTTAATGCAATCCCTATCAGACTACAACCAACATACCTCACAGACCTAGAGTAATCATTCCTAAAATTCATCTGGAACCAGGAAAGACCTAGAATAGCAAAGGCAATTCTGGTCAACAAAGACAAGGCAGGAGGCATTACATTTCCTGACGTGAAATTATACTACAAGGCTACTGTGATACAATCAGCATGGTACTAGCAATAAAATAGACCTGAAGAACAATGGAATAGATTAGAAGATGCTGAAGTCCCTATGATCACACTTAGCCACTTGAGAAAGCGGCCAAGTATACTCACTGGAAGAAAGATAGCTTCTTTAACAAATGGTGCAGGAAAAACTGGCTCTCTACATGCCGAAAACTCAAACTTGACCCAGGTCTATCACCATGCACTAAACTAAAGTCAGAATGGATTAAAGATCTAAAC
>NW_004524707.1:8108017-8113468 GCF_000260255.1 Octodon degus
GAGTGTGCCTAAGGAGAGTCACATGGAGAGAAAACATTCTCTCACATTTTCACAGAAAGCTCATTGGACAAGCAATGACTGTGACTCATCCACTTGGCTGACACTGAGAAAGGTTCTACAATCTGAGGTACAGGATCTCAGGATAAATTCTGAGGGAATTTCACTGACTTTATCAGACCCAAAGGCTACAACTCTTGTTGCATAGGTTCTGCTTTACCTTGGTCTTAACCATCCAGCAGAAAAGTATATAAATGAAATATAAGAAGTAAAGCCATGCTGTTATGTTGAACTGTAGGGGAATCAGGTCAACAATTTCTGACATTTCCAGTCAAGCAGAAGACTCAATACTATTATGGTGTACTTGGCTCTTTTAGAATATTTTGCTGAGTTTACACACCTATAATATTCAAATAACCGTACTTAGCAAAAAAAGGTTATACAGATGAATGTCAATTTTGTATCTGTGTATTCAAAGTCTTTAGGTTATATGTATAGTTGCATTCTCTTAATGAGTAGAGTAATTTGTTCTAATGGTGTTTGTAAATAGGATATCATGTTTGCGTTTTGTACAGCAGTTAACCACTAGGAAGAATGTATGCAATGTGTTAATTATTTAAACTGTCCTACCAATTTGATTCTCATTGCTGTTTGTTTATCAATAAAATTATGGGGGGGGGGAAGAACCACCAGCCTGTTGCAAGGTGAGAGATCACAATTTGTCCTTTAGGCACTGGTGTAACTGACTTGTTTTGAACTTGATTCCTTCTTTTTCTGATGCTAAGTATAATATATAGTCATTGCAACATTTTGTAGAATATAGAAAAATATAAATAAGATTAAAAGTTTCTTGGAATAAAATCATCCATAAATTGTAATATTAAAAATAAGGAAAGCAGAAAAAAAACCCTAAATACATGGAAATGGAATGACACCCTACTCAGCAACCAATGGGTCACAGATGAAATTAAACAAGAAATTCAACAATATCTACAATTCAATGAAAATTCAACCACAACTTATCAGAATTTATGAGATACGATGAAAGCAGTTCTCAGAGGGAAATTCATAGCTGTGAACTCACACATTTGGAAAACAACAGAATGGGTACAAATAAATACCCTAATGCTGACCCTTCAACAACTAGAAAAAAAGAGCAAACCAAACCCAGAGCTCAAAGACGGGAGTAAACAATAAAGATTAAAGAAGAAATTAATTGAATTGAGACAAAGAAAACAATTCAAAGAATTAACAAACCAAAAGCTGGTTCTTTGAGATTAAATAAAATCTATAAGGCCCTAGCTTACCTCATAAAAAAAAAGGAAAGAAACAATTCAAATACAAGCAATAAGGAATGAAAAGGGTGTAATTACCACAGACCCAGTGGAAATTCAGAATATTATCAATAGCTTCTTTGAGAATCATTACTGTCAAAGAATAGAAGACATAGATAAAATGGACAGATTCCTAGAAAGGTACAAATTACCACAACTGAATCAATAAGATATAACCACCCTCAATTACCCAATAACAGCCAATGAAATTTGAGATATAAGAAAAAACATACTGAGAAAGTAAAGTCCAGGTCTGGATGGATTCACAGCTGAATTCTACAAAATATTTAAAAAGATGTAGTCCCTGTACTCCTCAAACACTTCCATGAAATTGAAAATGAAACAATCCTCCCAAAATCATTCCTGGAAGCAAGTATTATACTGATACGAAAACCAGGGAAAGATGCAACTAAGAAAGAGAACTACTGCCGATCTCCCTCATGAACATAGATGCCAAAATCCTCAATAAAATTCTAGCAAATAGAATACAGCAAATCATCAAGAAGATCATACACCACGACCAGGTAGAATTCATCCCACGGATGCAAGGATGGTTCAATATTCAAAAATCTATAAATGTAATACACTTTATCAATAGAGTGAAAAGTAAAAACCACATGCTCATCACTATTGATGCAGAAAAGGCTTTTGACAAAGTGCAACAATCATTTATGTTCAAAGTCCTACAGAAAATTGGAATAGATGGCCTTTACTTCAAGCTGGTAAAAGCCATTTAAGAAAACCCAACAGCTAACATAACTTTAAATGGGGAAAAACTGAAATATATTATTCTTAGATCTGGTACAAGACAAGGATCCCCTCTGTTATCACTCATATTCAGTATAATTCTAGAATCATTAGCTACAACTATGAGACTAGAGAAAGAGATAAAAAGATTAAGAATAGGTAAAGAAGAAGTTAAATTATCATTATTTGCAGATGACATGATATTTTACTTGAAAGACGCAAAAAAGTCCATCAAGAATCTGCCTGAATTAATACAGAAATTCAGTAGCATAGCAGGTTGTAAAGTCAATACCCAAAAGTCAATAGCATTCCTCTACAAAGATAACAAATACACTGAGAGGAAAATTACTGAAACAACACTTTTTACAATAGCGCCAAAGAAAATGAAATACCTTGCAATTATTCTAACTAAAGAAGTCAAAATGTTTTCAAGGAAAATTACGGTACTCTTAAAAGAGATAGTAGAGGATTTCAGAAAATGGAAGAATATTCCATTCTCCTGAATAGGAAGAGCCAATGTTGTGAAGATGGCCATACTCCCAAAATTTTTCTACAGGTTTCATGAAATTCCTATTAAACTACCACCAACATACCTCACAGACCTAGAGAAACCATTCCTGAAATTTATTTGGAACCAGAAAAGACCTAGAATAGGAAAGGCAATCCTTGGAAATAAAAACAAGGCAGGAGGCATTACAATTCCTGACTTGAAATTATACTCCAAGGATACTGTGCTATAATCAGAATGGTACTGGCAACAAAATAGACCTGAAGATCAATGGAATATATTAGTGGTATTTCACTGACCTTATCAGACCCAAAAGCTGCAACTCTTGTCGCATATGTCTTGCTTTATCTTAGTCTTAATCATCCAGTAGAAAAGTACAAAAATGATGTATAAGAAGTAAAGCCATACTGTTATGTTGAGCTGTGGGGGACTCAGGTCAAAAATTTCTGACATTGCCAGTGAAGCGGAAGACCCAATACTATTATGGACTATTGAACTCTTTTAGAATATTTTGCTGAATTAACACCTATAATATTCAACTAACGGAACTAAACAAAAAAAAGGAGTTACAGATGAATGTCCATTTTTTTATCTGTTTATTCAGAATGGTTAGATTAGATATATAGTTACATTCTGTTAATGAATAGAGGGATTTGTTCTAATAGTGTTTGTAAATAGGACATCAAGTCCACATCTTGTACAGCAATTAACCACTAGGAAGAATGTATGCAATGTGTTAATTATTGAAACTGTCCTACCAATTTGTTTTGAAAGTGTCTCATTGGTGTTTGTTTCTCAATAAAATTATGGGGAAAACAAGTATGTTAGAGTTTCAAATGCCAGGATGTTTTTGTTAAGTTCCTGGCCTACTGCCAAACATAAGTCCTCAGTATGTTTAGTACATAAAGTTGTTGTGATATGGTATAATATCTAAGTTTAAGGATCATATTTTCTTTTTTTTGGCGGAACCGGGGATTGAACTCAGATCCTTGCATTTGCCGGTCAAGCACTTATCCTACTGATCCATCTCCCCAGCCCCAAGGATCATATTTTCTACTCCATCAATAATCTTCCCCTACTGTACTATCTAATAAGATGAAAATAAAATTAAAAAAATAATGTAAAGCAAAAAGATAGTTTCCTTAAGTTCTGTCTGATCACCTCCCTTGATGTGCATGGAGTCTTCCACTCAGACTACTTCACCTGGTTACCTGCTTCCTCTTCTGTAGATCAAGAGAGAAAGAGAGATGACAGTCTCATAGATCTGGGTCTAGCAAAATGTCTGAGCTTACCAGATCCGGATCTATGAAGTTTGAACTCTTTCCCATATGCCTGGATTTTGTCTCGCTGCTGTGCTCAGCTTTTACCTGCTGCAGCCCATTGAAGTGAAACCACTTTCCCCCTCTGGCAAGGTGTCCTTCTGTTGGATTAGGTGGGTGGTTCTGGTCTTGCCTTTCTTCAGGGACATCAGCCACAGAATTCCACACCATGCTTATCTGATGGAGGAGGTTCCTGAAAGTGTGTGGATGTTCCCACACACAGGCCAGGCATGGGTTGGGCTTGGAGGGGATCCAGTGGGCTTGACAGTGTGGACATTCACCCACACACACAGGTCGGGCATGTGCTGGGTCTAGAGGGGTCTGGCAGCGCTGTTAAAGTTCTAATAAACATGCTGGGTGTGGGCTGGTTGTGAAAAGGGCTGAGGTGTGCTGTGGAGGGTCTCACTCACACACTGGGCCTGGGTTGGGTCTGTAGGTGTCCAGGGAGCTGTGCAAAAGTCTCATACATGCTGAGTCTGGGCTGGGTCTGAATGGGATCTGTATTTTATCTTTTTTTCTCATTAAAATGAATAAAAAAGATAAAGTTACATGGAAATAATATTTAGTAATTACATAAATATTTTAAAGGAATAATTCACATGCATTGATATTTTTAGAATACATTGGTTATGTACTGTAAATTGTGCACTGTATTAATTATTGTAGATCGTAGACTTAATCAACAAAATAATGGTCAATGATCTCAGAGAGATTACCTTTCAAGATTTTATACTAATGATAACTAATATATTAAAATTTTAATTTTTGAGAGTTCACTAACAAAAATCACATTAGGTTTTGTTGATTAATTCATTTAAACATTTTAATACAGCTCATATAAATTCAATAGAATAAGGTGCTGTTATTTCCTGTGTATTTTATTGTTTTTTATATTTTTTGCACTTTTTATACTCTACTGTCCTGGTGGAGAGCTTGTGTAATAAAGTAATTGTAATAAGAAAGTTGCCTTTAAAAAGGTAAATAAAAGTTTTCAGGGAAGGTGTAATTATTTAAAAAACAGCAAAATATTTAAGAAAAGTACATTAAAATTTATCTAGATGAACTAAAGAGACTGTTGACCATATTTTATTTTATTTCAATAATTGCATTGAGAAACAAAGAGCAATGAGACAGTTTCAACACAAATTACTAGCACAGTTTCAATAATTAATACATTGTATATTGCTATCTTAGTGGTCATTCATTGTACAAGATGCAGACATGATATAATGTCCACAAACACTATTAGAACAAGTTTCTCTATTCATTGAATTAAGAGAATGCATACAAAATAGCCATTCATTTGTTTTTTTTCAAAGTTTTATTGATAAACAGATAGCAATGAGACAGATTCAAATCAAATTGGAAGTACAGTTTCAACAAATAATACACTGCATATATTCTTCTTAGTGGTTAATTGCTGCACAAGATGCAGAATTGTGATCCTATGTACAAACACCACTAGAACAAATCATTCTATTCATTAAGAGAATGCAACTATATATCTATCCCAACCACTTTGAATACACAGATACAAAATATACAT
>NW_004524707.1:8114933-8116767 GCF_000260255.1 Octodon degus
AGGCACACATATATCCCTATGATATGATGTTTTCAGATCCTCTGGGAAAATTCCCAGTAGAGGAATAGCTGGTTTAAAGGGGATTTCCAGACCATTGGCCATTCATTTGTATCCCCCTTGTTTGGTTAGTTTTGTCAGAGAAGGGCATTCCATTCTTCCTTACATTATTAACATAAAGAAACATCATATGTCAATAGAGCATATGAGTCCAAGCTGTGTGGAGAGATCTTGTACCAAATACATTAAAAATAGATAAATAAAAATTTTTAAAAAAGTATATCCTTAAGAAACTATGGAGTAGTTCTATACAAGGATAATCCCAATAAAGGACTAATCCTTGTTAGGAATTTAGGAAAATAATTCAAGCTGGAGAATGGTTTATTTAAAATGTTAAGATTTCTGACTTATATTAAACATATATATTTCCATTAGTGAATTGGGACAGAATGGACATAAATCAAATTTCCTGAACTTCTATCTATATTACATTATTGTCAGATTTTGGGTACTCACAACAACATTTCCTAAGCATTAAATATTTTCCTTGGAATCTATGTAGTAGCTTTTGAATCTTTTCACAGCATTTTTCATCTCTTTGTTTCTCAGTGTATAAATGATTGGATTTAGGAGAGGAGCAAAAACAGAGTAAAACACAGCAAGAAATTTGTCCAACCATATAATATTTAGTGGCCACACATAGATGAAGATACATGGAACAAAAAGAATCAATACAACTATGATGTGGGCAGTACAAGTGGACAGGGCCTTGGAGGCAGCATTGTTAGAAGTTTGGAGGACAGTGACAAGAATATATGTATAAGATATCAGCAACACGACAAAGCAGGTTACAACCACAAGGCCACAGTCAATATTTATGATAGTGTCCACCTTATCAGAATTTGTACAGGCCAGCTTGATTACCAAGGGTATATCACAGAAGAAGCTGTCTATTTCCCTGTAGCCACAGAAAGGCAGCTTCATAATCACAACCATTTGACTTATGCCATGCACAAAACCTATGTTCCAGGAAACGGCCACCAGTCCAATGTACTTTCGCAAGTTCATGATTGTTGAGTAGTGGAGTGGCTTGCAGATGGCCACATAGCGGTCATAGGCCATTACCACCAGCAGTACCATCTCACCTGCTCCAGTGAAATGGGTAAAGAGAATCTGGGACATGCAACCTCCGAAGGAAATGGTCTTCTTTTCACTGATAAAGTCTGCAATCATCTTGGGAGTGGTGACTGTGGAAAGGCATATGTCCACAAAAGATAGATTGGCCAACAAGAAATACATGGGGGAATGCAGCAAGGGGTCAATGACAATTAAGACTATGATGAAAATATTTCCAGACAGAATCATCAGATAAAGAATTAAAGATATCACAAATGATAAGACCTGAATATTCCATGACAGCCCAAGACCCAGAAGCACAAATTCTGACACTGCAGAGTGATTTCCTTCATCCATTTTATTCAGTGTGTCCTGCAAAGTAAACTAGACAGGATAGGATAGATTATTCTTAGGATCAATGGAAATTCTTAACTTGTACAATTTTATATTTAACACATATATCTGAAACTGAAAATTTTAATAGTTTTATTATAATTGATTTCTATTTTGAAGAGCAAAAACAAGAGCAAGAAAAAGAGAAAGACAGAAACAGCGAAACATATAAGAATACATACCTTATAGATTTTCAAAACAAGAATAGTTGATTGACAATGACTGATATCTTTTCTTTTCTCTTTCTTTCTTTCTTTCTTTCTTTCTTTCTTTCTTTCTTTCTTTCTTTCTTTCTTTCTTCCTTTCTTTCTTTCTTATCTTTCTTTCT
>NW_004524707.1:8117137-8119574 GCF_000260255.1 Octodon degus
CTTCCTTCCTTCCTTCCTTCCTTCCTTTCTTTCTTTCTTTCTTTCTTTCTTCCTTTCTTTTCTTTTTTGACAGAACTGGGGATTGAACTCAGGCCCTTGTGCTTGCCAGGCAAGCACTTATTCTACTGAGCTACCTCCCCAGCCCCCTGATTTTCTTTTATTACCTTTAAAAAAATGGTACATACGTGAAGACCAAGGTAAGAAGTATTCCAAGCATTGTTTTAGTATTACACATTGCTGTTTTCAATGTAGTTACTTAGTTCACAGATATCAGCATCCGGTGTGAAAATTGTAATTACAATTAGAAAGTTTAGGAAAACAATGGCTTTATGCCACCAAAGGAAACAAACTGATTGAGGTTAATTGTTGGTGACAGCGATTCTACTGTTATGCAAATGATTCACTGGGAAATTTCTCTCCTAAGAAGGGAATCAGGGAAACAAAGCAAAAAAAAAAAAAAAAGGCAAAGAGATGATTGTAGCTTCACTGGGAAGTTAGCTTTGTGTTCTAGTAGAGAAAAACATATAAGTGTTGCACTAACAAAGAGTACACCATGCACATAAGATGATGTAGTTGCATAAATGATGTTGAACTAGCACTGAATTTCAATACAAATAATGTGAAACAACGTTACAAATCGTTTTGTCTGCATAGCAATTCTTTCACACCTTTGTGGTACTTCTTCCAGAGTTCATAAGACCTTGGCATGATGATTAACACTAAAATTTCCATAATATAATAGAATTTATTTAGAAAAGTAGATGGATTAGGAAAAATATCAATGTATAATCAGGTGGAAGTAGTTTTCCAAAAGTGAAGTACAATTTAGACTGATTGAAACTGATGAACTCAGAGAATTCCATATAACTAAAATGTGCCAGTAGAAATTATTTATCTTAATTGGCATCAATGGATGCTCTGAAATTCCTAGGATCTAAACTATTTGAAAAGAATTAAGACATGTTACATACATGTACCAGTTTCCCAGTCAGTATAATCATTATGCACTGAAAAATGTACTAACAAAATTAAAAATTAAAAAATAATTTATTTCTGTCACAAAAATTATACATTATCTATCTATATATTACTTATGAGAAGAAAATACATTTAACATGAAAAAAATTTAATGTCAGAGTTGATAGAATGTGATATTAATCATCAGTGAACAGAATTGTTCACTTCTAAGTAAAATGAATAATTTTCTTCAAGGTGCTAATGCTAGCCCTGGGACTACAGCAATTGAATATATAGAGGAAGGATACAAATTGAATTGCTCCTTTAGGACTATTAAAATATGTCAACAAAGTTTTCATTCCTTTGTAGTATAATGTCCTTTCTTAAAGGTTTGGGTGTTTTTCCTTGTAAAATACTGAACTGTGTCGAAATTTTTTGTATTTTTAAATTTATTTAAAATTTTTTTGGCCAGCCCAGCCAGCCCTGAGGGCATGGCTGGCATGGTGGGTGGTGCTGGGGATCCAACTGTGGTTCCTTGAGCCTGCCTGAGCTTGCCTAAGCAAGTGTTTTATACCACTTAGCTATCTCGCCTCTGTACAATTTTCATCACTTGTATTTTGTAAGCATATACTAGCATTTAGAAAATATAATAGATTGCCTTAGTTATATGTTGATGAGACATCCAGCCACAGAGCAGCAGTTTGAGAGGCCTCCCTTTGTTCTATGATTGTGTGTTTTAATCTTATTTTGGTAGAAGGCCAACTCTAGACCCTTTCTCATTCAATTTATAATTATTTTTTTACCTTCATCTCTATGTTAAAGCCTTTCTTACCCACTAATCACTCTCTGACATAAAAAGCTTTAACCTCATGAAAGAATGAACTATTTAAACAAGAATATCGGGGAGCTGCTCACATTGATTACCAGGGAAATGAACTGTGATTTATGTACCTATGCTAACACTGAGGCTATGCATTTTGGCAGTGTGTGCACTGTTATGAATATGACAGAAATTCAAGTAGGAAAAGGCTAGTGAAAGGAAACTCATGAACTGCCTTCTGAAAATATAGCTAAGGGCCAGCCAACTAGTTCTGCTGAATAAAGGTCCTGCTTAGGCAAAGTGCAGGGACCGGGATTTGATCCCTGACACCACATGCTGTGCTGGCCCTGCCCCAGGGATGTGTCAAGAGAGTGACTGAGACTGGGCATGGTGGCACAAGCCTGTAATAACAGTGCTTGAGAGGCTGAAAACAGGAGGCTTACTATGAGTTCAATCTTTTTAAAATTTTTTTTATTTTTTGAAAATAATTTATTATGTGACATAATAGAATAATAATGCATGACATACAATATCATAATATAATGTATGATGTCAAATTATTTAATATCTGTGAAGGTAAGGAAAAAGTAGCTTTCATAAATTTGGCATCACTTTCAGTTTTCCTATCTTCTTTGGAGTAGGTTTCTCTCTGCTTTTTTA
>NW_004524707.1:8120665-8126333 GCF_000260255.1 Octodon degus
CATTTATTGAATCAAAATCAATACTTTCTTTTTAATATCTACAAGCCAACACTGAATTCACTTTATTCAAGAATGAACACAATGCACAAAAAAGTATGTTTATATTATAAAAATATGTCCACTTTATCTTCAGGGTGCTGAGCTGAAGTCGTTTTACACAACATCAGGCCGACTGCTGTGCTCAGGAGCCCGCCCGGCCCTGCCCTGCCCTGCTGCCCTGCTGCCCTGCCCGGCCCTGCTGCCCTGCTGCCCTGCCCGACCCTGCTGCCCTGCTGCCCAGCCCTGCTGCCCTGCTGCCTGGCCCTGCTGCCCGGCCCTGCTGCCCTGCCCGGCCCTGCCCTGCCCTGCCCTGCCCTGCTGCCCTGCCCTCGCCTGCACTCGCCCGCTGCCTGCCAGGCCAGCCCTGCGCTTCTATCCACAGCTGTTAGCATCCATTTCAGCAAAGCATAACAAGAGAAGGAATTCTGAGAACCAAAAGCCTACTTATGTGATCAGCTTCCATTTAAACTGAGCACCCCTGCCTGGCCAGCCCAGCGCCGTCCTCACAGTGCGCGGCCCGGAGCACGTCATTGCAGCCCTGGCCGGCCGGCCAGCCAGCGGGACGGGGAGGCCAGGCCAACAGCGCCCGCCAGGAGCCAGGCTGCCCGAAGCGCTGGGGGATGGAGCTGCACGCAGTGGCAGACTACGGGCATCGGGTCCTCCGGCGCCCACTCTGCTGGGCAAATCAAATTGAGAAATGCTGTTTTATTTACATAAACCAAACATTTCTTGAGCTACCTGTTTAACAAGAACCTGGGACTAAGATTTTCCCTGGGAAAAAGGATAAATGAAGGCAAAAGAGAAAATTATCATCGTTCCTTTATGCAATGACTAATCCCTTGTAGCTCACTAAGTTTCCATTAAGCCCCATTTCCTGCATGAAAATGTTAATCCTACCAAATGTAGATAGGTCTGAATTAGGATTTAGATGTTTTAATACTACAAACTACTGACTCAATCTGACCCTATGCTTTATTATGAAGGTGAACATTTACAGAAATATTTGAAATACACAAAATTTGTGAAAAAGAACAGTTTAGAACCTGAGCAAAGGCCTCTCACCATAAAAAGCCACCCCGAGGTCGTTCTCACAGGCAGCGAGGCGGCCGGGTCTGCAGCGAGGAGCACAGGCCTGAAGTTTGACGCCACGCTGGCAGACAGCTGGACCAGAATACTACACATGAAGCCCAGTGAAATTCAGACCAGTACACAAGGAATGAAGGGCTCACGGAGGAAGCTGCTGTAGAAAGGGGCAGGACAAGCCTCAGCGTGCCACGCACACACAGCCACACCTGTTCACAACCACAGGTCCTTGCTCTCAAAATAAATACACTGAACATTCACAACAAAGGAAGGCCTCCAGCACAAGCTTTTCTCTTACTGCAACTCTAGTTCAACAGACCAAAAAGCCAAGACAGCTAAAAGTAAGCTAGAGTTAGCTCCCTCTGGGAGCCCGGACACGGCTGGGGCCACAGCCAGGCTCTGACAGCAGCAGTGTCATCAGCCCAGGCAGAAGAGAAATGCCACCTCTCAGGCCACCAACCCAATTCCTAGAGCATGCAGACATCTACTCTGCTCAAGTTTCAAACAAAGAAAGGGTGACTGTGCTTGCAGGTCACATACCTTCCAAAATACACACTAAGAGGTGCCAAGTTAACAAATGACGGGGTCGCAGCCTAACAGGGAATGCGTAAGGCGGAGGGCTGGAGGCAGGAAGCAGGAGAGCAAGGTGGGAGAGCTGCAGGCCGGGGCTGCAGTCACGGAGCACAGCATGCTAAGGCAAGGCCCCGCTGGTGACACCTGGATGCTGCAGGCCTGGCCCTGTGCCGCCTGCCTGCCTGCCTGCCTGCGGGAATGCGCGTGCGCCGATGGCAGCATCCTCAAGGCGGAAGGCCAAGTCTGGCCGGCCCGGTCGTTTTGAGGAAGGGAAATGCATCCTCACGCTTCTTCTTTTGTAATTAAAATTGAAAGAATGCAATCACAAGACAACAAAATGGTAAGACTAGTGGTCAGAGGAGATATCGAAATTCATGATGACGCCAGAGGCTACCCCGCCGTGGTGTCCACGAGCTGCACCTGCGAGCCGGCTGCCATCCCCGCGCTGTAGCTGCCCTTGGACTGCATCTGGCTCTGGATGGAGCTCACTGAGTTCACTCCACTGAACAGGTCTCCTGAGCCGACATGAGCCATGTGCACAAAGTTCGTCGGTTCTCCGATCATGCTGCGGTCAATTCGTCACCGCCTTTTAGGCTGAGGCTGCTCCGCAATGCAGCAGTTGAAACACAGCCAGAATTCGCTCATGCTTTCAGTTCAAGATATAAATGAGCACCAGTGATGGGTCCAAGCTCACTTCTGGAAGCTCCACGAGCTACAGTCCTCAACATGAGGAATGCCCAATCCAAGGAACAATTGTGTATCACCATCTTGGAAGTCAAACTTATATAGTCAAAGAAGTAGGTTGCTTCCTTTCTTTGTCCCTGGTTCTCCACAAGCCTTTCTAATTCAGCACAAAGGTGTAAAACTGTTGTCTTGACATAAAGCCTTCAGCAAGTAGCCCTCGCCTTTGTCTCACCGCCTGCAGCCGTGCTCCCTGGCCCATCCTAGTTGTTTTAAAGAGATCTTTTCTTACTTTTTCACTAGCTGCAATGGTGTCTTTCAGATCAGAAAGTCTATTTTCACTTTTGCAAACAGTTTTGCCAGCTTGTGATTGAGGTTTTAATTTCCTGTATATCACTTTGAACCTGTTTCATAGATTCTATTTCTTTCCTAAATTGTTTATTCAGGAGTTCCATCATTTTTATATTCTGCTCTATTTTTTTTTTTTATCAGTGTATTCTTTAGAAGCACTTAGTACTTCTTTGATTATAGTTACCACTACATTTTTTAGTTCTGAAATTATTTCTGATCTGATTTCATCTATACCTTTCTGCAGTTGATTCTTTACTGTCAACACTATTATTTCCAAGATATCTGGTATGTGATTTCCAGTTTCCTCAGTGCTAGTGTCTTCTGCATTCATACTGGGTGGACTCGGGGCCTGAGACTGCATTCTGTTCCTTCTCTTTGTCATTTTGTATACCACTGTCTTCTGACCTTTGTTGTAAAGTTTAGGTAGGGTTATTACCTTAGCACCAGGTCCAGATCTATGAAGTTCAGATTCCTCCAGGTGAGTGTGGTTTGGATCTGGCTGCTGTGCTCCACTTCTTTCTGCTGCAGGCGTTAGAGTTAAACCCTTTGTGTCTCTCTGGCAAGATGTCCTGCTCCTGAATCAGCTGGGTGAGTCTTGCCTCTAGCCTCTTTGCAGGGAGTTCTGCTGAAGGGTTCCATGCTGGGCCTGCGCTCTGGGCCTATTCTGGATAGCATGGCCTTGGTCATCTCACTCACTCGCTGGGCCTGCGCTCTGGGTCTATTCAGGATCCCTCAGCCCTCGGTCATCTCACTCACTTGCCGGGCCTGTGCTCTGGGTCTGTTCAGGATCCCGCAGCCCTGGGTTGTCTCACTCAGTCCCTGGGCCTGCACTCTCTGAGTCCAACCTTTTTAGTGAGACTCTGTAGACTATAGTAAATACATTATATATCTATCTATCATCTATCTATCTATCTATCTATCTATCTATCTATCTATCATCTATCTATCTATCTATCTATCTATCTATCATCTATGTATCTAAAGAAGCTGTTGTCAACATCAAACTTCATAAGCATTATTTAAATAGATATATAGAAATGGTTTTAGATTATCATAAGAATAGAATGAGAGATATGAGATGACTTACTGAACATATTTTGCCGTCTTATAGAAGATTGTTTTTTAGTCTTCTCTTCTGATGTGAGATGCCCTGCATGTTGGGTGGAGACTGTCTGTGGAAAAGCCTTTCCTCAGCTTGACATATATTCACCACCTGAAGCTGTCTCTTGGGTCAAATTTAACTCTTCTGCATTTGAAACAGTACAACAATCATGAAAATAATGACCTTGGACATCTCTTGGGAATGACCTTGTGTTTTTTTAACATTTTATTTTAAGGAGGAAAATATCTCCCATCAAATTAAGTAACAAGAGCAAAGAGAAACGAAAGCAACATAAAACAATAAAAATGGTACAAAATTTCTAGACAAGAATAAGAAATTAAACATCATATTATTATGCATTGTTATCACCAAATTTGTTGCTCAGATTACTGGATATGGGAATTCCCTTGTTAAGAGTAATGAAAAGTATTACAACCTTTGAAAGTAGTAGAAACAGGAGTAAAGCCTTTTGTGAGTCTAGTATAAGAACATAGTACAATTGTTAAAATTATGCATTTAGGCAATACGTATTAAACTAGTATTGTACAATTTCTATATCTATCTATCTATCTATCTATCTATCTATCTATCTATCTATCATCTATCTATCTATCTATCTATCTATCTATCTATCTATCTGGAATCAAATTAAAGTGTTATTTCCAGTGATTAGAAAGTTCACATATTGAACGATGAAACATGTGATCACAAACAGCAATATGTAGTTTGGGTACAATGACCTAATTGACTTCCAAGTTGTCTAAGTAGGCAGATCAAATGAGTGGTGCATTTAAGAACCTGTGGTAAAAATGGGCACTGATAGTTATGAACTTCATGTCAAATTATTTACAGATCAGATTTTATACATATTTGCATTTATATAATGTTTATATTCATTGTGTGGATTTAATACATCCACACAACACATCTTAATTTTTTCACCCCAATTCCCTGCCTTGCCTCATTTTTCCCTCCATCTCTTGATTCTTTTCCAGTTTGAGAAAAACCTATTCCCTACTTCCTATTAATCTTTACTTTGCTCTTTATATATTATATGTGATTGTTTTGTAAGAGAAAGCATGAGATGTTTCAGCTCTGTGTCTGATTTATTAATCTTAAAATTATTGTTCGACGTGCAATCAATTTTCTACAAGTGACTCAAGTTCATTTTTCTGTGTGGCAGAGAATACTACATTATGTGGAAATACTCCATTTTCTTTATCCATTCATCTATTTATGGAGATATATACACTACCTCCAAGATTTATCTATTGGAAATTGTGCTGTTGTAAACATGGGTATGGATGAGTCACTGTAATATGATGTCTTTAACTAATTCAGGAAGACACATAGAAAGAGAATAACTTGGTTAAATATTTCAAGTTCTAGTTTTTAGAGGAATCCACATACTGATTTTTATAGTAATTGTAGTTTGCATTTCCACCAACAGTGTAGAAGAGTTCCTTTTCCCTGAAGCCTCAAAGCATTAGTTATTATTTGATTTTGATGATGGCTATTCTTTCTTGGGTAAAATGGAATATTGCTTTAATTTTTCTTATTTCTCCATATATTGTAGATGTAAACCCTCTGTTTGAGAAATAGATGGAAAAAATTTTCCTACTCTGTAGGTGTACTCTGTTGTATGTTTCTATTGCTGTGCAAGAGATTTTTATTTTGATGTGATCTTACTTGTTGAACTTCAGTACTATTTTCTGGGCAAATGATCAGAAAGTCCTTGATTTTTTTTTTTTTTTTGGTGGAATCAGTTATTGAACGCAGGTCCTTGTGCTTGCCAGGTAAGCACTTATTCTACTGAACTATCTCCCTGGCCCCATAAAG
>NW_004524707.1:8127385-8128173 GCF_000260255.1 Octodon degus
GAATTAAATGTTTCAAAACAATTGAACTAAAAAAAGTTTTCATGATAGCAAAGAAATACTAAGAGTAAAACATAAGATAAATACTGGAATGAAAAATAAATGACCAGCATTTCTAACAGTATGGGGATAGGGTATTGCACAAAGTTTTAGTGTGTTGTGGACATGCATAATAACCATGACAGGTACTGGTGGCCAGGCGTCACTTGTGGGACTGAGCTACAGCTATTTCTTTGAAATCCACCCTGTAGACTCAGCTGGAATCATGAAGCATAGGGTGGAAGAGAAGTCTATTTGAGAGTGTGCTGATGGAAATATTTTGCTGCTGAACACAAAAGAATAATTGAAAGACTACTATTGTATACCTTTTATTCTCTTGTGTTTAATTGTTTGCTCTATTTGGTGGGTTCTTTCCATTCTCATTCATGGGATTGTGATCATCATGAAATTCTTTAGTTGTTCTTTGTCATGGAAGTATTTCACTTCTCCATTATACTTGCAAGAGAGTTTTGCAGGATATATCAGTCTGTGTTGGAATTTGTTTTCTTGTAAGACTTGAAGTAATTGTTCCATGCTCTTCTTGACTTGATGGTTTGTGAAGAAAAATCTGCTGTTATTCTGATGGGTTTTCCTTTATTTTTTTTTAATTTTTTAATTTTTTATTTTTTTTACAGGTTCACAATGTATTGTTGAGTGAAAAAGCAGGTTACAAAACAGTATGCACAATATGAGCCCATTCTTATAAAAATATACATATTTTGCAAAGTAAAAGGACAAATGATATTTATCAA
>NW_004524707.1:8131235-8131877 GCF_000260255.1 Octodon degus
TTGCAAGCTTGTGATTGAGAGTTTCATTTCGTCTATATCTCTTTTACTGTGCTTCATGCGATCTATTTCTTTCCTGTAGTGCTCATTCAGGGAATTCGTCATTTTTCTAATCTCCTTTTTTTTTTTAAAATCAATATCTTCTTTAGAATCAGTTAGAAATTCTTTTACTGCAGTGTTTCTTTCAGATTGGGTTTCCTGCCTGTGTTTCTGTAGTTGCTTCTTTACTTCATCTGCTATGAGTCTGCGAGTTCTTTTTTTATTTCACAAACGAATTTCACTCTGATTTCCTCTATATATTTCTGCTGTTGCTTATTTACTATCGACGCTCTTAATTCATGCATTTTAACCGAGCTAGTATCCTCCGCACTTGTTCTTGGTGGGCACTTTGTTTCTTCCATATGTTTCTGCATTTGATTCTTTAGTTCAGATGTTATTAATTCAGGGATTTCTTTTTTCATTTGCAATCTGAAGTCTTCTATATTTTTCTTCAGCTGTTTCTTTATTTCAGAAGCTGTGGATTTATTGTTTTCAGCTGTGTGATTTCCACTTTATTCTGTGTTAGTGTCCTCTGCACTTGTTACTGGTGGGCTTGTGTTCTGAGTTTGCATTTTGTTCCTTCTCGTCATTTTGTGTAGCACTGTC
>NW_004524707.1:8131977-8136611 GCF_000260255.1 Octodon degus
TGCTGAATTTCTGGGATCTTGATTATTATATGTCTGGGTGTGGTTTTAATTGGGCTGATGTTATTTGCAGTTCTATATGCTTTGGTTACAGGAAGGTCAGATTGTTGCCCCATATTTGGGAAGTTTTCTGCTATTACTTCTGCCCATATTCTTTTTATATCATTTGTATTGACTCCTTCCTTCTCATTGATGTCTATTAGTCTTACATTGTTCATCTTTGCATCCTCTTTCAGGTATTGAATTATTTTTTCCTGCAGCCTAGTTGTTTTTAAGAGATCTTTTCTCACGTTTTCACTAGCTGCTATGGTCTTTAAGGTCAGAAAGTCTATTTTCACTTTCACTCATATGGTTTTGCCGGCTTGTGATTGAGGTTTTAATATCACTCCGAATGTGTTTCATATATTCTATTGCTTTCCTCTATAGCTTATTCAGAGGTTCCATCATTTTTATATTCTGCACTATTTTTTGTCAGTGTATTCTTTTGAAGCACTTAGTACTTCTTTGAGTATAGTTGTCACTACATTTTTTTAGTTCAGAAATTATTTCTTTTTTCATAATTTTATTGAGAAACAAATAGCAATGAGACAGTTTCAAACCAAATTGGTAGTACAGTTTCAATAATTAACACATTGCATATATTCTTCCTAGTGGTTAATTGCTGTACAAGATGCAGACATGATATCTTATTTACAAACACTATTAGAACAAATCACTATATTCATTAAGAGAATGCACCTATATATCTATCCTAATCATTTTGAATGCAAAGATACAAAATGGGCAATCATCTGTATTCCCTTTTCTTGTTGAGTTCCGTTATTTGAATATTATAGGTGTGTTAAATCAGCAAAATATTCTAAAAAAGTCCAGTAATCCATAATAGTTTTGGGTCTTCCGCTTCACTGGCAATGTAAGAAATTATTGACCTGAGTCCCCTACAGCTCAACATAACAGCATGGCTTTATTTCTTATACTTCATTTTTATACTATTCTGCTGGATGGTTAAGATCAAGGTAAAGCAGGACCTATGCAACAAGAGTTGCAGCTTTTGGGGCTGATAAGATCAGTGAAATCCCCTCAGGATTTATGCTGAGATTCTGTACATCAGATTGTAGAACCTTTGTCAGTGCAGCCATGTGGATGTGTTACAACCATTGCTTGGCCAATCTGTTTTCTCTGAAAGCCTGAGAGAATGTTTTCTCTCCATGTGACTCTCCTTAGGCACACTCTACTTCATCGTTCATTTTCTTCTTTGGCCGCATAATCTCCTTGATCAGTAAATTTGGGAAACTGCCGAGTTACATGACGTTACAGCACAAGTTCTCATATGTCCTGAGACTTAATTGACCTTGGAAGGCTAGGGCCAAAATGTTGACTTTCCTTGAGGCCCTCTTTTTTCTCTAATTTTGGTCTGCAAACTTGGGTTGTTAACCCTCCACAAGAGAAGCTTATTGTTATTACCATACAACTTAGGCTGTTAAGCTTAACCTCACTATCTGTCTGAATATCAAACATCTTAGGCATAAAATGGAACAGGTATTTTTCATGAAGTATTGGTATGTTGAACTTTAATTCCCTACAGAATATGATGAAAAAACATTTAAAAATTAGAATATATTTTAAAAATAGGCATAACAAATTCTATAATTCTTATGTTTACACATAAGACCAAAAATCTAAACATATACAACGTTGAAGCGGGACAGTCCCACAACATTTCTTTTCCTGTCTCTTACCTTCATTCACCATCCCCTTCTTTTTGAACAGTCTTCTACATGAGAGACAGCACAGCAGCAACTGCCATGTCATGACAAGCAGCCCATATTCAGAGGACCAGAATGACAGGCACTCCAAGCATGAAACTACTATTACAGATTACCATCTTCAGTGCAGTCACTTAGTTCACAGGTATCAGTATATATAGTTAGTCAGGGTGAGATTCTTTCTAATTAACTGCTAGATTCAAAATCTTCTGGAGATTCTCAGGATAATTGCCTTGGCCATCTTCTACATATAACTGTATGGCTTGTCACTGTCATGTTTCTGAGCTCTTCTCCTTTCCCTCTCTTAATTAGTCCTTGAGTTCCTGCTTTCCTTTTACTTGTATTATACCTTTCTATTTGTATTTATTCTTTTGAATTCTTATACTAGGGAAACTATACAATATTTGTACACGTGTGTCAGGTTTATTTCACTTATGAGTATATCTTGAAGTGGCATCCACTTCAATATAAAGGCTTCGAATTTATCAGTCTTTATAGCTGAGTAATACTCCATTGTGTAAAAATATCACATGTTTTTCAACCATTCCTCAGGTGATGAGCATCTTGGTTGTTTCCAAGATTTGGCTATCACAAATTGTGCTGCTATAAACATAGGCACACATCTATCCCTATGATATGATCTTTTCAGATCCTCCAGGAAAATTCCCAGTAAAGGAATAGGTGGTTTAAATAGGATTTCCAGTCCAAGATTTCTAAGGAGTCTCCACACTGATTTCCGTAATGGTTGCACTAGTCTACAATCCCACCAGCAGTGGAGAAGTGTTCCTTTTCCCCCACAGCCTCTCCAACATTTGCTGTTGGGTGATTTCTTTATGATAGCCATTCTTTCTGGGGTGAGATGATATCTCAGTGTTGTTTTAAGTTGCATTTCGCGAATGGCTAGTGATGTGGAGCATTTTTTTCACATATTTATTCGCTTCTTTTTTTTCAGATTTGAACACATTTTATTAAGATTTAGAGATGCATATTCATAGCTCAAAATCACACAAGCATATACAGACAGAACCGAGTCCATCAATATCCAAGCTTTATCTTTTCAAAGAAAATTCTCTAGGCAGCTTGGTAAGAAAGTAATCTTCTCAGAAGATTATTAAAAAGCAGTAATTTAAAGGATGTATGAATTTTGCAATTTTCATAGATATCAAGCAAGGCTAGAAATTGTAAAAGTATGGCATGCTGTTCAATCACGTGGAGAAAAGTGGAAAATTTCTCAAATGGAGTTACATGTGTGATTTACCCAGAAACTCTATTCGTAGACACAGTTTCAGTAGATATTAAAACATGTCTACACAAAACCAGTACACGATTGTTTACAGAAACATTATATATAATGTCATAATTTTATTAAGTTAGGCCTAACATAGATGCCACATATTGATGAATGAAAAATATAGTACATTAATAATAAAAATATTATTTTTCTAAAAAGGAACAAAAGGATGATGCATGTTATATTATGGATGTATCTTGAAAACATATGAAACAATTCATTAAAGAGTGATTTAATATTTGATTTAATTTATAAGAAAAGCCAGAAAAATCAAATCCATAGAGAAAGTAGAGGAACGGTGGCATAAGGTTGTGGAATAAAAGACAGTGGGGCAAAAGCTTCGCTTCTTTAATTTCATCTTCTTTGAAGCATGTGTTCATCTCAGATGCCCATTTCTGGACTGGGTCTTTAAATTTTTGGGTCCCACTGTTTTTTAGTTCTTTCTAAATTCTAGAGAGCAGACATTTGTCCGAGTACTTATTTGTCATGATTTTTTTCCCAATTTGTGGATTGTCTTTTCACTTTGTTGGTAATTTCTTTAGATATGAAAAACTCAGTAAGAGCAGGTCCCAGTTGTTTATTCTTTCAAGTGTTTCCCATGTGATTTGATTTTTGTTTATGTACTGTTTGTCTACCCCTATGTCTTCAAGAGTTTCTTCTACTTTCTCTTCCATGAGATTTAGTGTCTCTTCTTTAATGTTTAGATCTTTAATTCATTTTGACTTTAGCTTAGTATACCATGATAGACCTGGGTTGAGTTTAATTTTGGCAGTTTTTCCAGCCACCATTTGTTAAAGAGGCTATGTTTCTTCCATTGAGTATGTTTGGCCCTTTTGTTAGAGGTAGGGTGGCTGAGTGTGTTCTTAGGGGCTTCAGGGGCTTCTCATCTATTCCATTGATCCTCAGGTCTATTTTGTTGCCTGTACCATGCTGATTTCATTACAGTAGCCTTGTAGTATAATTTCAAGTCAGGAATTGTAATGCCTCCTGCCTTTACTTTATTGCCCAGGATTGCCTTTGCTAGTCTAGATCTTTTCTGGTGCCAAATAAAGTTTAGGAATGATTTCTCTAGCTTTGTAAGGTATGTTGGTTTCAGTCTTATAGTTATTGTATTAAATCTTTGCACCAATTTTGGAAGTTTGTCCATCTTCACAAGGTTGGTTCTTCCTATTCAGGAACATGGAATGTCTTTCCATTTTCTGAAATCTACGATCTCTTTTTTTAAGAGTACTGTCTCTTTTTCAAGAGTCCTTGAAAAGATATTTGACTTCTTTAGTTAGATTAATTCCAAGGTATTTCATTTTCCTCGGTGCTATCATAAAAGTTATTGTTTCTATAGTTTTCCTCTCAGTGTGTTTATTGTCTGTAGAGGAATGCTATTGACTTTTGGATATTGACTTTATAACCTGCTGTGCTACTGAATTTCTGTAGTAATTCTAGTAGGTTCTTGTGGAGTCTTTTGGATCTTCCAAGTAAATATCATGTCATCTGCAAATAATGATAATTTAACTTCTTTACCTATTTTTATTGCTTTTATTTATTTCTCTTGTCTAATGGCTGTAGCTAATGATTCCAGAACT
>NW_004524707.1:8144394-8148167 GCF_000260255.1 Octodon degus
GTACTGAAGTTCAGGTGGAGCTCTACAAAGTTTGGACTTATCCAGCTGCGTCTGGCTTGGGTCTGGCTGCTGTGCTCAGCTCCTTCCCGCTGCTGCCCTTGAGGGTGAATATGTTGTGCCCCTTGCTAGGACTGGTTCTGGGGTTTCCCGGAACTCGGCAAAAATTCTTACTCGGCGGGCGGCCTGGGGAAGGTACTTCGCAGTGGTGGGGGGTGGCCCGAAGGGGTGGGAGAGGGTCCAGCCCCTCTGCGCCTGGGGTGGGACTGGTCCCGCGGGTGCAGGGTAGCAGGAAGCTCTCCAGACACTCACCGGACCTGGGTAGGACTGGGTCTTTGGTGATTTCTTTATGATAGCCATTCTTTCTGGGGTGAGATGATATCTAAATGTTTTTTTAAATTGCATTTAACGGATGGCTAGTGATGTGGAGCATTTTTTCATATATTTATTCGCTTCTTTAATTTCATCATCTGAGAAGCTTGTTTTCATCTCGGGTGCCCATTTCTGGATTGGTTCTTTGAATTTTGAGTCCCTAGTGTTTTTTAGTTCTCTCTAAATTCTAGAGAGCAGACCTTTTTCTGAGTACTCACTTGTCATCATTATTTCCAAATTTGTGGGTTGCCTTTTCACTTTGTTGGTAATTTTTTTTGACGTGAAAAAATGTCTCAGTAAAGCAGGTCCCAGTTGTTAATGCTTTGAACTGTTTCTCGTGCCGTTTGATTACTGTTCATGAAGTCTTTGCCTACCCATATGTCTTCAAGAATTCCCCCTACTTTCTCTTCCAGGAGATTTAGTTTCTCTGCTTTAATGTGTAGATCTTTAGTCCATTTTGACTTGAGTTTAATGCATGGTGATAGATCTGGATCAAGTTTATTTTTCGTTTTTCCCCATAATTTTATTGATAAACAAATATTAATGAAGCAGTTCAAAATCAAATTGGTATTACAGTTTCAATAATAAACATATTGCATACATTCCTCTCTGTGGTTAATTGATGTACAAGATTCGGACATGATATCCTATCCACAAACACCATTAGAATTCCCTCTATTCAGTAAGAGAATGTAACTATACATCTATTCTAACCACTTTGAATACACAGATACAAAATGGACATTCATCTATATACCTTTTTTTTTGTTAAGTTCTGTTATTTGAATATTATAGGTGTGTGAACACAGAAAAATAATCTAAAAGAGTTCATTAGTCCATAATAGTATTGGGTCTTCCGCTTCACTGGCAATGTAAGAAAATGTTGTTCTGAGTCCCCCACAACTTAACATAACAGCATGGCTTTACTTCTTATATTTCATTTTTATACTTTTCTGCTGGGTGGTTAAGACCAACGTAAAGCAGAACCTATGCAACAGAAGTTGTAGCATTTGGGGCTGATAAGGTAAGTGAAATCCCCTCAGGATTTATTCTGAGATCCTGTACTTCAGATTGTTTGTCAGTGTCAGCCATGTGGATGAGTCATGGCCATTGCTTGGCCAATGTGCTCTCTGTGAAAACCTGAGAGAATGTTTTCTCTCCATGTGACTCTCCTTCAGCACACTCTATATCATAGATCACTTACCTCTTTGGACCCATAATCTCTTTGATCAGAAAATTTAGGAAAATGCCGAGTTACATGATGTCACAGTACATGTTCTCATATGTCCTGAATCTTAAATTCTAGAGAGAAGACCTTTGTCTGAGTACATATTTGTCATGAGTTTTTCCAAATTTGTAGGTTGCCTTTTCACTTTGTTGGTAATTTCTTTTGATGTGAAAAAACTTCTCAGTAAGAGCAGGTCTCAGTTGTTAATTCTTTCAACTGTTTCACATGCAATTTGACTTCTGTCCATGAACTCTTTGCCTATCCATATGTCTTCAAGAGTTCCCCTTACTTTCTCTTCCAGGAGATTTAGTGTCTCTGCTTTAAGATTTAGATCTTTAATCCATTTTGACTTTAGTTTAGTTCATGGTGATAGACCTGCATCAAGTTTGCATTTTCGGCATGTAGAGAGCCAGTTTTTCCAGCACCAGGTCTATTTTGTTGCCCGCACCATGCTGATTTCATTACAGTAGCCTTCTAGTATAATTTCACGTCAGGAATTGTAATGCCTCCTGCCTTGTCTTTATTGCCCAGAACTGCCTTTGCTATTCTAGGTCTTTTCTGGTTCCAGATAAATTTTAGGAATGCCTTCTCTATGTCTGTGAGATATGTCGGTGGTAGTCTGATAGGGATTGCATTAAATCTGTAGAGCAATTTTGGGAGTATGGCCATCTTCAAAATGTTGGTTCTTCCTATCCAGGACCATGGAATATCTTTCCATTTTCTGAAATCCTCTACGATCTCTTTTTTTAAGAGTAGTGTAATTTTCCTTGAAAAGATCTTTGACTTCTTTAGTTAGGTTAGTTTCAAGGTATTTCATTTTCTTGGTGCTATTGTAAAAGGTATTGTTTCTATAATTTCCTTCTCAGTGTGTTTATTGTCTGTGTAGAGGAATGCTATTAACTTTTGGGTACTGACTTTATAATCTTCTAGGCTACTGAATTTCTGTATTAATTCTAGTAGCTTCTTGGTGGAGATTTTTGTGTCTTCCAAGTAAAGTAGGATTATGTTAGCTGTTGGGTTTTCATAAATGGCTTTTACCCGTTTGAAGTAGAGGCCATCTATTCCAATTTTCTGTAGGACTTTGAAAATGAATGAGTTTTGGACTTTGTCAAAAGTCTGCATCAATGGAGATGATCACGTGGTTTTTAGTTTTCACTGTATTGATATAGTGTATTACATTGATAGATTTTAGAATATTGAGCCATCCTTGCATCCCTGGGATGAATCCTACCTGGTCATGGTGTATGATCTTCTTGATGTTTTGCTGTATTCTACATAGTAGTATTTTATTGAGGATTTTGGCATCTATGTTCATGAGGGAGATTGGCCTGTAGTTCTCTCTCTTAGTTGCATCTTTCCCTGGTTTTGGTATCAATATAATACTTGCCTCCAAGAATGATTTTGGGAGGATTCCCAAAATTTTCAATTTCATGGAAGAGTTTGAGTAGTATAGGGACTACATCTTCTGTAAATATCTTGTAGAATTCAGCTGTGAATCCATGCGGACCTGGACTTTACTTTGTCTGTATGTTTTTTATTACATCTCATATTTCATTGGCTGTTATTGGGTTATTGAGGGTGGTTACATCTTGTTGATTCAGTTGTGGTAATTTGTACCTTTCTAGGATTCTGTCCATTTCTTCTGTGTTTTCTATTCTGCAAGAGTATAGATTCTCAAAGAGGCTATTGATAATCTTCTGAATTTCCACTGAGTCTGTAGTAATTACACCCTTTTCATTCCTTATTGCTTGTATTTGAATTTTTTCTTTCCTCTGTTTGATGAGGTTATCTAGGGGCTAGTCCATTTTACTTAATCTTTCAAAGAACCAGCTTTTTGCTTTTTTAATTCTTTGAATTGTTTTCTTTGTCTCAATTGAATTAATTTCTACTCTAATCTTTACGATTTCCTCCCATCCTTGGGCTCTGGGTTTGGTTTGCACTTCCTTTTCTAGTTCTTGAAGGTGCAGTATTAGGGTAATTTTTTTGTTCCCATTCTGTTTTCCTAATGTGTGAGTTCACAGCTATGAATTTCTCTCTTAGAACTTTTTTCATCATATCCCATAAATTACGATAAATTTTGCTTGAATTTTCATTGAAATGTAGATATTGTTGAATTTTTTGTTTAGTTTCATCTGTGACCCATTGGTTGCTGAGTAGGGTGTCATTTAATTTCCAT
>NW_004524707.1:8154059-8155595 GCF_000260255.1 Octodon degus
CCTTCGCACGTACTGAAGTTCAGATGTAGCCCTAAAAAGTTTGGACTTATCCAGCTGCGTCTGGCTTGGGTCTGGCTGCTGTGTCAATCCTTCCCGCTGCTGCCCTTAAGGGTGAACCTGTTGTGCCCTTGTGGCAAGATGTTCTGCTCCTGGACTAGCTGGTTGGATCTATCCTCTACACTCTCCCCTGCAGGGATTGCAGCTGCAGGATTACACTTCAGGTGTGTATTGCAGGCCTGAGCTGTGCCTGGAGGCGGCAAGGTGAAGTAGGAGGAAGAGGAAGCTCTCTGCACACACGCACGGGATCTGGGCTAGGATTGGGTCTGGTGGCTGCGGGATGTGGCAAAAATTCCTCCTCGGCGGGAGGGGTGGTGGAGGTACGGCGGAGTCGTGTGGGAGGCCCGAGGGTGTGGAGAGGGTCCGGCCCACTCTGCGCCTGGCCTGGGACTGGTCCCACCGGTGCAGGGTAGCAGGAAGCTCTCTGCACACTCACCGGACCAGGGCTAGGACTGGGTCTGGGGGCTCCTGGAACTCGGCAGAAAATCATACTCTGCGGGCGGGGTGGGGGAGGCACTGCGGAGTGGTGGGTGGCGGCCCGAGGGGCTGGGAGAAGGTCTGGCCCACTCTGCGCTTGGGCTGAGACTGGTCCCGCAGGCGCAGGGTAGCAGGAAGCTCTCCGCACACTCACCGGATCTGGGCTAGGACTGGGTCCTTGAAGCATTTTTTCATGTATTTATTCGCTTCCTTAATTTCTTCCTCTGAGAAGTGTGTGTTCATCTCGGATGACCATTTCTGGATTGGGTCTTTAAATTTTGTGTCCATGGTGCTTTTTTGTTCTTTCTAAATTCTAGAGAGCAGTCCTTTGTCTGAGTACTTATTTGTCATCAATTTTTCCAAATTTGTGGATTTCCTTTTCACTTTCTTGGTATTTTCTTTTGACATGAGAAAACTCAGGAAGAGCAAGTCCCACTTGTTAATTCTTCAACTGTTTGTCGTGCCATTTGATTTCTGTTCATGAAGTCTTTTCCGACCGCTATGTGTTCAAGAGTTCCTCCTACTTTCTCTTTCAGGAGATTGTCTGTGCCTTAATGTTTAGATCTTTAATCCATTTTGACTTTAGTTTAATGCATGGTGATAGACCTGGGTGAAGTTTGAGTTTTTGGCATGTAGAGAGCCTGTTTTTCCAGCACCATTTGTTAAAGAGTCTATCTTTCTTCCAGTGAGTATATTTGGCCCCTCTGGGAAAATAAGGCTGAGTGTGTTTGTAGTATCTTCAGAGTCTTCTAATCTATTCTATTGATCCACTGGTCTATTTTGTTGCCAGTATCATGCTGATTTTATCACAGTAGCCTTGTAGTATAATTTCAAGTCAGGAATTGTAATGCCTCCTGCCTTGTCTTTATTGCCCAGGATTGCCTGTGCTCTTCTAGCTGTTTTCTGGTTCCAGATAAATTTTAGGAATGATTTCTCTAGGTTTGTGAGGTATGTTTGTGGTAGTCTGATAGGGATTGTGTTAAATCTGTACAGCAATTTTGG
>NW_004524707.1:8155695-8157399 GCF_000260255.1 Octodon degus
TTTCTCTTGTCTAATGGCTGTAGCTAATGATTCCAGAACTATATTGAATAGGAGTGGTGATAGAGGACATCCTTGTCTTGTACCAGATCTAAGAATAAAATATTTCAGTTTTTCCCCACTTAGGATTATGTTGGCCATTTGCTTTTCTTTATTGTGTCTTGTTTTCTTTTATTACTTTTTTTTTACAGACATTTACTTTAAATAGAGCATAGCAATAATTGATATGACATTAGAAGCAGCATGAATTTAGAAGACCAGAATGATAGATATTTCAAACATGCTTTTACTTTTACACATTGCTGTCCTCAGTGCAATTGCTCAGTTCACAGATATCAACATATAGAGTTACTGAGGGTGAGAATTCTACCCATTTACTGCTATTTTCAAAAACCTGATGGAGATTCTTAGGATCACTGCCTTAACCACCTTGTTTATATAAATGTATGGTTTTGCCTCCTCCATATTTCCTAACTTTTCTCCTTTCTGTCTCTTCATTGTTTAATCCTGAATTTCTCACTTTCCATGTAACTGTGTTATACCTTTAAATTTTTATTTCTCCTTTGGTGTTCTTACACTAGGGAGACAATATGATATTTACACATGTGGGTCTGGTTTATTACACTTGTGAATATATCTTCAAAAGGCATTCACTTATATATGAAGGGTTTGAGTTTATTTTCCTTTATAGCAGAGTAATACTCCATTGTATAAAAGCACCACATCTTTTTCATCCATTCCTCAGGTGATGGGTATTTTGGTTGTTTCCAAGATTTAGCTATCACAAATTGTGTTGCTATCAACACAGGGGCACATATCATCAGTAGTATATGATGTTTCCAGTTCTGGTGGTAGACTCCTTTCTTTGTCAGGAAAATCTGACTCTATTTTGGTAATTTAAATACACACAGTTAACAGCAACTCTGCTGAAAAATATTTGATTTTAGATTAAATACATAGAAAACTATTTAGCAAGATAAATAAAGCAGGGAGCCTTGCAATAAGTATTTCTTTAATATTGCTTAATTTGTACTGAAAAGGCTTGTACCCCTTTGTTTCTTTGTCTAGTGGCTCTAAATATTTCTACTTTTAGGATAAACCAAGGAAAGTCTCAGGAAGTGTGAGAAGTATTCCTTTTTCATATGGTGGAAAATGATTTACTATGGGATGTGGCCCCATTATTTTACTTCTAGGAATTCTTTACTTTTATTTATTTTATTTTTATACTCTTTTGTCAGGTTTTTACCTTTTTTCTCATACTTTTATTGAGAAACAAATAGCAATGAGACAGTTTAAATCAAATTGGTAGAACAGTTTCAATATTTATTATATTGCATACATTCTTCCTAGAGGTTAATTGCTGTACAAGATGCGGATATGATATCCTATTTTCAAGTACCATTAGAACAAATCCCTCTATTCATTAAGAGAATGTAACTATATATCTGTCCTAACCACTTTGAATACACAAACACAAAATGGACATTCATCTGTATCCCATTTTTTTTGTTAAGTTCCGTTATTTGAATATTATAGGTGTGTAAACTCAGCAAAATATTTTAAAAGAATCCAGTAGCTCATAATAGTATTGGGTCTTCTGCTTGACTGGCAGTGTCAGAAATTGTTGACCTGAGTTCCCTGTAGCTCAACATAACGGCATTGTTTTCTTATAGTTTGTTTTTATACTTTTCTGCTGGATGGTTAAGA
>NW_004524707.1:8157499-8160382 GCF_000260255.1 Octodon degus
TTTATGAGTTAAATGTGTTTCTTGTATACAGCATATTGTTGGATTTTGTTTCCTAATCCACTGTGCCAGTCTATTTCTCTTAATTGGTGAATTGAGTTCATTTACATTGATGGTAAGATTTGAGATGTATTGACTTACGGTTGTCATGTTATTTGCCTGTTATCGTTTACTCCTTTTTCTCCTGTGTTTAATTGCTTACCCTATTTAGTTGGTTGCTTCTGATTTCATTCGTGGAGTTCTGATCGTTTTGGTCCCTCCCTAGAACATCTTTCAGTAACCTGTGTAAGGTTGGATTTGTCATTACGATATTCTTTATCTCTTCTTTGTCATGGAAGTATTTCACTTCTCCATCCAACTTGAAAGAGTTTTGCAGGGTATAGTAGTCTGGGCTGGAATTTGTTTTCATACAGGACATGAAGTACTCTACTCCATGCTCTTCTTGCCTGCGTGTTTTGTGAAGAGAAGTTTGCCGTAATTCTGATGGGTTTTCCTTTGAATGTGATCTGCTTCTTTTTTCTAGAGGCTTTTAGCATATTATTCTTGTGCTGTATTTCTGGCATCTTGACTATTATATGTCTCAATGTATTTTTCATTGGGTAGATGTTACTTGGCATTCTGTATGCTTCAGTTACCTGAATGTCAGATTGTTTCCTCATATTGGGGAAGTTTTCTGCTATTACTTCTGCCCATATTTTTTTAAATGTCATTTGTGTTGACTCCTTCTTTCTCATTGATGCTTATTATTCTCACATTGTTCATCTTTGCATCATCTTGCAGGTGATGAATTATTCTTTCCTGCATCCTCGTTGTTTTTAAGCGATCCTTTCTTACCTTTTCACTAGCTACACCAGCATCTTCAAGATCTAAATCTCTGTCTTCACATTCACTTAAACGGTTTTGCAAGCTTCTGATTGAGATTTTAATTTCCTGTGTATACCTGTGGCTCTGCTTCATGCGATCTATTTCTTTCCTGTATTGCTCATTTATGGAATCCATCATTTTTCTAATCTCCTCTATTTTTTTATGAACATATTTAGAAGCTATTTTAAATTCTTTTACTTCACATTGGGTTTCCGCCCTATGTCTGTAGTTGCCTCTTTACTTCAGATGCTATGAGTTCTGAGATTTCTTTTTTTATTTCAGAAAAGAATTACGCTCTGAATTCCCCTATATCTTTCTGCTGTTGCTTATTTACTATCGCCGCTATTAATTTATGCATTTGAGCCGAGTTGGTGTCCTTCGCACTTGTTCTGGGTGTGCACTGGGTTTCCTCCATATGTTTCTGCATTTGATTCTTTAGTGCAGATGTTATTAATTCAGGGATTTCTTTTTTTATTTCCAATCTGATGTCCTCTATGCCTTTCTACAGCTGTTTCTTTATTTCAGAAGCCGTTGGTTCATTGCTTTCAGCTATGTGATTTCCAGTTTGTTTTGTATTAGTGTCCTCTGCACTTGTTATGGGTGGGCTTGGGTTCTGAGGTTGCATTTGTTACTTTTCGTCATTTTGTGTAGGACTGTCTTTTGACCCTTGTTGTAGATCTTTTTTGTAGTTATAACCTTCACATGTACTGAAGTTCAGGTGCAGCTCTACAAAGTTTGGACATATCCAACTGCGTCTGGCTTGGGCCTGGCTGCTGTGCTCAGCATCTTCCTCCTGCTGCCCTTAGGGGTGAACCCCTTGTGCCCCTGTGGCTAGATGTTCTGCTCCTGGACCAGCTGGTTGGATCTATCCTCTACACTCTTTGCAGGGATTGCACCTGCAGGGTTACACCCCATGCATGTATGCCAGTCCTGAGGTGTGCCTGGAAGGGGAAAGATGGAGTAGGAGGGAGAGGAAGCTCTCCTTCACACTCACTGGGTGTGGGCTAGAACTGGGTCTGGGGGTTCCCGGATAATGGTAGAAATTCCTACTCGGTGTGTGGGGTTGGGAAGGTGCTGCGGAGTGGTGGGGGCATGACAAGTGGGTGGGAGAGGGTCTTGTCCACAACCCGCCTGGGCTTGGACCGGTATTTTGTCCCGCCGGCGCAGGGTAGCTGGAAGCTCTCCCACACCCTAACCGTACCTGGGCAAGGACTGGGTCTCCTTTCCATCTCTTGATTAATTAGTCCTTGATTTCCTGCTTTCCTTTTACTTGTATTATATCTTTCTATTTGTATTTCTTCTTTTGAGTTCTTATACTAGGGAAAATATACAATATTTATACGTGTGTGTCTGGTTTAATTCACTTATGAGTGTATGTTCACGTGGCATCCACTTCAATATAAAGGCTTCAAGTTTAACATTCTTAATAGCTGAATAATACTCCATTGTGTAAAAATGCCACATCTTTTAAAACCATTTCTCAGGTGATGGGCATCATGGTTGTTTCCAAGATTTGGCTATCACAAATTGTGTCGGTGTAACCATAGGCACACATATATCACTATGATATGATCTCAGATCCTCTGGGAAAATCTCAGTAGAGGAATAGCTGGTTTAAAGGGGATTTCCAGACCAACTTTTGTAAGGAGTCTCCATACTGATTTCCATAATGGTTGCACCAGGCTACATTCCCACCAGCAGTGGAGAATGGTTCCTTTTTACCCCACAGCCCCTGCAACATTTTTTGTTAGATGATTTCTTTATGATAACTATTCTTTCTGGGGTGAGATGATATCTCAATGTTGTTTCAATTTGCATTTCGTGAATGGCTATTGATGTGAAGCATTTTTTTCAAAGTTTTATTGATAAACAGATAGCAATGAGACAGTTTCAAATCTAAACGGAAGTACAGTTTCAACAAATAATACACTGCATATATTCTTCTCAGTGGTTAATTGCTGTACAAGAAGTGGACTTGTGATCCTATTACAAACACCATTAGAACAAATCATTCTATTCATT
>NW_004524707.1:8166323-8172078 GCF_000260255.1 Octodon degus
TGCTATTGTAAAAGGTATTGTTTCTATAATTTCCCTCTCAGTGTGTTTGTTGTCTGAGTAGAGGAATGCTATTGACTTTTGTGTATTGACTTTATAACCTGCTATGCTACTGAATTTCTGTATTACTTCTAGTAGCTTCTTGGTGGAGTTTTTTGGTCTCCAAATAAAATATCATGTCATCTGCAAATAAAGATAATTTAACTTCTAATTTATCTATTATTATGCCTTTTATTTCTTTCTGTTGTTTAATTGCTGTAGCTAATGATTCTACATCTATATTGAGTAGTAGTGGTGAGAGAGGACATCCTTTTCTTGTACCGGATATAAGAGTAAATCATGTTAGATTTTCTCCATTTAGGATTATGCTAGCATTTTGATTTTCATAAATGGCTTTTATTAGATTGAAGTAGAGGCCATCTATTCCAATTTTCTGTAGGACTCAACATGAATGAGTGTTGGACTTTGTCAAAAACCTTTTCTGAATCAATGGAAATGATCATGTAGTTTTTAGTTTTCTCTTTATTTATATAGTGTATTAAATGTATAGATTTTCGAATATTGAACCATCCTTGCATCCCTGGGAGGAATCCACCTGGTCTTGTTTTATGATCTTCTTGATGATTTGCTGTATTCTATTTGGTAGAATTTTATTGAGGATTTTGGCATCTTTATTCATGAGGGAGATTGGCCTGTAGTTCTGATTCTCATTTGTGTCTTTCCCTTGTTATGGTATCAGTATAATTCTTGCCTCCATGAATGATTTTGGGAAGATTGCTTCCTTTTGAATTTCATGGAATATTTTGACGTTCATTGGACGTTATTGCGCTATTGCGAGTGGTTATATCTTGTCAATTCAAATGTGGTAATTTGTACCTTTCTAGGAATCTGTCCATTTCTTCTGTATCTTGTATTCTGTGAGAGTAAAGATTCTCAACGTAGCAATTGATAATCTTCTGAATTTCCACCAGGTATGTGGGAATTAGACCTTTTTCATTCCTTATTGTTTGTATTGGAATTTTTTCTTTCCTCTTTTGATGAGGATGGCTATGGGCTTATCGATTTTATTTAATTTTCAATGAACCCGCTTTTTGATTTCTCATTCTATGAATTGTTTTCTTTATTCAGTTTAATTAATTTCTGCTGTAATCTGTATGATTTGTTCCCATCTTTTTGCTCTGGGTTTGGTTTGCTCTTCATTTCCTAATTTTTGATGCTGCTGCATTACGGTATTTATTTCTTCCCATTCTGTTTTCTTAATGTGTGAGTTCACCGGTATGAATTCCCCTCTGAGAAGTGTTTTCATCGTGTCCCCAGAAATTCTGATAAGTTGTAGTTAAATTTTCATTGAATTGTAGATATTGTTGAATTTCTTGTTTAGTTTCATCTGTGACCCATTGGTTGCTGAGTAGGTTGTCATTTAATTTCCATGTATTTAGTTTTTTTTTTCTGGTTTCTTTTGTTATTTATTTCAAGTTTCATTGCACTGTGGTCAGATAATGTGTATGGGGTAATTTCTATTTTCTTGCATATACTTAAGCATGACCTATGGACCAGTATGTGTTCTCTTTTAAGTAATGACCCATGTGCAGCTGAGAAAAATGTGCATTCAGCTGTGTTTTGGTGTAATACTCTGTATATGTCCACCAAGTCCATTTGTTTCAAGCTCTGGTTCAGTTCTGTGATTTCTTTGATAAGTTTTTGTCTGGTTGAGTTATCTTTTGGAGATAAGGGGGTGTTAAGGTCTCTTGTTAAGATTGTGGTATTGGGGGGCTGGGGAGATGACTCAGTGGAATAAGCACTTCTCTGGCAAGAGCAAGGGCCTGAGTTTAATCCCTGGTTCTGCAAAACAAAAACAAAAACAAAAACAAAAACAAAAACAAAAACAAAACAAAAAAGATTTTGGTATTGGATATTAGATTTTTCATGTCCATTAAGACTTGCTTTATATAGTTGGGTGCTCCCATGTTTGTTGCATACATATTTATGAGTGCTACCTCTTCCTCTTGAATTTTTCTCCTAACTAGTATATAGTGGCCTTCTTTATTTCGCTTGATCATTGTTGGTTTGAAGTTGAGACTGAGAATAGGATTGCTACCCCTGCTTTTTTCCGAGTTGCTGGGCCATGTATTATTGTGTCTCATCCTTTGACTTTCAGCCTATGAATGTCTGTATGAGTTAAATGTGTTTCTTGTATACAGCATATTGTTGGATTTTGTTTCCTAATCCATTGTGACAGTCTATTTCTCTTAATTGATGAATTGAGTCCATTTATCGTGAAGGTTAGAATTGAGATGCATTGACTTACGATTGAGATGTTATTTACCTGTTGTAGTTTACTCCTTTTTCTCCTGTGTTTAATTGCTTGCCCTATTTAGTCAGTTGCTGCTGATCTCATTCTTGGAGTTCTGATCATTTTTGTCCCTCTCTAGAACATAGTAGTTTCAGTAGCTTGTGCAGGTTTGGCTTTGTCATCATGAAATTCTTTAGTTGTTCTTTGTCATTGAAGTATTTCACTTCTGCAACAAACTTAAAAAAGAATTTTGCAGGGTATAGTATTCTGTGCTGGAATTTGTTTTCATAGAGGACCTGAAGTACTCTGCTCCATGCTCTTCTTGTCTTCATGATTTGTGAAGAGTCGTCCTCCATAATTCTGATGGGTTTTCCTTTTAATGTGATGTTCTTCTTTTTTCTAGCCACTTTGAGTATATTATTCTTGTGCTGAATTTTTGGAATCTTGACTAATATATGTTTCGGTGTTTTTTAATTTGAGTTGAGGTTCCTTGGCATTCTGTATGCTTCAGTTACGTGAATGTCTGATTGTTTCCTCATATTTCGGAAATTTTTTTCTATTACTTCTGCCCATATTTTTTTTATGTCATTTGTATTGACCTCCTCTTTCTAATTGATGCCTATTAGTCTCACATTGTTCATCTTTGCATCATCTTGCAGGTGATGGATTACTTTTTCCTGCGTCCTTGGTTTTTTTTAAAGAGATCCTTTATTACCTTTTCAGCAGCTGCCTCAGTGTGTTCAAGATCTGAATCTCTGTCTTCAGTTTCAATTAAATGTTTTACAAGCTTGTGATTGAGATTTGAAATTACTCTATATCTCTTTGACTCTGCTTGATGCAAATATTTCTTTCCTGTATTGTTCATTCAAGGAATCCATCAATTTTCTAATCTCCTCTATTTTTTAATCAATATCTTCTTTAGAAGTAGTTATAAATTTTTTACTGCAATGTTTTTTTTCAGATTGTGTTTCCTCCCCATATTTCTGTAGTTGAATCTTTACTTCAGATGCTATGACTTCAAAGAATTCTTTTCTCATTTCATAAAGTTCTGCTGAGTTCCTGTATAACTTTTTTTTTAAATTTTATTTATGTGTGTGTGGCCAGCTCAGCCCACCAGGGGGCGGGGCTGGCTGACATGTGGTGCTGGGGGATTGAACCGAGGTCCCTGTGCTTTTGCTAAGCTTGTTCTAAGTAGGTGCTTTAGACCACTGAGCCGTCTCACCAGCCCTCCTCTATAACTTTTTGCTGATGCTCATTTACTATTGTCTCTATTAATTCATACATTTGAGCTGAGCTAGTAGAAAACAATTCCACTGTGAGTTCGTGTATAACTTTCTGCTGTTGCTTATTTACTATCGACTCTAGTAATTCATACACTTGAGCTGAGCTATTGTTCTCTGCACTTGTTCTGGGTGCGCATTGGTTTTCCTCCATATGTTTCTGCATTTGATTCTTTACTGCAGATGTTATTAATTCAGGGAGTTCCTCTATACCTTTCTGCAGCTGTTTCTTTATTTCAGAAGCCGTTGATTCATTGATTTCAACTGTATGTTTCCCAATTTGTTCTGTGTTAGTGTCCTCTACACTTGTTATAGGTGTGCTTGTGTTTTGAGATTTCATTTTGCTCCTTCTCTTCTCATTGGGTGTAGCACTGTCTTCCAACCTTTGTTGTAGATCTTTGGTGCAGTTATAACCTTAGCACCTACTGAAGTTCAGGTGAAGATCTTCAAATTTGTATTTATCCAGCTGTGCTTGGCTTGGTTCTGGCTGTCGTGTTCAGGTACTTCCTGCTGCTGCCCTTGGGGCGAACCTGTTGTGCCCCTCTGTCAAGATGTTCTGCTCCTGGACTAGATTGGTTGTTCTCTCTCCTACACTCTCTGCAGGGATTACAGCTCAGGGTTTCATCCCAGGCTTGTATGCTAGGCCTGAGCTGAGTCTGGAGGGTACAAGGTGGAGTAAGGAGGAGTGGCATCTCTCCCACACTCTCACTGGGCCTTGTCTAGGACTGAATCTGTGGGTTCCTGGAATGTGACAGAAATTCCTACTCAGTGGGCAGTGTGGGGTTGGTACTACAGAATGATGGGGGCATTCCAAGGGGGTGAAAGAGGGTCTCACCACACTGGGCCTGGGCTGGGACAGGTAGGTCCTGCTGGCGCAGGTTAGCCAGAAACTGTCCCACCCACTCACTGGGCCTGTGCTAGTACTGGATGTGGGGGTTCTAGAAATTATTTCTGATCTGATTTCTTCTATAGCTTTGTGCACTTGTTTGTTTTTCTTCCAATACTCTTATTTCAGAGATATCAGGTGTGTGATTTCCAGTTTCCTCTATGCTAGTGTCTTCTGCATTTCTACCGGGCGGACTTGGGGCCTAAGACTGCATTTTGTTCCTTCTCTTTGTCATTTTGTATACCATTGTCTTCTGACCTTTGGTGTAGAACTTAGATAGAGTTATTACTTTAGCACCAGGTACGGATCTATGAAGTTCAGATTCCTCCAGGTGGGTTTTGTTTGGATCTGGCTGCTGTGCTCCCCTTCTTCCTGTTGCAGCCCTTGGAGTTGAACCCTTTGTGTCACTCTGGCAAGATGTCCTGAATCAGCTGTGTGGGTCTTGCCTCTAGCCTCTTTTCAGGGAGTTCTGCTGAAGGGTTCCTTGCTGGGCCTGCACTCTGGGTCTAATTTGGTCTAGTGGGCAATGGGTGGTCTCATGCACATACCTGGCTTGTGCTCTGGGTCTATTCAGGATCTGGTGGCCTGGGCAGTCTCAATCACACTCTGAGCTTGGGCTTTGGGTCTATTCTGAATCTATGGATTCCTGGGTCATCTCACTCACTCTCCTGGCCTGCACTCTGGATCTATTCAGGATCTAGCGGGCCTGGGTCATCTCACTCACTCACTGGGCCTGCACTCTGGGTCTATTCAGGATCCCGCAGCCTGGGCGGTCTCACTCGCATGCCAGGCCTGGGCCCTGGTTCTATTCAGGATCTGTGGGTCCTTGGGTCTTCTCACTCACTTGCTGAACCTGCGCTCTTCTATTCAGTATCCGTGGGGCCCCAGGTCATCTCACTTGCTGGTCCTGCACTCTGGGTCTACATATTTTATCTTTAAGGTGATCAAATGTTTACAAGGCATTTTTTTTCAAAAGACACTAGAAATTAGAATAAAAACAGCAAAAACTGCAAGTTATACAGAACTTGACTTATCAAAGTAATATGAACTTCACAGTATTTGTTGTAATATGCAGTGTTGTCTTCCAACAAAGTATTCATATTACCAAATATATGCATGCAAAAGAGGAAACAGAAAGAAATATATAAAGAAATTTATAAGATATTAAGAAGGGAAAAAGTACAACAATTAAGAAGAGGAGACAAAACAAATTAACTATTATCTGCTCTTTTCCATAGACTATCAAAAATATACAGTACAGTTGTCCAAACCACCCTGCTTCCATAAAAATATATTTCC
>NW_004524707.1:8173123-8174505 GCF_000260255.1 Octodon degus
AGTGGTCCTTCATTTATATCCCCTTTTTTGTTTAGTTTTGTGAGACATGGGTATTCCATTGCCATTCAAATATTGTAGGTGCGTAATCCCTTTTTATTCTTTATTGTATGAATTTGGAGTTTTTCTTTCTTTTGTTTGGTTATCTTAGTTCGGGGTTCATCAATTTTATGTATTGTTTCAAGAATCAACTCTTTGCGTAATTTATTTCAGTGTTGTTTTCTCCTTCTCCATTGCATTAATTTCTGCTCTAATCAGTATAATTTTCTATCTTCTTTGGCTTTGAGCTTGAATTGCTTTTCTTTTTTGTAGTAGCTTGAAGTGCAGCATACAATGATTTATTTGGGTTTGTTCTGTTTTTATAATGTGCATATTTACCACTATACATAATCTTTTTGCTATAGCTTTCATTGTATTCCCTGGGCCTCATTAGGGTATATCTGCATTTTCATGTAATTATAATTTTTTAAAATTTTATGTTTAATTTAATGTGTAACCCATGTTTTTTATTTTTTTAGGTCTTGTGTGCTTTTATATATATGTATATATTTTTTGAAATTGTCCAAAACTTCGTGTAAAGAAAAAAAAATCATTAAAGCATATACATAAAAATATTAGCTATGGAAGAACAAGATTAAATAACATCTTATTCCACATTAGAAAGAAAAAAAAAGAACCAAGTGTGTAAGAAACTAGATTAATTAAAGGACTGAAAGAAAAGATTTGTGTTCTTTGAATTTTATACCTAGCAAACATACCTTTGAAAACCAAAAGTAAGATTTTCTAGTTATACAAACTTGAAATATTTTAATACCTCCAGAAGCAGCATATAGGAAATAACAAAGAGCATAATTCAAAAAGCAAGAAAAGTTACAGTATGCTCCTTGATGAACAATAAAGAACTCTCAATATGATAGTTACGCAGGAGTATATAAAAATATATTAGATGAACCCTTATTTAAAGGTCACTTCAGATTTCTATGAAACAGTACCAATCTTGTGTTAACCCACTGGTTGTTTAGGAGTTTAGGAGGTTGTTATTTAATTTCCATGTGGTTTTGTAGTTTCTTTTGTCAATAATTTCGAGTTTCATTTCATTGTGGTCAGACAGTATGTATGGCACAATTTCAAATTAGTTGCAATTATTTTAGAGTAGTCTGTGTGCTAGTGTATGGTCTATTTTGGACAATTTCCTATTGGTAACTGAGAAAAGCATGTATTCTATTGTTACCTGATGAAACACTTTGTAAAGGTATACCAAGTCAATTTCTTTCTTTTTCTTTTTTTTTTCAACAAATAATACACTGCATATATTCTTCTTAGTGGTTAATTGCTGTACAAGATGCGGACTTGTGATCCTATTTACAAACACCATTAGAACAAAT
>NW_004524707.1:8178499-8179631 GCF_000260255.1 Octodon degus
GGTAGCAGGAAGCTCTCCACACACTCACCGGACCTGGGCTAGGACTGGGTCTGGGGGTTCCCGGAAGTCCCCAGAGATTCCTACTTGGTGGGAGGTTTGGGGAGGTACGGCAGAGTGGTGGGGGGCGGCCCGAGGGTGTGGGAGAGGGTCCCGCCGGCGCAGGGTAGCAGGAAGCCCTCCAGACACTCACCGGACCTGGGCTAGGACTGGGTCTCTTTTTCTTTTTTAAGGATCCACTGTTTCTTTTAATGAATAAACAAATTAGCTGTACAATTATCTTAGCTACACACACACACACACACACACACACACACACACACACTATACCAAGTCAATTTCTTTTGAAGTTTCATTTAGTTCTGTTATTTCTTTCCTGATTTTGTGCCTAGGTGATCTATCTCTTTGTGACAGTGGAGTGTTAAACTCTCCCATTATGATTTTTTAAATATATTTGGTACAGGGTCTCAATGCAGCTTGGACTCAGTGATATTCCTGTTTTCAGACTACCCATCATTGGGATTTTAATTGTGAAACCCATGCCCAGACTCTGCGTGGTTCAGTAGACCCCTGTGGGGCTGGCATGGCATTTGGTGCTAAGGTTCAAACTGTGGTCCCTGTATGTGGCTATGCAAGTGACAGCAACTATCTTCCAGCAACTCCCCATTACCATTGTGCTATTGCTCATTTAATATTTCATGTCTGTTAAAATTTGTCTTAGAGATGGGTGCCTGTACTTTGGGAGCATATATATTTATAATTGTTATCTCTTCCTGTTGCAGTTTTCTGATAACAAGTTTGTAGTGATCTTTTTTATCTCTTTGAATGACTTTTGGTTTGAGTTTGATATTGTCAGCAACTAGAATAGCTACCTCTGATTTTTTCATATTTCTTGTGGCATGGAGGATTGTTTTCTATCTTTTGTGTTTTAGAATGAATTTCCTGAGTTAAATGTGTTACTTTCTTTTTTTAAAAAATAATTTTATTCAGCTATTCCTCCACTGGGAATTTTTCCAGAGGATCTGAAAACATCATATCATAGGGATATATGTGTGCCAATGTTTATAGCGGCACAATTTGTGATAGCCAAATCTTGGAAACAACCAAGATGCCCATCACCCGAGGAATGGTTGAG
>NW_004524707.1:8181176-8186033 GCF_000260255.1 Octodon degus
TATGCAGTGTATTATTTGTTGAAACTGTACTTTCGATTTGATTTGAAACTGTCTCATTGCTATATGTTTATCAATAAAACTTTGAAAAGAAAAAAAATAATTTTATTGAGAAGCAAATTTTCAAAACAGGTTACTAGCACAGTTTCAGTAATTAACACATCACATATTGTTGTCTTAGTGGTTATTCATTGTACAAAATGCAGACATGATATCCTATTCACAAACACTATTAGAACAAATCTCTCTATTCATTGAATTAAGAGAATGAAGCTGTATATCTATCCTAATGATTTTAAATACATTGATACAAAATTTTTGTTCATTGTACTCCCTTTTTTGTTTAGTTTTCCCAGAGAAGGGTATTCCATTGTCATTGAAATATTGTAAGTGCATGAATTCAGCAAAATGTTTCAATATAGTCCAGTAGACCATAATAGTAGACGGTTTTCCATAAGACCGACAATGTCAGATGTTGTTGACTTCAGCATTTTACAGCTCAGCATATTAATATACCTCTCCGTTTTTTCTTCTAGACTCTATTATTTATTTTTTCCATAATTTTATTGAGAAACAAATAGCAATGAGACAGTTTCAAATCAAATTAGCAGGACAGTTTCAATAATTAATACATTGAATACTGTCTTCCTAGTGTTTATTTGTTCTACAAGATCCAGACATGATATCATATTTACAGACACTATTAGAACAAATCCCTCTATTCATTGAATTGAGAGAATGTAGCTGTATTTCTATTCTAACCATTTTGAATACACAGATACAAAATGCTTATTAATCTGTATTCCTGGGGCTGGAGAGATGGTTCAATGGTCTAAAGCACCTACTTGGAACAAGCTTAACAAAGCATAGGGACCGCGGTTCAATCCCCCAGCACCACATGCCAGCCAGCTCCGCCCCCTTGTGGACTGAGCTGGCCACACACACAATAAATAATTGTTAAAAAAAAATCTGTATCCCTTTTTTTTGTTTAGTTCCATCATTTAAATATTATAGGTGTGTGAACTCAGCAAAATATTCCAAAATAGTCCAGTAGTCCATAATAGTATTGGATTTTCTGCATGACTGGCAATGTCAGAAGTTGTTGACCTGAGTACCCTACAGCTCATCATAACAACATGGCTTTTCTTCTTATACTTCATTTTCATATTTTTCTGCTGGATGGTTAAGACCAAGATAAAGCAAGACCTATATAACAAGAATTGTAGCTTTTGTGTCTGATAAGGTCAGTCAAATCCCCTCATAATTTATCCTGAGACCCTGTACCACGGTTTGTAGATCCTTTGTCAGTGTCAGCCATGTGGATGAGTCACAGCCATTGCTTGACCATTTTGCTTCCTGTGAAAGCCTGAGAAAAAGTTTTCTCTCCATGTGACTCTTCTTAGTCACACTCTACATCATCAATCACTTTCCTCTTTGGCCCCATAATCTCCTTGATCAGAAAATTTGGGACACAACTGAGTTACATGATTTTACAGTTCAGGTTCTCATATGTCCTGAGCCTTCAATGACCTTAAAATGCTTGGGGCAAAATGGCTTTCCTTGCAGCCCTCCTTTTTCTCTAATTTTTGGTCTGCAAACTTAGGTTGTTAACCCTCCAGAAGAGAAGCTTATTGTTATTACCTTACAATCTAGGCTCTTGAGCTTAACTTTACTGTCTGTCTGAATATCAAACATCTACTGCATGACATGAAACAGATATTTTTCATCAAGTATTGATATGTTAAACTTTAAGTCCCTATAGAATATGAAAAAATAATTAAAAGAATAAAAATACATTAAAAACAGGAATAAACACTTACATATTTTTACACAGAATTTTAGAAATCTAACCATATACAGCATTGCAGCAGGACAGTCCTGCAATACCGCTTTTTCTATCTCCTGCCTTCATTCCCTATCCCCTTCTTTTTAAACAACCATCTACACAAGAGACAGCATGGCATCAACCGGTGTGTCATGAGAAACAGTACATATTCAGAAGACCAGAATGACAGGCATTCCAAGAATGACTTTACTACTACACATTGCTATCAAAGTGCAGTTGCTTAGTTCACAGGTATCAGCATATATAGTTAGTCAGAGAATCTTACTAATTAAATGCTAGATTCAAAAACCTGCTGATGATTCTTAGGATGATTGCCTTACCCATCTTGTACATAAAAATGTATGGCTTTGCCTTGTCATGTTTCCAAGCTTTTTTTTTCTTGCTCCATCTTCATTGTCTAATCCTCAAATTCTCACTTTCCTTTTAATTGTGTTCTACCTTTCTATTTCTATATCTTCTTTTGAGTTCTTATTCTAGGGAGACTATACAATGTTAACACATATGTGTCTACTTTATTTCACTTATGCGTATATCTTCAAGTAGCATCCCCTTAAATATAAATGCATCAAGTTTATCATTCCTTATAGCTGATTAATACTCTATTGTGTAAATATACCACATCTTTTTCATCCATTCCTCATGTGATGGGCATCCTGGCTGTTTGTAAAATTTGGCTATCACAAATTGTCCTAGTATAAACACAGGTACACGTTTATCACTATGCTATGTTTTTCTTTCCTGCGGGAAAATTCCCAGTAGGGGGATAGCAGGATTGAATGGGATTTCCAGTCCTAGTTTTTTAAGGAGTCTCCACACAGATTTCCATAATGGTCGCACCAGTCTACATTCCCACCAGCAGTGGAGAAGGGCTTTTCTTTGCTCTCAGCCTCTGCAACATTTGTTGTGAGTGGATTTGTTTATGATAACCATTCTTTCTGGGGTGAGATGGTATCTCAGTGTTGTTTCAATGTGCATTTCATGGATGGTTAGTGATGGGGAATATTTTTTCATATGTTTATTCGCTTCTATAATTCATCCTCTGTGAAGTGTGTGTTCATCTCGGATGCCAATTTCTCGATTGGGTTTCACATTTTGGGGGCCTTAATGTTTTTTTTTTAGTTCTTCATAAATTCTAGAGAGCAGACCTTCACCTACATACTTATTTGTTTAGAATTTTTCCAAATTTGTAGGTTGTCTTTTCAGTTTGTTGGCAGTTTCTTTTGACGTGCAAAAACTTCTCAATAAAAGGAGGTCCCAGTTGTTAATTCTTTCAACTATATAAGCCTGTGCAATTTGATTTTTTTTAATGAATGCTTTGTCTACCCCTATGTCTTCAAGATTTCCTCCTACTTTCTCTTGCAAAGATTTAGTTTTTTTGCTTTAATGTTTAGATCTTTAATCCATTTTGACCTTAGCTTAGTGCATGGTGATAGGCCTGGGTCAAGTTTTAGTTTTTGTCATGTAGAGAGCCAGTTTTCTCAGCGCCATTCGTTAAAGAGGCTATCTTTCTTCCAGTAAGCTTGTTTGCCCCCTTTGTTGAAGATCAGGTGGCTGAGTGTGTTTTCAGAGGCCTCTGTGTCTTCTAATCTCTTCCATTGATACTCAGGTCTATTTTGTTGCCAGTCACATGCTGCTTTCATCACAGTAGCTTTGTAGTATAATTTGAAGTGAGGAATTGTAATGTGTCCTTCTTTGTCTTTGTTGTCCAGGATTTCCTTTGCTATTGTAGTTCTTTTCTGGTTCCAAATAAGTTTAAGAAAAAGATTTCTCTAGGTCTGTGAGGTATATTGGTGGTAGTTTGATAGGGATCACATGAAATCCTAGGTATTTAATTCTTCACAGCACTATTTTAAATGGTATTGTTTCTCTAGTAACCCTCTCAGTGTATTTGTAATCTGTGTAGAGGTGTGGTATTGACTTTTGACTATTGATGTTGTATCTTATTATGCTCCTGCACTTGTGTATTAATTCTAGCAGCTTCTTGGTGGAGTTTTTTTTGATATTTCACCTAAAGTATCATGTCATCTGCACATAATGATAGTTAAAGTTCTTCTTTACCTATTCTTATTCCTTTTATTTCTCTCTCTTGTCTAATAGCTCTAGCTAATGATCCCAGATCTATCTTGAATAGAAGTGGTGATAGAGGACATTCTTGTCTTGTACCAGATCTGAGAGTAAATGATTTCAGTTTTTCGCCATTTACAATTATGTCAGCCAAAAGGTTATGAAGATGGCTTTTATCAGATTGAACTAGAGGCTATTTATTCAATTTTCTTTAGAATTTGGAATATGAATGAGTGTTGGACTTTGTGAAAAGCCTTTTCTGCATCGATTGAAATGCTCATGTGGTTGCTGGATTTGTCTGTATTGATATAGAGTATTACATTTATAGATTTGCATATAATGGACCATCTTTGCATCCCTGGGATGAATTCTACCTGGTCATGGTGTTTAATCTTTTTTTTTTATTTGGTGGTTTCTCTTTGCTAGAATTTTATTGAGGATGTTTGTATCTATGTTCATGTGCGAGACTAGCCTATAGTTCTCTTTCTTAGTTGTGTCATTCCCTGGTTTTGGTATCAGTACAATACTTTCCTCTAGGAAAGATTTTGGGAAAGTTGCTTCATTTTCAATTTCATTGAATGATTTGAGCACTATTAAGATTATATCTCAAGCTTGTGACTGAGATTTTAAGTTGCTTTATATCTCTTTGACTCTGCTTCATATGATCTGTTTCTTTCATATATCGCTTATTCAAGGCTTCCATTATTTTTCTATACTCCCCTAATTTTTTTTCTAAAGAATTATGCTTTAATGATACATACACAGTAATTACAGTTGTAATCAAATCAGAGATGTCATTTAAACAGCAGATTATAACAGAAGATTATTAAACATAATTATGATTAGGATCTTAACTGTATAAAATATTCTTCCTAACTTTAAGTGTTGATATCTAGTTTCTTTTTTTTTCTTTTCAAAGTTTTATTGATAAACATATAGCAATGAGACAG
>NW_004524707.1:8189888-8196668 GCF_000260255.1 Octodon degus
GCCTACCCCTATGTCCTCCAGAGTTCCACCTACTTTCTCTTCCAGGAGATTTAGTGTCTCTGCTTTAATGTTTAGATCTTTAATCCATTTTGACTTTAGTCAATTTCTTTTTTCTAACAACTTTTAGTATGTTGGTTTTGTCCTCAATTTCTGAGATCTTGATTATTATATGTCTGGATATAGATTTATTTTTGTTGGTCCTATTTGGAATTCTACATGCCTTACTTACTGTACCTCATATTCTTTGCTATGTTTTGGAATTTTGTGCTTTATTGCTTCTGCAAATATTCTTTTTATGTAATTCGTATCGACTCCTTTTTTATTGACACCTGTTAGTCTTATGTTCATCTTTGCATCAAGTTGTTGAATTATTATTTCCTGCTTCCTTGTTTTTAGATATCTTTACTTTTCTGTTCACTAGCTGGCATGACATATAATATCTGAAACCATATCTTCAGTTTCATTTTAATTTTCTGAATATCTCTTTGAATCTGTTTCTTTCCTATGTTGCTCAATCAATGTTTCCATCATTTTTCTATGCTCCTCTATTTTTCATAACTGTCTTCTTTAGATTTGCTCATCAATTATTTCATTATAATTATCATTTCATTTTTTTATCTGAGAGTATTTTTTGATCTGACTCCCTTTATACCCTTCTACCGTTGTATCTTTCTTTATTTTTATGTATTTAGTGAAGTGTATACAGGGTATACAGGGTCTCACTACACAGATTGGACTTGCAGTGGTTCTCCTGTTTTCAGCCTCCCCAGAGTTGGGATTACAGGTACACACCACCATGCCCAGTCTCAATCACCATCTCAGCATGTGCCTGGGGCAGAGCCAGTATGGCTACAGTTGTTTTTTTTTTCACTTCAGCTGCAATCATTTCAGAGGTCTGAGGTGCACTACTTCTAATTGCTTATATGCTGATGTCTCCAGGATTTGTTTTTGGTGGGCTTGTGTCCTCAGATTGTATTTTGCTCCTTTGTCTTTTTTTTCTATTTATGAATGTCTTTACTTTTATTTCTGTGATAATTTTCTTGAAATTTTAAGAGCATGTTCTTCAGGGATATCTTCTGTGTGTTAGAGATTCTTGGTTTGTGTCTGTCCCAAGATCTTGCATTCTACATTGATTGAGAGTGTGATACTGGTTTAGGTTTGGCACTTTCCTATATCTTTTGGTATGGGGCTTTGGTAAGGCTAATATCCCAGAATTCCAATATTATAACACAAGGGAGACATGTGGTTAAGACAGATATGATGTGCTAATTACAGTAGTGCAATAAAATAATAATGAATAAAATATCAAATGAAATTTATTTTTATTTATTATTTTTATATTAATTTTAATGAGAAAGTAATAGCAATGAGACAGTTTCAATGCAGGTTAGTAGGACAGTTACTATAATTAATACATTGCATATTGTTGTCTTCAAAAGAGTTATTCAGAGTACAAGATGCAGACATGATATCTCATCTAAACACAATTAGTATAAAACCTCCTCATTACACTAAGAGAAAGAGAAAATAGCTATGCATCTGTCTTAACAATAAATATATATGTATAGTTTTCACTACAATATGGTCTTTCATTTACAGCCCCCCCCTTTTTTTTTGTTTTGTCAGAGGTGGGTGTTCCATTGCATTCAAATATTGTAGGTGCTTGAATTCAGCAACATAACCTACTGCAGTCCAATAGTCGGTAATTGTAGTGGGTTGAATTTATAGATTTACATACATTGAAACACCCTTGCATGAATGAATCCTACTTGGTTATGGTGTATAATCTTCTTGATGATTTGCTGTATTCTATTTGCTAGTGTTTTCTTGAGGATTTTTGCATTTATATTTATGAGGGATATTGGCCTGTAGTTTTCCTTTTTACTTGTGTCTTTCCCAGGTTTTGGTATCAGTATAATATTGCCTCAAGGAATGATTTTGGGAGGATTGCTTCCTTTTTCAATTTCATTGAACAGTTTGAGAAATATTGGGATTATATGTTCTGTAAATTTCTTGTAGAATTCATCTGTGAATCCATCAGGACCTTTGTCGGTAAGGTTTTTTTTTTTTTATAATGGGAATTCATTTGTTTTTATTTATTTTTTGGTGGAACCAGGGATTGAACTCAGGCCCTTACACTTGCCAGGCAAGCACTGATTCCACTAAGCCATCTCCCTGGCCCCTATTAGGTTGTTTTTTTTAAATTACATTTTCTATTTCATTGGCTGTTATTGGGTTATTGAGAGTTGTTATATCTTCTTGATTCAGTTTTGGTAATTTTTACCTTTCTAGGAATCTGTCCATTCCTTCTGTGTCTTCTATTCTGTGAGAGCAAATATTTTCAAAGCAGCTATTGATAATGTTCTGAATTTCCATTGGGAGTGTGGTAATTGCACCCTTTTCATTCTTTATTGCTTGTATTTCAGTTTTTTTCTTTCCTCTTTTTCATGATGTTAGCTAGGGGCTTATCGATTTTGTTTAATCTTTCAAAGAACCAACTTTTTGGTTCGTTAATTCTTTGAACTGTTTTGTTCGTCTCAATTGAATTAATTTCTGCTCTAATCTTTATGATTTCTTCCCATCTTTGGGCTCTGGGTTTGGTTTGCTTTTTCTTTTCTGGATGTTCTAGGTGCAGCGTTAGGGTATTTATTTGTTCCCTTTCTGTTTTCCTAATGTGTGAGTTCACAGCTATAAATTTCCTTCTAAGAACTGCTTTCATCTTATCTCATAAATTCCGATAAGTTGTGCTTGAATTTTCATTGAATTGTAGATATTGTTCAAATTCTTGTTTAATTTTCTCCATGATCCATTGATTGCTGAGGATGACATTGTTTAATTTCCATGTATTTAGGAGCTTTTCTTGTTTCTTTTGTCATGTATTTCCAGTTTCATTGCACTGTGGTCTGATAATATGCATGAGATGATTTCTATTTTCTTGAATATACTTGAGCATGACCTATTGACTAGTGTGTGGTCTGTTTTAGAAAATGACCCATGTGCAGCTGAAAAAAATATGTATTTCTCTGTGGTTGGGAGGAACACTCTATGTATGTCCACTAAGTCCATTTGTTCCAAGCTCTGCTTTAGTTCTGCTACTTTTTTTGCTAATTTTTTGTCTGGTTGACCTATCTTTTTGGGATATGGGAGTGTTAAGATCCCCTGTTAAGACTGTGGTATTGGGTTTAGATTTTTCATGTCAATTAAGATTTGTTTTATATAATTGGGTGCTCCCGTGTTTGGTGCATACATATTTATGAGTGTTACAATAGTAGCAACTTATAAGCAGAATTGGTAATTGTCAGAAGTTGTTGACTTGTGTCTTTTACAGCTCAGCCTATTAATATACCTCGTGGTTATACTTATCTGCTGAATGGTTAAACAAAGGTAAAGAAAGAGCTGTTTAGCTAAAAATGTAACTTTTGTATCTGACAAGGTCCGTCAAATCCATCAGGATTTACGCTGGAACCATGTACAATTCTGTAGATCTTTTGTCAGTGTCAGCCATCTGGATGAGTCACAGTCATTTCTGGACCATGGGCATTCTTTGAAAGTCTGTGAGCAATTTTTTCTCTCTAGGTGACTCTCCTTAGGTGCATTCTACATCACTGATCACTTTCCTCTGGGACTTCTTAATCTTGATCAGAAAATTTGGGACACAACTGAGTTACATGATATCACAGCACAGGTTGTCTTATGTACTGAGTCCTCACTGACCTTGAAGGACCTGGGCCAAAATATTGGCTACCTTTGTAGCCCCTCTATTTCTCTAATTTTTGGTCTGTTAACTTTAGTTGTTAAACATCCAGAAGAAAAACTTAATGATATTACCCTGTAGCACAGTTGAGCTTAGCATCACTACCTGCCTGAATATCAAATGCTGTAGACATAACACGGAGCTGTAATTTTTACAGCAACCAGGGATATTCTAAAATTTAAAGTCCTATAGAAACAATTACAGTCCATGAAGAAACAATTATATATTTTTATACAAAAATTTAGAAATTAAACCCTATACAACATTGTAGCAGGAGAATACTGTTACTTATTTTCTTGTTTTCTTTTATTACCTTATTTTTTTTTACAAAAACTTAGTGCAAGGTGAGTATAACAATAATTAATATGATGTTAGAAGCAGTATGCATTTAGAAGAACAAAAAGACAGGTGTTTTAAACACAATTTTAGTATTGCACATTGCTATCATCAGTGTAGTTGCTTAGTTCACAGATATCAGCATATAGTGTTAGTCAGGGTGAGAATTCTACCCACTAGCTGCTATTTTGAAAAACCTGATGAAGACTCTTAGGACCATTGCCTTAATCATCTTTTTTATATAAGTATATGGTTTTGCCCCTGCCATATTTCCCAATTTTCCTCCTTTCTCTCTCTTCGTTGTTTAATCTTTAAGTTCTCTCTTTCCATTTCACTGTGTTATACCTTTCAATTTTTATTTCTTCTTCAAAGTTCTTACACTAGGTAAACAATATGGGATTTACACGTGTGGGATTGGTTAATTTCAGTTTTGAGCATCGCTTCAAGTTGCATCCACTTATATATCAAGGCTTTGAGTTCAGCATTCTTTGTAGCTGAGTCATACTCCATTGTATAAAAACTCCACATCTTTTTCATCCATTCCTCAGGTGACAGGCATTTCGCTTGCTTCCAAGATTTGGCTACCACAAATTGTGCTGCTATAAACATAGGCACACATATGTCACTATGATATGTTTTCAGGTCTTTGGGGAAAATTTCCAGAAGGGGCATAACTGGATTGAATGAGATTTCCAGTCCTAGTTTTTGAAGGAGTCTCCACACTGATTTCTATAATGGTTGCACCATTATGCTTCTCACCCACAGTGAAGAAGGGTTTCTCTTTACGCACATCCTCTCCAACATTTGTTGTTAGTTGATTTGTTTATGATAGCCATTCTTTCTGGGGTGAGATGGTATCTTAGTGTTGTTTTAATTTGCATTTCATGCATGGATAGTGATGTCGAGCATTTTTTTCCATGTATTTATTTGCTTCTTGTATGTCTTTCTTTATGAAGTGCTTGTTTATCTCACATGATCATTTCTGAGTTGGGCCTTCCAGTTTCATGACCCTAATGTTTTTTTAGTTGTCTATAAATTCTTGATAGGGGACCTTTATCTGAGTACTTATTAATTAAGATTTTTTCCAAATTTGTGATTATTTTTTCACTCTGTTGGTAATTTCTTTTGACAGGCAAAAACTTTTCAATAAGAAGAGGTCTCAGATGTTAATTATTCCAAGTATTTCCCATCTAGTTTGATTTTTGTCCTTGAACTGTTTACCTACCTGTATGTCTTCAAGAATTCTTCCTAATTTCTTTTCTAGGGGCTTTAGTGTTTCTCTTTTGATGTTTAGATCTTTAATCCATTTTGGCTTTAGCTTAGTGCATGGTGATAGACCAGTGTTAGGCTTTAGTTTTTGGTATGTAGAGAGCCAGTTTTTCCAGTACCATTTGTTAAAAAGGCTTTCTTCTAGTCATCACATTTGGCCTTTTTGTAAAGATAAGGTGGCTGAGTGTGTTTGTAGAGCCTTCTGCATCTTCTAATCTATTCCATTGATCCTCAGGACTTTTTTTTTGGCCAATGCCATGCTGATTTTATCACAGTGACTGTGTAGTATAATTTTAAGTCAGGAATTGTAATGCCTCCTGCTTTGTTTTTGTTGCCTAGAATTGCCTTTGGTATTCTAGTTTTTTCTGGTTCAAAATAAGTTTTAAGAATGATTTCTCTGTGTCTTCAGGGTTTGTTGTTGGTAATTTTATAAGGACTGCATTAAATCTGTATAACAATTTTGGGGGTATGGCAATCTTCACAGTGTTGGTTCTTCTATACAGGAGCAGGGAATATCTTTCCATTTTCTGAAATCCACTACGATGTCTTTTTTCAGAGTACTGTAATTTTCCTTGATTGGATCTTTTACTTCTTTAGTTATGTTAATTTGTAAATATTACATTTTCTGTGGTGCTATTGCAAAAGGTATTGTTTCTCTATACATTTAGAAATTTATCCACAGAGTGGTTTCTGCGAGGTGAGATGTAGATGAAGATGGATGGACTAAAGAAGAGAATGACAACTGTGATGTAAGCAGTCAGTGTGCAATGTGCTTTGAATAGCCCAACTGTTAGAGTTCTTCCTGACAGTTCTGAGGATGAGACTCTAGGTCATAAGGATAATAATGAAACAGCTGTTGGTGTTCCTTCCACTGTTGGCACCAGTCATTATCTATACATAATAAGTATCTGTATATGCAAGTTTACTAACCAGTGGGAGATCACAGGAAATGCTTTTTCCCACATTGCCACCACAGACAGGCAAACTCACAATAAGTGTAACTGAAGCCATGAGTGAAGGAGACTTAAAAAACATGAGATCACAGCAAATAAAATGTAGACCTTCTTACTCATGATGGTAACACTGTGTAAGATTTTACAAGTGGCTACGTGTCTGTCATTAGCTAGGTAATCCAGTAGTATCATTTCATGTCCACCAAGGAAGTGCAGAGGAAGTATCTGAGTGAAGCAAGCATCAAAAAAGTGGTCTCTCTGCTTCCTACCAAGTTCATGATCATTTTAAGGTCGCAAAGGAAGCAAGAGTCAGATAAATCAAAGGAGAGTTTTCCAAGGAGGATGTATATGGTGGTGTTCAGGCTTCAAGTGATAGCCCACCAGGGGGCAGGGCTGGCTGGCATGTGGTGCTGGGGGATTGAACCGCGGTCCCTGATGCTTTTGCTAAGCTTGTTCTAAGTAGGTGCT
>NW_004524707.1:8197608-8198746 GCF_000260255.1 Octodon degus
CAACGGCTTAACTATTTGAGATAAGACTTGGTCCTCCAGTTAGCTTTTTTAGTTGATTTTGTCCTGGAATATATACAAGTTATTGGTGGCAGCTACAGCAATAATGTTCTCCACGGGGTGCCAGGCTGTGTGAAGGATCTTCTTGTTGAAGTCTAGACTGTCCACACTAATCTCATCTTTCTTCCTTTTACCACCTGTACATACTTTCCGGGGTTTTAAGCTGGCTCGGGGTTTGCTGTTCTCTCTTGAAGCTTCCAGTGTAACATCCCGCCGAGTGTTTCTATCAAACATTCTAAAGAAGTTGTTGTAGGACCCCGTCATGATAGCACTGTCTGAACCATTCCAACAGCACTCAAACTTGTCAAAGATGCAGTCATTCTCATACAGGGAACAGAGCTTGCTTCGCAGGTACTCATGCACCTGGTGGGTCTCCACAGGCCTGTTCTCCATGTTGAGGTCCCAAACCTTCACAGACAGGTAGTCCCTGGTCATCATGTATCGAGCGCTATGGCTGAATTTGACATCAGAGATAGATGAAATTATTTCTGAGAAAAAGGATCTACTGCTGGGATCTTCAGGCTCTTCAAAAAACTTAGAGTGTCTGTCACACAGGGCAGAGGAACGCATGTCACATAGCCGGATGGTCCCTTTGCTGCTGCTGTAGACAAACACATTGCACTGGTGTGGGTGGAACTCGGCAGCGGTGATGAATTCCATCAGCTCTTCCATGTTAGCAGGCTTGATATCCACAATGTTAAAGCTTCTATCTGTGATTTCTAAATGCCATAGGTTTATTCTCAGGTCATCTGCAGAAAGATACGTTTCATGATCACTATTTACTGAAATGGAACTTATATGATACATGTGAGCATTTGCAAAAATTCGCCGCGGACTTGCTTCTACCATAAGGTCCATGGGCTTCAATATAGGGACCTGTAGTGCTGTAATTCTAAAAGGATCTCGAAGTCGTCCATCTTCATCTTTTAAGTTATAACCTTCTGCTCTTTTATCCCGTTCACTTATTTTCCATAATTTAATAGTTTTATCATTTGTAGAGAGTAGAAAATGAGCAGCATTCTGTTGTGGCAACCACCTAATTTTATTAATTTTCTCTTCAATTTCTAGACTTTTCAAATAG
>NW_004524707.1:8202659-8204171 GCF_000260255.1 Octodon degus
GGTTGCCTTTTCACTTTGTTGGTAATTTCTTTTGACGTGAAAAAACTTCTCAGTAAGAGCAGGTCTCAGTTGTTAATTCTTTCATTGTGAATTGAGTTCTGTCCATGAACTCTTTGCCTACCCCTATATCTTCTAGAGTTCCTCATACTCTTTCTTCCAGAAGATTTAGTGTCTCTGCTTTAATGTTTAGATCTTTAATCTATTTTGGCGTTAGTTTAGTGCATGGTGATAGACCTGGGTCAAGTTTGAGTTTTCAGCATGTAGAGAGCCAGTTTTTCCAGCACCATTTGTAAAAGAGGCTATTTTTCTTCCAGTGAGTATGTTTGGCACCTATGTCAGAGAAAATGTGGCTGAGTGTGTTTGAAGGCACTTCAGCGTCTTCTAATCTATTCCATTGATCCTCAGGTCTATTTTGATGCCAGTACCATACTGATTTCATCACAGTAGCCTTGTAGTATAATTTCAAGTCAGGAATGGTAATGCCTCCTGCCTTGTCTTTATTGCCCAAAATTGCCATTGATATTCTAGGTCTTTTCCAGTTCCAGATAAATTTTAGGAATGATTTCTCTATGTCTGTGAGGTATGTCTGTGGTAGTCTGATAGGGATTGCATTAAATTTGTACAACAATTTTGGGAATATGGCCATTTTCACAATGTTGATTCTTCCTATCCAGGAGCATGGAATAGCTTTCCATTTTCTGCAATCCTCCATGATCTCTTTTTTCAGAGTAGTGTAGTTTTCCTTGAAAAGCACTTAGACTTCTTCTTCTTTTTTTAATATTTTATAATATTTTATTTACACTTCAGCTGTGAAATGAATATATTTCCAGTATCAATACTTTGATTTACATATGAAGAAAGGCACAATAAGATATTCACTTATGTGGGCCTAATGTAACTTGTTTAATAACATTTGAGTGGCCAATGAGATTGCATCCAATTATCTGTTTTTCCAGAGGAACTCAGTGACTATTGATTTAGGGGTATCATCTCTCTGAATCTTGAATTCTAGTCCATAAAATGAGAAGTTGAAATCAACATTTCTAAGAAAGCTCTGATTTGTTGTGTTTTTTGCTCCAGAAAGATTAGCTATAATAAAGAAATCAACAGATAAAATATGTTGATGAGACTTCAGACAAAAAGGAACCCTCCTACACTGTGGGTAGTAATGTAAACTAATATAGCCACTGTGTAAGTCGGCTTGGAGAGCAATTAAAAGCTAAAGCTGGAAACTCCATGTGACCTAGCTGTTCCCTTTCTAGATATCTTCCCTCAAAGGCTGAAGCCATCATATTATTGTGTTCCATAGATACTCATGTTTTTTCTTTAATTTTTTCCAAAGTTTTATTGATAAACAGCAATGAGACAGTTTCAAGTCAAATCGGAAGTACAGTTGCAACAAATAATACACTGCACATATTCTTCTTAGTGGTTAATTGCTGTACAAGATGCGGACTTGTGATCCTATTTACAAACACCATTAGAACAAATCATCTATTCAATAAGAGAATG